>NC_056459.1:314199-620899 GCF_018296145.1 Oncorhynchus tshawytscha | reverse complement strand
GGGTTTGGGGTAACCATTTGATTACATGTTCAGGAGTCTTATGGCTGGGGGGTGGCTGGGGTCTTTGACCATTTTTAGGGCCTTCCTCTGACACCGCATTGTGTAGAGGACCTGGATGGCAGGCAGCTTAGCCCCAGTGATGTACTGGGCCGTACACACTACCCTCTGAAGCGCCTTGTGGTTGGAGGCCGAGCAATTGCAGTACCAGGCAGTGATGCAACCGGTCAGGATGCTCTCGATGTTGCAGCTGTAGAACCTTTTGAGGATCTCAGGACCCATGCCAAATCTTTTTCGTTTCCTGAGGGGGAATAGGCTTTGTCGTGTCCTCTTCACGACTGTCTTGGTATGTTTGGACCAATCTAGTTTGTTGTTGATGTGGACACCAAGGAGTTTGAAGCTCTCAACCTGCTCCACTACAACCCCGTCGATGAGAATGGGGACGTGCTCGGTGCTCCTTTTCCTGTAGTACACAATCATCTCCTTAGTCTTGATTACGTTGAGGGATAGGTTGTTATTCTGGCACCATCCGGCCAGGTCTCTGACCTCCTCCCTATAGGCTGTCTCGTCATTGTCGGTGATCAGGCCTACCACTGTTGTGTCGTCAGCAAACTTAATGATGGTGTTGGAGTCGTGCCTGGCCATGCAGTCGTGGGTGAACAGGGAGTACAGGAGGGGACTGAGCACGCACCCCTAGGGAGCTCACTGTATCTGGATACTTTTCTGGATGCTTTTCCCCAGTTGAGATGTGGGCGCTTCTTACTTTAACTGAAATTCTACATTTGTGTATTGTGCTCAATTTGCAACAGAATCATCAAGACCCTGTTCCTGTGCCTCTTTGTCAAGAAGATTCTCTGGCAGCAGTCCATGGTAATTTAAAGTATTCCTCTGTACACTTGTTACTGCATACAGTATATTAGAAAAGCAAAGTCTGGCTACTGACAACAGCAATTCTGTAAAGATACATTTAAATAAAAATAAGAAGTATTCTTATTAGCTGTATTCTAGGTAGTTATTTAGAAAATTCTCATCTCAAACAGCTCAAGCCTCCTCATCACTGGGCCCTGCCTCCTCATCAATTTGAAGGTAACTGCAATATGTGCTACTTAGTTGTAGTGTGAGGGGCTCCATAATTACATAAAGTGGAATGTTATACAATGTTGATCTTTTACATTTGCTGTAAATGACAGTGGCTTACACTGGCTTACAGTGTCAGCATTGGTTGTGCACGTTTGGCCCTTGCATTCCATAACTCAGAATCAAACCTGTTTTCATATAGCTTTTATATTGTCATTCTAAAGGAATAGATTTCCAAAGTTTATAACTTGCCACTGGCATTTGTTAAGATTTCCACAGGCTGATTCTTCAGCACCTGAGGAAATTGGCAGAGGATGTCAGCGAGTTGCAATACCAGACCACAGTAAATAGGAACCTCTTAATGCAACTGACCAATGGGTCTCATCGGGACATGGTCCTGCCAGAGGACATTGTGCTTCCTCTGAAGGACAGGCTGATACTGGAGGAGCATGAACATCGGCTTGCTGGGAATGAGGAGCTTCAGGAGAAATTGGAAATTGGCAAGAACATGGTATCACACAACATACAGTTAACACCAGCAACACTTTTTTGAAATCATTGTTAGGGCTCTGTCTATGGGATTAAATAAATTGCAGACTCTTGGGGTATTGTACATATTAAGTAATTGGGTGTTTTTGAAGTCTGTGACTCGGAAGAGCTCTCCACTGCTTTTCTTTGGAGGGACTTTAGACCTGTAGTTTATGTATGGTTCACTACTCTAAAGACCAATAACTATGGACAATTTATTTTACAGGTGAGGTTTTTGGCTGCTAAAGGGTGCAAGTCCATCAAACTCAGTGAGTAGGATGTTAGCTTGCCTTTTCTCCAACAACCTGTCCAGGCTTTGTAACTGGACCGGCTTGGGACATAAGATCTCTTTCAGGCAGCTAGCTTTAAAAAGCATTGTTCACAGTAAGTTTTTATTAGTCTATGAATTCACTTTCTGCTCATATATATATATATATATATATATAAATATATATATATATATAAATATATATATATATGGTAGGCTATATTTTTTTTGCCATCGGTGCCCGCTGGTAGGCTGGTAATTTTGCTATCGGTGGACCACTACTGGCCTCCGGCCATTATGTTTGCTGGGTAGGCTACAAAAAAAAATCCACATGTGTGCAACTTCTGCAAGTGCCTCTACTCTACGCCGCTACGCAAATGTGATGATATGCATGCAACACTTTATTATAAAGGTGTTTATTTTTTATGCGTTCCAGTACCTCAGAACTCCCTCACCCCCCGCTCGTGCTCACTTTTTGTTCCAGCACCTGATTTACAAATAAAGTGCTGACAATAATATCTGTCAATAATGCAAAATTAACTTGCTAACAACAATGTTGTCTTATTCCCGTGGCTGTTGTTATTAACCAGAAACAGGATATAATGTCATGCACCTTAAAGTTGGTTTCCAATTGCCATATAAAGTCAAAAGAAGAAGAAGCATGCAGGAGGAAAGATTACTAGAAACAAAGTCAGTTTACACTTTTATCTGTGAATTGTCATAGTAGAGGACCTTGTGCATTTCAGGTAAAATAACAACCCAATGTTTATGTCCCAGGACAAATTACCTAGCAACAGCAAGCTAGCTAGCTAAATTGCCATAAATGTTTAATGCTTTTCGACCTGTCCCCAAATTGATGTAGTTGGTGCAGAGTTTGTTTTCATATTTCAACATGTGTGTCCTGTTCGCGTCTGGTGTGGGTGGACAAAATCAACATGCGTGCGTAGGCGCACCCGATCGGTCTGGTCAGTATGTAAGGGCTTTATAAAATAATTTTGATGAATAATTGATTGAACGCAAGTGCTATATAGCTTTATGATGATACTGTATATGTGTGTTTGTGTGTAATGATATTTGATTGATTGATTGCTTGAAAGTGCTGTATAGCATCATGATTTAGTTTATTAGGATTCCCATTAGCTATTGCACATGCAGCAACTACTCTTCCTGTCTCTGGCCATCTTCTCCACCGTGCCCCAGCTCTGCTGATGTTGAAGCTCGGTCTCTATTGTTCTCCGTCACGTTGTCTTGGGCCACCCACTCTTACATCTGCCCTCTGGAGTCCAATGGACAACTATTCTTGGGATAGAGTCTACTTTGTCTCAGGATGTGTGCAATCCAGCTCCAGTGGCGTCTCTTGAGTATGGCATCCATCCTGCTTCATTTGTCAAGGGAGATTGGTGTTTGATATTGCGTTTTTCCAGAAGATGTGCATGATTCTCCAGAGATGAGTTGTTTGGAAGGTAGATACTTTTTTCAGGTCTGCTTGTCATTTTCAATTATTCTGAACCATACAGGTATATTTAGAGTTTTGTATTTGTGCTATATTGTCTGGATTTCCAGACTTTATTGAACTTCATAAAGATTGCTCTATCGTTATTGATTCTGGTGCAGATGTCTCCTGGTGCCTCCATCATGGCATATGGTGCTCCCAAGGTGTAATGAACGCGAGGGGAGACTGGTTTCAAGCGCAGGACACAGCAGGTGTTTATTGCTAAGGACCATAGGAGGAGGCAGGTAGCTGGGTCCAGGGGCAGGCAGAAGGTCATACACAGGGGGTCCAAAAGGGCAAAAGTACAGGCAGGGAAAAGGCTAGTAACATAGTCTGGGAGATCAGGCAATAGGTAGATAACAGGAAATCCAATAGGTTAAAGTACAGGCAGGGAATAGGCTAAAGGCATTAGTGAGGCAGGCAAAACTATCATACACGGGAGGAGTAAATCAAGGGTGAAAACAGAGCTCTGAAAGTTGTGTCACAAAACCAACAATACCTCACAGTGATGGGATGCAAATAACTTAACTAAATAGTGTGTGATAATGACATACAGGTGTGTGAACAGGTGATTAAATTTCAGGTGATTGGGATCTGGAGACTGCGCTGCATTCAGGGGATCTAAGTGTTTGAGGGTGTGAGTTGGGAGTAGAAGTTACACAAGGTAAGTAAAACTGTAGGTTAACTCCAGGTCCTGTTCCTTGATTTTGACTGCTTTTGCTATGTTGATGGGCATGAACTTTGTCTTGCTGAAGTTGATAACCAGGCTGACTTGCTGGCCAAAGGACTGGACTCTGTCAGTTTTGTCTTCTAGATGTGTGTGTGTGTGTGTGTGTGTGTGTGTGTGTGTGTGTGTGTGTGTGTGTGTGTGTGTGTGTGTGTGTGTGTGTGTGTGTGTGTGTGTGTGTGATACAAGAGCCAGTTCATCCTCCATAGGATTTCACGGTGAACGCTTCAAAAGCCTTCTGGAAGTCAATAAAGTGGATGTAGAGTTTACTTTGCCACTCATTATATTGCTCAATTATGTTTGAGGGTGAATATCTGGTCTGTACAGCTCCTTCCTCCCACAAAACCGGCTTGTTCATTCCTAAGCCCTTTGTCTACAGCTGAAGACATCTATTGTACGATAATCTTGCAAAAGGTGTTCCTGGGAACGGATAAAAGTGTGATGTCCATCCAGTTGTTGCAATCTGATAGTGTGCCCTTCTTATGTACCGGTATGGTCCAGTCTGAAGGTATCTTTCCCTTCATCCAGATGTCAGTGGAGAGTGGAAGAATGATGTTTTCAGCCAATACGGGTTCGACTTTTAACAATTCAGGACCTGGAGCTGTCCCGTTCTTTTAGTGACTTGATGGTACTAATTAATTCTTCTTTGGTTGGTGGGTCGGTGTTTTATGTCTAGATGGCTTCAGGTGTGTTAATTGGATCCACAGGGGGTTCTCTATCCATATGGCTTCCTGTTCATTGTCTGTAGTCAGGAGATTGCCTTGCTTGTCTTTGATTTGAGTATTTGACTTGAATTTTCTGCCACAGATTAGGTTAGTGATTTTGTATACTGTTCCTTACTGCTACTTTTTCAGATGCACTTGCCAGCTCCTCCAGGTAACAACTTATGTCTCTTTTTACTTGCCTTTTGATTTGTGTGTTGATTATTCTGTACTGCTCCTCCAATTTCTGTTTTAGCATTTGTGATTTGGCATCTGTTTATCTTTTTTAGGTCCCATCTTTCCTCGATCATTTCCGCTGATTCTGGGGCGATCCATTCCTTGCATTGCCTTCTGTGGCCTATTTTCTTGCTGTTTTTCACTGTAAGCTTTAACCACTTTCTCCGACTTCTGGTCTTATTTCCCTCAGTCGCTTTCTCATCTTCTTCTGTTTTATTAGAAAGGGCTTGATACTTTTTAACTTGCCTTATGAAGGGTTTCTTGACTGTTTGGTCCCTCAGCCTGCCAACATCAAATCTTGTTGTTCCTTTTGTCGGTGGTCTTGAACTTTTCAGTCACAAGATGGTGGTCACTGGCAACATCTGCCCCCCTTTGCATCTTGACATCCCACAGCGAGCTTCTCCACTTGCCGTTGATCATCAGGTGGTCAATCTGGTTCCTGTCTCTTCCATTAGGAGAATACCATGTCAGCTTGTGGATATTCTTGTGGGGAAACAGGCTGCCACTAATCACCAGGTTATTTGTGACGCAGAATGTTGCCAGTCTCTCACCGGTATCATTCATCTTTCCACAGCCGCGTTTCTCCATTGTTCTCTTGTAGTTGGTGTTGTCGATGCCAACCTTTGCATTCAGGTCTCTGGTGATAAGGAGCAGGTGTCTCTACTTCAGATTGGAGGGTGTTATAGAACAGGTTGTTCTCATCTTTCTCATCTTTGGCATTGTTTGTGGTAGCATAACATTGGATTATTGTTAGTTTGGTTGTTATCCATACCAAACTAACAAACTAACTGGCTTTTATCATTCTGCTGCTGATTGGTTTCTATTCCGTTAGAGTTTTCTATACCCCTTTCTGTAGGATGATGTCAACACCTTCAAGATGTTGTCCATCCTCCCGTCCAGAGTATAGTACTGTTTCTCCAGTGCTGGTTCAGGTGGAACCAGAGCTTGTCCACCTGATCAGAACTCGGGATAAGACCCAGATGCAGACAGTTCAAAGTAACAAAAGATTGTTACAAAAACAGGGGGCAGGCAAATGACAGGTCAAGGGTAGGCGGAGGTCAGTAATCCAGAGCAGAGTCCGAAAGGTACAGAACGACAGTCAGGGTCAGGTAAGGCAGTGGTCAGTAATCCAGGGCAGTGTCACAAGGTACAGAACGGCAAGCAGACTCAGGGTCAGGGCAAGTAGAATGGTCAAAACAGGAGTACGGGGAAAATGCTGGTAGGCTTGACGAGACAAGACGAACTGGCAACAGACAAACAGAGAACATATAATACACGGGGTAATGGGGAAAATGGGTGACACCTGGGGGGGTGGATACAAGCACAAAGACCGGTGAAACAGGTCAAGGTGTGACCCCACCTGGCTTCACTCACTCCCAGGATCTGTAGCTTGTATCTCCTCATTTCATTAGTAACCTATGCCAGCTTTCCAGACTCAAACATTGTTCAAACATTCCATAAGAGAACGTGAAGTTGATTTTTTTTTCTTGTGTTCAGTGCTCCCATCTTCACATCACCAGTTTTCTGTAGGCTTTCACTGCTGTTAGTCATACAAGTCTGGGACTCTGGGAGATCTTCGCATCCAGTTGTAGGATTGTCATTTGTTGTTTCTGTAGCAGAAAGTTTCTACAGGATGGGGTTGCTAGCTCCATGCCCAACCGTCCACCATTTCTGGCTTCTGAGTTGCTTTGTTAGTCCTCTCCCCTAGCCTTTTGTCTTACTGGTGATGGATTACAGTCTCATACCATGGGAGGCCAGACAGGCTTTGGGTCGTGTACAAGCTTCCCCGGCACATCAAGCCCAACCAACTTCTGCTGCTGTGTAGTGAAAGCCAACAGAATATGTTGGTTTGGTTTTAGCAGTTCATACCAACAGTGCAAGACAGTCTTCCTGTGGTACCACATGACGATACTGTATTATATATGTGTGTGTGGATGGGAGGGGGCATGTTGTAACTGCAACACACAATTTATTATGGAAACACCTAAGAGCAGTGGTGGTCACTGCCGTTTAAGATGAGGGAGGATGATATTTGAACATGGCCTGATTTCTATTACAGCATATTGGATGACTGTCATTCATATTCCATTCACCCAGCTCAATGTAACATTGATAGGTTTAGGCTACTACATGAAACTCAAAGTTTTCCTGTACCCATCATGAAGTTGCTACAACCTAGCCTATGAAGGAAAGTTTACAACTTAGGTGCACAGGTCGATAGAATTGAGTAATCAAGGTGACCAACATTGACACATTCAATAACGCCTTGCACACTCTTGCCTGAATCTAGCTGATCTAAATCAAATCAAATTTTATTTGTCACATACACATGGTTAGCAGATGTTAATGCGAGTGTAGCGAAATGCTTGTGCTTCTAGTTCCGACAATGCAGTAATAACGAGCAAGTAATCTAACTAACAATTCCAAAAAAACTACTGTCTTATACACAGTGTAAGGGGATAAAGAATATGTACATAAGGATATATGAATGAGTGATGGTACAGAGCAGCATAGGCAAGATACAGTAGCTGATATCGAGTACAGTATATACATATGAGATAAGTATGTAAACCAAGTGGCATAGTTAAAGTGGCTAGTGATACATGTATTACATAAGGATGCATTCGATGATATAGAGTACAGTATCAACGTATGCATATGAGATGAACAATGTAGGGTAAGTAACATTATATAAGGTAGCATTGTTTAAAGTGGCTAGTGATATATTTACATTTCCCATCAATTCCCATGATTAAAGTGGCTGGAGTAGAGTCAGTGTCATTGACAGTGTGTTGGCAGTAGCCACTCAATGTTAGTGGTGGCTGTTTAACAGTCTGATGGCCTTGAGATAGAAGCTGTTTTTCAGTCTCTCGGTCCCAGCTTTGATGCACCTGTACTGACCTCGCCTTCTGGATGACAGCGGGGTGAACAGGCAGTGGCTCGGGTGGTTGATGTCCTTGATGATCTTTATGGCCTTCCTGTAGCATCGGGTGGTGTAGGTGTCCTGGAGGGCAGGTAGTTTGCCCCCGGTGATGCGTTGTGCAGACCTCACTACCCTCTGGAGAGCCTTACGGTTGAGGGCGGTGCAGTTGCCATACCAGGCGGTGATACAGCCCGCCAGGATGCTCTCGATTGTGCATCTGTAGAAGTTTGTGAGTGCTTTTGGTGACAAGCCGAATTTCTTCAGCCTCCTGAGGTTGAAGAGGCGCTGCTGCGCCTTCCTCACGATGCTGTCTGTGTGAATGGACCAATTCAGTTTGTCTGTGATGTGTATGCCGAGGAACTTAACTTGCTACCCTCTCCACTACTGTTCCATCGATGTGGATGGGGGTGTTCCCTCTGCTGTTTCCTGAAGTCCACAATCATCTCCTTAGTTTTGTTGACGTTGAGTGTGAGGTTATTTTCCTGACACCACACTCCGAGGGCCCTCACCTCCTCCCTGTAGGCCGTCTCGTCGTTGTTGGTAATCAAGCCTACCACTGTTGTGTCGTCCGCAAACTTGATGATTGAGTTGGAGGCGTGCATGGCCACGCAGTCGTGGGTGAACAGGGAGTACAGGAGAGGGCTCAGAACTCACCCTTGTGGGGCCCCAGTGTTGAGGATCAGCGGGGAGGAGATGTTGTTGCCTACCCTCACCACCTGGGGGCGGCCCGTCAGGAAGTCCAGTACCCAGTTGCACAGGGCGGGGTCGAGACCCAGGGTCTCGAGCTTAATGACGAGCTTGGAGGGTACTATGGTGTTGAATGCCGAGCTGTAGTCGATGAACAGCATTCTCACATAGGTATTCCTCTTGTCCAGATGGGTTAGGGCAGTGTGCAGTGTGGTTGAGATTGCATCGTCTGTGGACCTATTTGGGCGGTAAGCAAATTGGAGTGGGTCAAGGGTGTCAGGTAGGGTGGAGGTGATATGGTCCTTGACTAGTCTCTCAAAGCACTTCATGATGACGGATGTGAGTGCTACGGGGCGGTAGTCGTTTAGCTCAGTTACCTTAGCTTTCTTGGGAACAGGAACAATGGTGGCCCTCTTGAAGCATGTGGGAACAGCAGACTGGTATAGGGATTGATTGAATATGTCCGTAAACACACCGGCCAGCTGGTCTGCGCATGCTCTGAGGGCGCGGCTGGGGATGCCGTCTGGGCCTGCAGCCTTGCGAGGGTTAACACGTTTAAATGTCTTACTCACTTCGGCTGCAGTGAAGGAGAGACCGCATGTTTCCGTTGCAGGCCGTGTCAGTGGCACTGTATTGTCCTCAAAGCGGGCAAAAAAGTTATTTAGTCTGCCTGGGAGCAAGACATCCTGGTCCGTGACTGGGCTGGGTTTCTTCCTGTAGTCCGTGATTGACTGTAGACCCTGCCACATGCCTCTTGTGTCTGAGCCGTTGAATTGAGATTCTACTTTGTCTCTGTACTGGCGCTTAGCTTGTTTGATAGCCTTGCTGAGGGAATAGCTGCACTGTTTGTATTCAGTCATGTTACCAGACACCTTGCCCTGATTAAAAGCAGTGGTTCGTGCCTTCAGTTTCACACGAATGCTGCCATCAATCCACGGTTTCTGGTTAGGGAATGTTTTAATCGTTGCTATGGGAACGACATCTTCAACGCACGTTCTAATGAACTCGCACACCGTATCAGCGTATTCGTCAATGTTGTTGTCTGACGCAATACGAAACATCTCCCAGTCCACGTGATGGAAGCAGTCTTGGAGTGTGGAGTCAGCTTGGTCGGACCAGCGTTGGACAGACCTCAGCGTGGGAGCTTCTTGTTTTAGTTTCTGTCTGTAGGCAGGGATCAACAAAATGGAGTCGTGGTCAGCTTTTCCGAAAGGGGGCGGGGCAGGGCCTTATATGCGTCGCGGAAGTTAGAGTAACAATGATCCAGGGTCTTTCCACCCCTGGTTGCGCAATCGATATGCTGATAAAATTTAGGGAGTCTTGTTTTCAGATTAGCCTTGTTAAAATCCCCAGCTACAATGAATGCAGCCTCCGGATAAATCGTTTCCAGTTTGCAGAGAGTTAAATAAAGTTCGTTCAGAGCCATCGATGTGTCTGCTTGGGGGGATATATACGGCTGTGATTATAATCGAAGAGAATTCTCTTGGTAGATAATGCGGTCTACATTTGATTGTGAGGAATTCTAAATCAGGTGAACAGAAGGATTTGAGTTCCTGTATGTTTCTTTCATCACACCATGTCACGTTGGCCATAAGGCATACGCCCCCGCCCCTCTTCTTACCAGAAAGATGTTTGTTTCTGTCGGCGCGATGCGTGGAGAAACCCGCTGGCTGCACTGCTTCGGATAGCGTCTCTCCAGTGAGCCATGTTTCCGTGAAGCAGAGAACGTTACAGTCTCTGATGTCCCTCTGGAATGCTACCCGTGCTCGGATTTCATCAACCTTGTTGTCAAGAGACTGGACATTGACAAGAAGAATGCTAGGGAGTGGTGCACGATGTGCCCGTCTCCGGAGTCTGACCAGAAGACCGCTTCGTTTCCGTCTTTTTCTGAGTCGTTTTTTTTTTTGTCGCTGCATGTGATCCACTCGGTTACACTGGTTGTAAGGCAGAACACAGGATCTGCATCGCGAAAAACATATTCTTGGTCGTACTGATGGTGAGTTGACGCTGATCTTATATTCAGTAGTTCTTCTCGGCTGTATGTAATGAAACCTAAGATGACCTGGGGTACTAGTGTAAGAAATAACACGTAAAAAAACAAAAAACTGCATAGTTTCCTAGGAACGCGAAGCGAGGCGGCCATCTCTGTCGGCGCCGGAAGTAGGAAATCTAGGGTGTAATCATTAGTCTAACAGTTGCAAACAAGAGTTTCTACTGGACAAATTCAGGTATGTTTATCCCTGTTCTGTTTACTTCCATTTAAGAAATGTTTTTTCAACAGAATCAGCACAATGATCAAACACAGTTAATTTTCATACCAGACACATACATCTCGTTGTATATATAATTCCTTCTCGTATGCACTGTCCTCCTTTCACCTTTTCCCTTTGCTTGTGGACTTCAGTGCACATCACATCAGCTGTGTGTGACCAGGCGAAAGCCTGGAAAGCCTATTGTCTTTCTCTCTCTTTGAGTCAACTACTCATCACATTTGATGCACTGTAGTGCTAGCTAGCTGTAGTTTATGCTTTCAGGACTAGATTCATTCTCTGATCCTTTTATTGGGTGGACAACATGTCAGTTCATGCTGCAGTAGCTCTGATAGGTTGAAGGACATCCTCTGGAAGTTGTCATAATTACTGTGTACAGTGGTTCCTCCTTTAAAAGTTGCGAGCTTGCACCGCGAGACTTCGAGGTACCCAGTATCACGGCTTCATTGCTCCAGACCACCACGAGGGAGTTAGAGCACTCATTATGCATTTGGATCCCAAGGGTTTTAGATGACCAATCACATCGAGTGGTTCTAATGACAAATTTTGACGCGCGCCACCCTTGCCTTATGGCGTTCTCAAACAAAGATGGCTGACAAAACATTACGAGTCAAGCAAAAAAATGTACAATTGAGAGGAATATGTTAATGTAGAGACAAACATTTGTGCATATTTTTTGTCATAAAGGGAATTTACGAAAATGGCTATTTAGCAAGTTATCTGACTAACTAACATTAGCCAGCTAGTTAGTATTAGGAGAATGAATTAGCAATTCGTGTTTAATGTTTTAGGGACTCCTGAGAGAACCAGCAAACCAGGCTGTCGTCTTGTGAAAGTGGCTGTAAAGACTAACTAGCTAAAGCATTTACTGCAAATTGAATGTACAATTGTGTAAACTTGCCTTGCAATGCATCTGAAGTAACATAGCAAGCTAATTTTTACTTGCTTATTTTGTAGTGGAGGCTAAAAATAACTATGCATGTGTAGCTAGCTACAGTATGTAGCCGATCTGTGTATGGACCCTAAAAAGTTAGGTTCTGAACTAATATTCATACCAATCTATGAACCTCAGCTATCATAGTTGTTGTATCAACTTCAAGTCTGAATGGCATTAATGAAGCCTATGGATAGAGTAGAATATAATATCTTTATTGTGCCAACGATGCAAGTCCTATATACACATGTACTATAGTTATTACCACGCATGAGATTCCCACATTGTAGCCTGTACATTGAATATATTCACTGATCGTGTACTCTTCCTTGGCAAATAAAGGTGCGGTTCAGGTATGACTCTCTGAGACATTCTTTTTCAGTCATATCAAACTCCATTATTTGAATGATGCTGTGTCTGCATGTACAGTTGAAGTTGGAAGTTTACATACACTTAGGTTGGAGTCATTAAAACTTGTTTTTCAACCACTCCACACAAGTTCTTGTTAATTAACAAACTATAGTTTTGGCAAGTCGGTTAGGCAATCTACTTTGTGCAATTACTTTGCAAGTAATTTTTCCAACAATTGTTTACAGACAGATTATTTCACTGTATCACAATTCCAGTGGGTCAGAAGTTTACATGCATTAAGTTGACTGTGCCTTTAAACAGCTTCGAAAATTCCAGAAAATGATGTCATGACTTTAGAAGCTTCTGATAGGCTGATAGACCTCCAATTTGAGTCAATTGGAGGTGTACCTGTGGATGTATTTTAAGGCTGACCTTCAAACTCAGTGCCTCTTTGCTTGATATCATGGGAAAATCAAAAGAAATCAGCCAAGACCTCAAAAAATTGCAGCCCTCCACAAGTCTGGTTCATCCTTGGGAGCATTTTCCAAACACCTGAAGGTTCCACATTCACCTGTACAAACAATAGTACGCAAGTATAAACACCATGGGACCACTCAGCTGTCATACCCCTCAGGAAGAAAAGGCCTGTCTCCTAGAGATGAACGCACTTTGGTGCAAAAATAGCAAATCAATCACCGAACAACAGCAAAGGACCTTGTGAAGATGCTGAAGGAAACAGGTACAACAGTATCTATATCCACAGTAAAAACGAGTTCTATATCAACATAACCTGAAAGACCGCTCAGCAAGGAGGAAGCCACTGCTCCAACACTGCCATAAAAAAAGCCGGACTATGGTTTGCAACTGCACATGGGGACAAAGATCATACTTTTTGGAGAAATGTCCTCTGGTCTGATGAAACAAAAATAGGACTGTTTGGCCATAATGAGCATCCGTTATGTTTGGAGGAAAAAGGGGGAGGCTTGCAAGCCGAAGAACACCATCCCAACCGTCAAGGGTGGCAGCATCATGTTGTGGGGATGCTTTGCTGCAGGAGGGACTGGTGCACTTCACAAAATAGATGGCATCATGAGGCAGGAAAATTATGTGGATATATTGAAGCAACACCTCAAGACATCCGTCAGGAAGTTAAGCTTGGTTGCAAATGGGTCTTCCAAATGGACAATGACCCCAAGCATACTTCCAAAGTTGTGGCAAAATGGCTTAAAGACAACAAAGTCTAGGTATTGGAGTGGCCATCACAAAGCCCTGACTTCAATCCTATAGACATTCTGTGGGTAGCACTGAAAAAGCGTGTGCGAGCAAGAAGGCCTACAAACCTGACTCAGTTACATCAGCTCTGTCAGGAGGAATGGGCCAAAATTTACCCAACTTATTGTGGGAAGCTTGTGGAAGGCTACCCAAAATTTTGACCCAAGCTAAACATTTTAAAGGCAATGCTAGCAAATACTAATTGTGTATGTAAACTTCTGACCCACTGGGAATGTGATGAAAGAAATTAAAGCTGAAATAAATCATCCTCTCTACTATTATTCTGACATTTCACATTCTTAAAATAAAGTGGTGATCCTAACTGACCTTAGACAGGGAATTGTTACTAGGATTGAATGTCAGGAATTGTGAAAAACTGGGTATAAATGTATTTGGTTAAGGTGTATGTAAACTTCCAACTTCCAACTGTATCTATTACAATTACATGCTTCAGTGTTTTCTGCTCATGGGACCTCAATGATTACACATTGTAACTATGCAATAGACTAGAAACGTGATTGATTTTTAATTCATATATCCAGAAAGAAAAACTATGCAAATCTAACTCCCTTCATCTGCATTAATCTGAGGACACAGGATAGTATTTCAATGAGATACTTAATTTCAACCAGTGGAGAATGTGAAATGCTTTATTGAAAAAAGTTCATTATTCAGGTGTTATAAATGCAATATAATTATGATAATTGTAATATTATAAATACAAGTTCAATCTGTACTTCAATGCACATATGGTGTGCATTATAAAACGAGGAAGAAAGACGAGGTGGGGAGAGAGGTATAGAAGACAAAGGGAAAGAGGTAAGAACAGCAGCAGACAGCATATGATTCATGAATTACAGTGCTACCCTAATATTCTCTCAGTTCATCACAATTGCTGTGTCTCCTAACCAGCCTTGGGCCCCCAGTTGGCCGAAGGTTATCTTAAGAGCGGGAGAGGTGGCGATGACGGGACTGGCTTCCTCTCTCACATCAAAACATACCTGCAGACGAGAGAGCATGATTAAGCCTGGGCTTTTTTATTCTTAAATCTGGAGGTGAAATGCAAAACTGACCTTCGATCATTAACTCCGGGAATACTACATCTCGGTCTGTATTTCGATGTAAAGCATCTCTTTAATAATACTTCCTGTTGACCCGACCAAGTGACATCTCACCTATGATCATGCTGTGCCCTCTGTGTCAGCCAGTTCAGGTGCGCAAGGGGTTCACCGAAAGAGCTGATGTAACCTCGAGGATTTCGGGAGAAGGGGGAGAGGGATGAAGTGAAGAAGAGACTGTTATTGTGTGTGTGTGTGTGGCCTCACCTGGTGTCCACACTAAGTGGCTACAGAGTACTTTACGCTGAAAAACAGACACGAGGACAAACAATCGAAGATAATGTCAATAGAAGATACTGTATTTGACGCATGCACCTAACGGAGTGTACCTGAAAATTTTAAATATAGAGGGCTATGTATCTCACCACTTAGTTATTTCAAGGTTAACCCCCAGGGAAATCATGACTTGGCAGCAACAGATAGTCCAGTGAAAAGGGCTGTGTTTATGTGATGTAAATCTAAAAATTATCTTAAGGATTTTTAAATTAATGCATGTAAGACAGGCTCCATGTACAATACAGGCAGAGATGGAGAAAAATAACACAGAACAGTTTAATTACCTCTGGTTATGGACACTTTTGCCAGAAATAAAGCTTTCACGGCCTGTTCCTCGGACAGTAAACATCTGACAATATCTACATTTTCGACCTCTTGGTCAGCTTGCTCTCCGAAAGTAAATAAAACAGCTTATTTTTTATAGATATGAAAACAATAACTGAGATTTGACCGAACGCGCTTAGTGCGCACCCTGCTAACTAGCTAGCCATTTTACACCGGTTACACCCGACTTGAAAAAAATCCAAATATACACATTGCGAGATATTTGGCAAAATAACAGACATGCCAATATTTCCCCCATAGGAAACAATGGGAGGACTGCAGAGTTACAATATTATTTTTGTTGTTTACACGTTAACTATAAAACAACGTGAGCAGGTCTCATTGCCAACAATAGCGAAGAACGTTGAACAATAAGCTGGGAATAGAACGTTCGGAAGGCGAGTTGGTGCCATGGTGCTCAATAGAACTAATAGGAGCTGGCACGGTGAAAAATGCACTAAAATAAGGCCTGTTTTTTCACGATTACTTCAAAACGATGGTAAGCAGCTGAGAAATATGGTCATATTATGAAACTGGAGCAAAACTGTGGTGCAATATGATGCAACTTTTAAAGGAGGAACCACTAAGTCTATGTAAGGGGGTGAGTGCCATGAGCCTCCTAGGTTTTGTATTGAGGTCAGTGTACCCAGAGGAGGACAGAAGCTAGCTGTCAACCAGCTACACCATGGTGCTACCCTACAGAGTGCTGCTGAGGCTACTGTAGACCTTCATTGCAAAATGGTGTTTTAATCTATTATTTGGTGACGTGAATATATTTAGTATAGTTTTATCTATAGAGGATAACCTTTTTTTTAATGTTTCACTATTTACATTTGAGGAGAATGGTCCTTCCCTTCCTCCAGTACCTAAGAGATGATGTTTATTAGCGTGTATGGCTGAGAAAAATAAAGAGAGGAAGGGAGAGGGAGAGATTATGACCACAATTGTATCCTAATAGTTCCTCTCGCTCTCTCCTTATGTTCCTCTAGGTCAGTGGAAGCGAGGGAAGTGATGTGGAGAGTCATGGTTCCGAAGCAGAAGGCAGGGGGGAAAAGGACTTAGATGATAGGAGGGATAGAGGTGTGGAGGGAGCAAGGAAGAGGAGGGAGAAGCGAGTGGAGTGAGAGGAACATAGAGAGGAAGAGGAACATGGAGAGAAGGAGAGCACACCAGAGAGGGGAGCCTATGTTTTCATGGAGTGCTTCTCCAATTCTCACCAGTCACAATTGTACCACACAGCTTACTTTGTGCAATTTGTCTGTTGCATTTGGTTCCCGAAAAGTGCATGTACCTACATAGTAACTGCTCAAAGCGGTTGCATGGCATATTGCTACCTATTTATGGTACTCTGAGGGCGGCGTCAGTAGACCAGTGCGAGGCCCTTTCCCAGAAATCGCAGGCGCTGGTCCCTGAAGACATTCAAAATGCAGCTTGTACATTCACTTGGCTACAGTGTTGTTACTCCAACATTTGAACATAGGTCCACTCCCTGGTGAAGTTTAAAGGGTGCAAGAGAGGGTGTGTGGTGTGCATCTGGAGTGGACACTGGGCAACGAGTGGGAGATGTGTAGAAACCTCCTTTGGGTGCTCTACGTGTTCTGTAACACTTTGCAGGAGGGGGCAGTGCTTCCAGAAGTTCCACAACATGTTGTAGGCTAAATGCAACCACTAAAGTGACAGTATGAAATATGAATTTGTCCTACAAATCTTATAGGGATACTAAAAATGTGTTTTGTATCTTCTCTCTATTTGTCTGCATTCACTGAATTGTTGTCAAAGTAGGCACTATTTCTACATTTTGTTTCAGGCCTGATTTGTACTAAATCTCATTGAGAGAGATTATTTACATTTTGAATATCTCTGAAGAGTTAGCATTGTTAGAAGTAAGAATTGTTGTCAATCAAAAAGCCTACTTTGTGTGAGTTTTGAAATACTTTATGAATATTGTCCTCTGGTCACATTTTGGATAACTGTTTCAATATACCATTTAAATTCTCTAGTTTAAGTGTTAAATGTTTTTTGGGAGACAAATGAGTGTTTCTCCTATTGACATGAATATGGTGTCATATTAAAGAAGAGGTAGTGGTCTTTAAAACTAAGCTAACATGTTATTGTCATTTGTTCTTTGTTTTTGTCTGTCTGTTTGAAATGTGAGAATTGGCTTTGTCTTGAAAATTCTCAGTAACCTACAGCAGCATTCTAGAATTATATTGGGGTCTAAAGGGTTAATATCAATCTGTAGAATTGCAGAAATTGGCTTTAAAACTGAGATGCGCTATAAAACAGAACATTTTTCTCTCTACCCCAAGGCAAAATGTGTTGAACTGCAGGAACTTTTCTGGCAAAATTATTTTTTGGGGTTGGGTTTCCCTGGAGATAGGTTCCCCGGTGTCCCACATGCATTAGTCTGGCCCTGTTCGGATGCACCTGACATATGATTGGACATCCTTGGTGCCCCTCCATTCTCATAGGGTCCGAGTACTGTCAATCTGGCTCAGATTGAAGAGCAAAAGATGATGCATTAGTTCTGGTTTTCCCGAACATGTTTTTAGAACATTTTGCAAATGTATTGAAAATTAAATACAGAAATATCTCATTTACATAAGTATTCACACCCTTGAGTCAATACTTTGTAGATGCAATTTTGGCAGTGATTACATCTGTGAGTCTTTCTGGGTAATTCTCTTAAGAGTTTTGCATACCTGGGTTGTACAATTTTGGCACATTATTATTTTTGCAATTCTTCAAGCTCTGTCAAGTTGGTTGTTGATCATTGGTAGACAGCCATTTTCAAGTCTTGCCATAGATCTTTCAAGTAGAATAAAGTCACCTGTAACTCCGACTCAGGAACATTCACTGTCTTGGTAAGTAACTCTAGTGTAGATTTGGCCTTGTGTTTTAGGTTATTGGCCTGCTGAAAGGGAAATTCATATCCCAGTGTCTGCTAGGAAAGCAGACTGAACCAGGTTTTCGGTTTCCTGTGCTTAGCGTCAACTCCCTAGTCATTAACAATTACAAGTAAACCCATAACATAATGCAGCCACCACTATGTTTGAAAATATGGAGAGTGATACTCATTAATGTGTTATATTGGATTTCCTTCTTTTCACTCTGTCAATTAGGTTAGTATTGTGGAGCAACTACAATGTTATTGATCCATCCTCAGTTCTCATATCACAGACATTCAACTCCGTAACTGTTTTAAAGTCACCATTGGCCTTAGGGTGAAATCCCTGAGCGATTTCCTTCCTCGCCGGCAACTGAGTTAGGAAGGACTCCTGTATTTTTGTAGTGACTGGGTGTATTGATACACCATCCAAAATGTGATTAGTAACTAACATTCCACCCATCTTTGCGAGGCATTGAAAAACCTCCCTCATCTTTGTGGTTGAATCCCCCCCCCCTTTTTGAAGATCATTATAGCTATACAATGACACTGCAAAGACCACAAACAAAACACTATGTTGTCAAGAAGAGAAGCTTTAGTTTCAGACCTCTTCTGTATGTGTATAAGTCTAAAGCAGCTGGGTGTGGAGCTATTCCTGTGAAGAAGGAAATATACTCTCCTAAAACATTGAAAATCAATCAGCACATATCACATGTTGATGGTAAAGTCCAACTTGTAACTCCAACCAGGAGGTACAAATAGAACTCCAAAAAAATGTATATGACAGTATATGATCTTCCTCTCCTTGACTGTATATCCCCCTCCAGTCTTTCATGTATTACTTCAGCAGTATCCCTGGACTATCCTTGGAAGGTATACTGAACAAACATTTAGTGTGCAAGGTGTTTGGTTTCAGAGATCACAAAAGCCCCATAGGTTCTGCTCCAATGTTGCTGCCACCTAGAGATGAAGCTCTGCTAGAAAAATATTTCCACAGCAGTCGGCCTCGTAGGTAGCTGGGGACCTGAATACAATGCCTTTGTAATCTGTTACTTTATCTCTCAGATATGCACCTGCTGACTTGCGGTTGTGGACAATTGCACAGTTGAGTGACCAGCACAGTTCAAAGATGACTTAGCACATACGGAAGTGGTCTGAAACTAAAGATGATCTTCTCGCCAACAGTGTTTGTGGTCTTTAGTGTTATTATATGGCTATAATCTTCCTAAAAACGTGACCGAGATCCATCTGGAGTATTCGGAGGAGGCGATTCAAGTTCTTGAAAAATCAGCCATAGGTAAGCAGTAAATAATCCTCTGATTTGATTTCCATATTACCTTTTTGGTATTACTTTGTTACAAAATAAAGTGGTAACAAAATGGTAATAAGGTGGAAACTAGTTTGTAATTGCTTAGTTTCTCATGTAATTACTTCAAATCATTCTACTACCAGAATGTCTTAAAGTTGGTGCTTTACTTGTCGTTTTTTCTTCTTAGGTTTGCAGCTCTGGATTAGGTTTGCTATCACTGTCCAAAAGTGGCGATCTTGCACTTTCCATTGCTGCTTACGGTATGCTGCTATGGTATGGGTCTGTCAATGGTTGCAATGACAATACCGTGATTCTTCTTCACTACAAAGGCACAGTCATACTTCCCCTTATGTTTGTTACCAAAAGAGTCTTTGCTACCAAGTCCGGGGCCTTAAATGTGAAATATGGTATGAAATGACCCCATGGCAGAGGAGAATCACGCAACACTCATCCCAATTGAGAGAGCCAATGGAAGGTTTCTCTTTGTTGCTGCAGAGGATGACCAAAACTGGGACAGTTGTTATTTTGCAGATCAGGCATTGGAACAAACAACTCAAGCGTCATGGGAAGGACAACAAGTCAGTATTTTACCCTGGGGCAAGACACTACTTGGAGACACCCTACATGCCCTTCTGCCTGTCCAGTATCCATTGTGTTACCGGAAAGCCTGTTGTGTGGGGATGTAAGCCCAGGGCCCCCGCAGCAGCAGAGGTCGAGCTTTGGAAGAGGATTCAGGACTTCTATAGAACAAACCTGGCGAACGATACCAACTTGAGTAAAGTCAAGTTATAAAATGTTGAAATGAAAACTAGATAAATATGTTTTGCTGTGTAGCAGAGCTTAACCTATTTTGAGCTTACTTTACACAAGCTTAACTCATAAGTTCCATTACAAAATGCCTTGATGATCCATGCCTGACGCCTTGTTTTTTGTTTTGTTTTTTAAAGCCTACTACAATGAAATCCATCGAAATATAACTACACAAGGCGAGACCCAGATGCAGACACGGGAGGCAGATGGGGTGGAGACAAGCACAAGGACAGGTTAAACAGATCAGGGTGTGACAAGGAAGGATGTCAGGTACAGTATATTGTGACAGAGCTGATGTCCTGCCTTTGTAATGACAAATTGTCCAGGCTAAAATTTAAACTGTTTATTCGCAACATTAATTTAAAGACATTTCATTTATGTAAATTGTTATAATGGTTTTTATGCCTTTTCAGGGTTGACCGGCTGTAAAAGAACAGAAAACAGACAATTGTTTTAAGTGGTAAACCTTTGTTTCTTGCTTTTGTGTACTTTTCATTGATGTATTTCGCTAATTAAAGTTATCACTAGCAACTGCACATGTAAATAAATGCCTGTTTGGCCCGCTGTATCAGAGGGAGAGTTCTTTTCTTTGAATGCTTTTTTTTGTCTTCAGTAAACATAGCAAGACCCCATCGCTGAAATAGACACAAGAAACCCTGATTGAACTTCGCAAAAACCCACCCAAACAAGCCGCTGAACTGATGAAACAAAATTAGGACACTTTGGTAACACAAATCATGTGCTATGTTTGCCGATGACCAATTGAAGAGTTCAATGGGGTTGCTTTGCTGCTTTTGGTACTGTTAAGCCCAGTGTACAAAACTGTGTCTCCTTTGCAGGTTCTGGTTCTTCCAGCAGGACAACGACCCCAAACACACATCAAGAAGCATGGGATGGTTCAAGAAAAGACTCTGTGTGTGCCAATATATTTTGCCGGAACTGTATTTGAAAATAATACTTATTCAAAGTTGGGATATTTTTTTTTTTTTTTTACATATTGGCCTTATCCATCCTCTGCCATATTCCAAAGCATACTGCACTGTGTTTTTACATTTTTTTTATGTGAAACAAATGTCTGCATGGACTGGCTCTGAATACACGGTGACCTGGTAACATATTTGTAATGTAAAGGTAGATGTTCATGAGGGGTCACGAATGGTAACTGTTGAGTCCATCTATGGAACTGAGTTCCTGATCATTTCAAGAGTCTCCAAGATTGTAATGAATTTAACAGTGCTGCTAAGACCGATGTTTGATGGACAGGGTGGTGAATGGTGCATGCCATTCTCTTTAGTAAGTAGATGTATCAAAAAACATAGGTAGCGCTTTACATAACACAGAATGAAGTGGTAATAGAATGGTAATAAGTTCTAGTTATCAAACATTATTTGCTCAGATACCTCTTAATTTCATTGTAATTATATTGTTGAAGGGCAGTACACCACATCCTTTGTGCCATAATATAGACAATAACTTACTTGATCCATAAATCCAACATCTCTTTAGTAAGTTTGATCATATGCATGTTCTTACACAGCTAGCCTCTAGAGGGTAGCATTGGACAATTTAATGTACAGTAAACAGGCTTTAAATTATGAAAATGTTTGATGCCTCTGATCTTTTAAATAGCAAGTGGTATCAATGGGTACATCTCATCCTATAGATGTGCAAGTAATGTGTTATGCTACATTCAACTGTAATAAATAAGTCACTGAACATTTGTGATTCTATGTCATGTTTCTGTCTTTCTTCAACTGTACCATTCTCTGAATACTAAGAAACCATATGCACCAATAGGGTTCAACCTGCACTGACAGTGAGCTCCATATAGTAACAGTGATACTGTTTGATCTTCATGATTGAAAAAGCAGGGTATCCCCAAGCTAGAACAAATATGGGGTTAATTCCAGACACAGTGTTTTATTGAGGACTGTAACTCACTGGTCATTTCTCAATACACCAGCCACAATAGACGGGTTGGCTGATGTCACGATTATGGTGCTGGCCCGGAAGGCATGCATTGTTATGATTCTGAACAGTCAGATAGCTAGCAACAAGACAAGAAGCTGCCATGTGAGGAATTGTAGGTGGCTCGTTGGATCTTCTTATTGATATCATTGTCACGACTTCCGCCGAAGTCGGTCCCTCTCCTTGTTCGGGCGGCGTTCGGTGGTCGACGTCACCGGCCTTCTAGCCATCGCCGATCCACTTTTTATTTTCCATTTGTTTTGTCTTTCTCTTACGCACCTGGTTTCAATTCCCCAATTATTTGTACATTATTTAACCCTCTGTTCCCCCATGTTTGTTTGTGAGTGATTGTTTTTATGTAATATGGTCCGCTTATGTGGGCTCGCTTATTTGGTATTGTATTTGTCTATTTTGAGTAAAATACATTTATTTACTCATATCTGCTGTTCTGAGCCTGATTCCTCTACACCAGCTACACAGACTACATTACAACCATGTCTTGTTTTTAGGTGTTTTAACTGATGTCATACAGTGCCTTGTGAAAGTATCCGGCCCCCTTGAACTTTGTGACCTTTTGCCACATTTCAGGCTTCAAACATAAAGATATAAAACTGTATTTTTTTGTGAAGAATCAACAACAAGTGGGACACAATCATGAAGTGGAACGACATTTATTGGATATTTCAAACTTTTTTAACAAATCAAAAACTGAAAAATTGGGCGTGCAAAATGATTCAGCCCCCTTAAGTTAATACTTTGTAGCGCCACCTTTTGCTGCGATTACAGCTGTAAGTCGCTTGGGGTATGTCTCTATCAGTTTTGCACATCGAGAGACTGACATTTTTCCCATTCCTCCTTGCAAAACAGCTCGAGCTCAGTGAGGTTGGATGGAGAGCATTTGTGAACAGCAGTTTTCAGTTCTTTCCACAGATTCTCGATTGGATTCAGGTCTGGACTTTGACTTGGCCATTCTAACACCTGGATATGTTTATTTTTGAACCATTCCATTGTAGATTTTGCTTTATGTTTTGGATCATTGTCTTGTAGGAAGACAAATCTTCGTCCCAGTCTCAGGTCTTTTGCAGACTCCATCAGGTTTTCTTCCAGAATGGTCCTGTATTTGGCTCCATCCATCTTCCCATCAATTTTAACCATCTTCCCTGTCCCTGCTGAAGAAAAGCAGGCCCAAACCATGATGCTGCCACCACCATGTTTGACAGTGGGGATGGTGTGTTCAGGGTGATGAGCTGTGTTGCTTTTACGCCAAACATAACATTTTGCATTGTTGCCAAAAAGTTCAATTTTGGTTTCATCTGACCAGAGCACCTTCTTCCACACGTTTGGTGTGACTCCCAGGTGGCTTGTGGCAAACTTTAACAAATCAGAGATTTGGGGAATGACACTTTTTATGGATATCTTTAAGAAATGGCTTTCTTCTTGCCACTCTTCCATAAAGGCCAGATTTGTGCAATACACGACTGATTGTTGTCCTATGGACAGAGTCTCCCACCTCAGCTGTAGATCTCTGCAGTTCATCCAGAGTGATCATGGGCCTCTTGGCTGCATCTCTGATCAGTCTTCTCCTTGTATGAGCTGAAAGTTTAGAGGGACGGCCAGGTCTTGGTAGATTTGCAGTGGTCTGATACTCCTTCCATTTCAATATTATCGCTTGCACAGTGCTCCTTGGGATGTTTAAAGCTTGGGAAATCTTTTTGTATCCAAATCCAGCTTTAAACTTCTTCACAACAGTATCTCGGACCTGCCTGGTGTGTTCCTTGTTCTTCATGATGCTCTCTGCGCTTTTAAACGGACCTCTGAGACTATCACAGTGCAGGTGCATTTATACGGAGACTTGATTACACACAGGTGGATTGTATTTATCATCATTAGTCATTTAGGTCAACATTGGATCATTCAGAGATCCTCACTGAACTTCTGGAGAGAGTTTGCTGCACTGAAAGTAAAGGGGCTGAATAATTTTGCACGCCCAATTTTTCCAGTTTTTGATTTGTTAAAAAAGTTTGAAATATCCAATAAATGTCGTTCCACTTCATGATTGTGTCCCACTTGTTGTTGATTCTTCACAAAAAAATACAGTTTTATATCTTTATGTTTGAAGCCTGAAATGTGGCTAAAGGTCGCAAAGTTCAAGGGGGCCGAATACTTTCGTAAGGCACTGTATATATGCTAATTTCTAATATGGACAAAATCCACTATCCAGCTAACCAACAACTGTAATGATGTATTTGAGAGACAAGTGCTCATTGTGCAAATATATTAATGTTTTCAAAAAACATTTGAAAATTAAATATAGTTGTCAATAGTCTAAGCCAACCCCGTCTGTTTTGTTGCTTAACAACCAAGCTATCTATAGCACAGATAATTAAATGCACATTAAGCACAAACTAAGTATTAAGGATAGCATCTGTTAAGATACCTAAGTCACAACATCTGGAGCTCTTCGGCACTGACAAAGTTAACAGTTTACTGTGGACAGGACAGCAGTTACACCATAGGTTAAGATACACCACTTTTGGAAAATATGAATCATGGAAAAATAAAACATTTTAGATATCACATTGAGGGAGATTTCTATAAATGGAGGAAACAGTTTTGGAAGGCTGCAACCCCCTGGGTGGTGATGGTCAGATATTTTGAGCCCCTGCTGAGATGCTGAGTGTGGGCGGTCGTAAGGCTTGAATCCCATTGTAAAAAAAACATCTGCAGCCACACAGGGATACTGTATCTGTGAATGGTACTGGTATAGGCCTCTGTGTTATAATTACAGATCTGTATCTCTAGGCTGCATGTACACAGACAGACCGATTCTGATCTTTTGCCATTAATTGGTCTTTTGACCAATCAGATTAGATATTTTGCCAATAATTGGGCAAAAGATTAGAATTGGGCTGCCTGTGTAAATGCAGCCCAACAGGTACAGTAAAATAATATTATCACTAATATCCAAATCTGTAACTCTACAGGCGTCACGCCCTGACAGTAGAGATACTTTTATTCTCTATGTTTGTTTGGTCAGGGTGTGACTCGGGTGGGAAAGTCTATGCTTTCTGGTTCTTTGTTTTTGGCCGGGTATGATTCTCTGTTTGGGAATCATACTTAGGCAGCCTTTTTTCCTTTTCTCATTTGTGGGTTGTTGTCTTTGTTAGTGGCAGGTATAGCCTTACAGAACTTCACATTCGTTTTGTTGGCGACATTTAAAATAAAGAGAATGTACGTTTACCACGCTGCACCTTGGTCCGGTCATTTCCTTGACGACGTTCCTGACAACAGTTGCAGTAAAATAACATTATCACAATTTTCATTTGGCAGTTAATTCTAAATATATGTTGGGTTAGATGTAGATTATTCATGAAACAGTCTGTTTTCCATGATACTATTTGGGATTTTCAATATATCGAGCCATACATCCAGCTGCTTATGATCAGAGGTATTATCAGATTCCACTGAGTATGAGTATATGTAAATGACATAACATGGAGCAAAAATAAATATAACATGTGGAGGTATACGGAAGAGTACACCAATATAAATTGTAGAGATGCTGTATGTTCCATCTAAGACTAAGAAGAGGAATATTGAAAAGATTTACATAAGCAAGAGTTGGGGCACAAAGAGAGGGGGGTGTATGTATAAGTGGAGGAAATGCAAAAAGGCAGAGAAAGAGAGAGTGTGTGTGAGAGAGAACGAGAGAAAGAAGGTCAGACAGAAAGATGGGGAGTGCTGTAGGTGTGGATATTTGTGTCTGGGTTTCACTCACACAGCATGGTGTAGTCTAAAATGGGGTGTTGTCTAAAAGACTAGTTTTGGAGATGGAGAAAGCAGAGGGCGGAAACAGGGGAGAGGTTACACTGTAGAGAAAGAAGGCTGGTGTTGCAAAGAGGCTGAAGATTACCAAGCAAATGGGTTGCCTCTATTTGAATGTCAAGGGACATTCATTTCTATTTATTTTTCTCCCAGAAATGTAGTCAATGTGACTAAATCATTAATGAGAATAATCTATTTGAGTAAATACAAATTTCATTGCAAGGCTCAATATTCAGAAGAACAACCAACTCCCCTCGATAAATGATCAAATTAATAATGAATAAATATCCATTATTAATTCCTGTCAGCATTTACTTGGGTGAACCCTATATATACATTATGGAATCAGAATTTAAAAAATAACTATGCCAACAAGTCAGTATATTATAAATGAATATAGCGGAAATAAAACCTGCTGATTTCATCCTCCTCCTTCACAAATGTAACGGTTGTCATCTGGAGATAGAGGACCAAAGCGCAGCGTGGTTAGTGTTCATCTTAATTTAATAATCATCAAAAAACTGAACACTTCAAATGACAAAACAACAACAGTTCTCTCTGGTGCAGACACACAAAGACTGAAAACAACCACCCACAAACCCCAACAGAAAACAGGCTACCTAAATATGGTTCCCAATCAGAGACAATGACTAACACCTGCCTCTGATTGAGAACCATATCAGGCCAAACAAGAAACCCAACCTAGAAACAGAAAACATAGAATACCCACCCAACTCACGTCCTGACCAACTGAAACAAATAAATAACACAAGAACTAGGGTCAGAACGTGACAGCAAATGAACAATGACATATTACTTTTAGAACTTCCTGCCCTTCCTGACCACATAATGTTTATTCTCCATTTAGTCCTACTGGTCTGTTTCAGCTATTGACATAGTCCAGTTGTAATGGTCTGGGTGTAGCTGGTGCAGAGGAGTCAGGCGCAGGACAGCAGAGATAAGTAACACAAGTAACTTTACTCAAATATTCCAATAACATGTCGTAATACCGAGCCCACAATAACAGACCGAACATACATAAAAAAAATCACGCACAAAAACCATGGGGAAAACAGAGGGTTAAATAATGAACATGTAATTGGTGAATTGAAACCAAGTGTGTAAAACAAAGACAAAACAAATGGAAAATGAAAAGTGGATCGGCGATGGCTAGAAGGCCGGTGACGTTGACCGCCGAATGCCGCCCGAACAAGGAGAGGGACCGACGTCGGCGGAAGTCGTGACACCAGTAGAGCTCACCAACTTGTAGTCCTAAAAACTGGAAATGAGTTACCTCTGATTCATTCAGCCATTCCTATGGGAATGGGAAAAATGGAGAAATAATAGGGTTTTGGGATAAACGTCAAAAATAAGGTCTGAGGTTAACACAGGCTTGGGAGATCTTATATATTTTGTTCTATGAGATAATATCAGTCAGTTAGCATGACCTTTATGTTTTTTTATTATTAAATAAATGCTTACAAATTCACAAAAAGTGATATTAGCTGATCAAGATCATGTCATAGAACAATACGTATAAGATGTCCTAAACTTTATTTTCTGCGATTATCGAAAAACCCTTACAAAAACTCCATTCATTTCCCCATAGTTTTTGCCCAACGAACCATGGTGGAGTTAGGGTCCATAAAAAGATGCCATTACTATTGCTCTCTATACCAAGGCTAACAGCTAAAAAATGTATCAAGGCAGTCAACATGCTCTGTAGACCTCCACCACAAGGCAGTGATGTATCTTTCGAGTCTGGTCTCGAGACCACTATTGGGTGTCTCGGTCTTGACTCGGTCTCGGACAATGAAAACTCGTAATTTCTTCATGAGACCAGGGGCCTCATAACTGTTGTGTACATTTTGCACTAAATATCTGTTTGCCCCATTTCTGAAAATATAAAGATTCATTAAACTTGGCGCAAGCCATACATACATTTCCCATTATAAATCAGACCTGTTGTAAAACTATGTGCACGTGAGCGAGCATTATAACTCTGAAAAGCATTATAACTCTGAAAAACGCCCATCATTCACCTTTATGGGGACAATAATGCCCTTCTTTGATTTCTTTGAAAGTATTGGAATTAGGCCAAGACAGTATTTAAATGAAATAGAAATGATGAACTTGATCAAAGGTCTTTGGAGGTGGCAGAATGTTTTCTGTGACAATTGCTGTATCTGACCGTTTCAAAAAAAACAATTGCAAATGGTTTTGGACCTGTAAACAGATCGTTTGCATTTAATTAATAATGGTTTGGATTGACTTTTTCCCAAATCAAGAAATGCTGCACTGCCCTAAAATTCTGAAACATTTTCTAATTGGAAAAAAATGTCAACTACAGTAAAACCTGCTTGCAGTGGTAGCCTACACAGTTCAATGCAAAATAGAAAACAAATGTCAAAGCCCAGCTAGCACAGCAGATCTGGGAAGATTCCGGCTGAGAGTCGGGGCAGTCGGCAGTATTACTTATGGCTAGGATGCGGGGATTGAGCTTGGGACGATTCCGGTATGAGTTATCTGTCCCAAATGTATTATTTGGGGCTCGGGCTGATTGGGGCTACTCTCTGGCAGATGATTACATGAGCTGCTTTATATAATTAACATTTAATTATCTATTTTTCCATATTTTCACATTGTTTCTGTGATCAAAATATACAATTAACATTTAAATGAAATTCTTTAAGAGTCCTGCATAGTATTTTAGCATTTTCATACTTTGTGCATGGCAATTGATAAGCATTAAAACCTTTGTGGATGGAGCCTCCCGAGCGGCGTAGTGCAGTGCAAACTGCATTGCTACAGATGCTGGTTTGAGAGACCCATGAGGCAACGCCCAATTGGCCCAGCGTCGTCCGAGTTAGGGGAGGGAGGGTTTGGCTGGCCAGGATGTCCATGAAACCATCACAGTCAGAAAGGTTTAGGAATGTAATTCTGCAATGATCATGGAAATTAAATAAATAGAACATTTCTAATTATTTTAGAATCCAAAGATAAAAGAAATAGGCGTAGATTTTTGCTCTTCTCACTAATGCAAATGATTGCATCTTGTTATTATATTTAACTACCAGTTTTTTATTGTTATGAATTAGAGTGTCATCAAAACATTCCTAATATTGAGTTGGGGGGGGCATTCCACATGGATGCTGGCCTATGTTGACTCCAATGCTTCCCACTGTTGAGTAAAGTTGTCTGGATGTCCTTTGGGTGCTGGTCCATTCTAGATACACACAGAAAACTGTTGAGCGTGAAAAGCCCAGCAGCGTTGAAGTTCTTGACACACTGAAACCGGTGCTCCTGGTACTTACTACCATACTCCTTTCAAAAAGGCACTTACATATTTTGCAGTGGTGACCTGTCATTCAGGGCATTTGAGCCCCACATGTTTAGCTAAAAAAAAAAGAAGCCTGTTTTGCATGTTATTTTGGCATTAATACCTGTCACATATCAGTTTGCAAACAACGTAAAAAAACAACAACACACAAACATGGTCTCTTTTTTGCTTTCTTGAGTAAGGCAGCTCCAAAATGCAGGTTTTTCAGAATTGGTGTGGTGGTGGGATCGCCAGCTGAAAATACAGAGCGTTGGTAATGTTCTCTAATTGCACCATGATTGTGTCAGTGTTTTGTCACTCATGGAGACAGAACGTAATCGCAAAATCTACGGGGAAGGCTCGAAAATTCAAGCTGCCATAGATTTACAATAGAAGTGCCCATCCAAGAACGCTCAAGGTCATTGACCACAGATAAAATCACGTCAAATCACGTCATATCTATCGTAGCTTTGATTAGACTGATCATGTCAACATCATACTTTCAAAATCTTTGCTAGCAAGCTAGACAAGCAGTTATCGTCATGAATTAAGTCGACAATTCCTTTTCAATCCTTGTCATACGAAGAGAAATTATAGATAAAACGTATTGATGCTCATCGGCCATTGGACATGAACATTACATAGCAAATTCAACAATGAGTGGTTTGGAAGGAATCAGTGGCTAACTGCAAGCTTTGCAAAGCAATCACTAGCCTGCTATTCAGTGGAGTGTGTATGGTCCAATTCTGGGTTTAAGGGTCTCTTTTCTAAGCTAAACATTATTTTGCTACCACACCATGGGCTAGAAAAAGTTGAAAACATCGGCCATGCTGTCAATCTAGCATGACTTCTGCCACATTCAAAACAACTGGGAACTGGGAAATCTCAGTCTTCAGTGAGTTCAAGACAACTGGAAACTCTATTTTTTTAGCTCCGACTGGGAAAATACGTTTTGAACTTTCATCCAACTCCGTATTCCAAGTCAAAAGCTCTGGCATCTTTCTAGAGCTCCGAATTTCCGACCTGAAGTTCACCGACATCATGATTTGAATTATTTCAGAGTTCAAATATTTTTTGAAAGCATCATTTTTTTGTGAGAAAAACAGAGTGAAGTTGTTTTATATATGATTGTTTTGTTATAATTTTAACCACCCTTTTCTTGCTTATGATCTTGTCTCATCACTGCAACTCCCCAACGGGCTCGGGAGAAGCAAAGGTCAAGTCATGCGTCCTCTGAAACATGACCCGCCAAGCCGCATTTCTTAACACCTGCTCACTTAACCCGGTAGCCAGTTGCACCAATGTGTCAGAGGAAACATTGTTCAACTGATGACCAAAGTCAGTCTATAGGTGCCCAGTCACCTACAAAGTCGCTAGAGCGCGATGAGCCATGTAAAGCCTCACCGGCCAAACCCTCCCCGAACCCAGACAATTGTGCATCGTCCTTGGGACTACCTATGGATCGAACCCCAGGCTGTAGTGACGCCGCAACACTACGATGCAGTGCCGTAGACCACTGCGCCACTCTGTTGGCCAACTAGTGACGATTTTAACACTGCAACCGATGATGAAATTCGACAGCGACATTGTTGTGATCCTAGTGACCAGTGTTGCCAACTTAGAGACTTTTGCTAGATTTAGTGAGTTTGAAGTTTTCTCCATTCTCTCACAGACACCCAACTCCACCAACAACCTTTGGACAACAAAGTGTCTGTCTGAATCAACAGAACTACTAGCATGACAGACCAAACCTGGTCCCTTAGCTCAGTGCTTCTCTCCCTTTTTTTGGTTACTATACCCCTTATCACTTGATTTTAGTCTGGGGATTATTAAAGTACTAATATACTACTCCCTTAAGTTACTTTTACCATTAGACATACAGTTGAAGTCGGAAGTTTATATACACCTTAGCCTAATGCATTTAAACTCAGTTCTCAGTAAGAATTCCCTGTTTTAGGTCAGTTAGGATCACCACTTTATTTTAAGAATGTGAAATGTCAGAATAATAGTAGTGATAATGATTTATTTCAGCTTTTATTTCTTTCATCACATTCTGAGTGGGTCAGAAGTTTACATACACTCAATTGGTATTTGATAGCATTGCCTTTAAATTGTTTAACTTGATGCAAACATTTTGGGTAGCCTTCCACAAGCTTCCCACAATATGTTGGGTGAATTTTGGCCTATTCCTTGACAGATTTGGTGTAACTGAGTCAGGTTTGTAGGCTTCCTTGCTCGCACACGCTTTTTCCGTTTTGGCCACAAATGTTCTATAGGATTGAGGTCAGGGCTTTGTGATGGCCACTCCAATACCTTGACTTTGTTATCCTTAAGCCATTTTGCCACAACTTTGGAAGTATGCTTGGGGTCATTGTCCATTTGGAAGACTTGAGATGTTGCTTCAATATATCCACATAATTTTCCTGCCTCATGATGCCATCTATTTTGTGAAGTGCACCAGTCCCTCCTGCAGCAAAGCACCCCCACAACATGATGCTGCCACCCCCGTGCTTCACGGTTGGAATGGTGTTCTTCGGCGTTCAAGCCTCCCCCTTTTTCCTCCAAACATAATGATGGTCATTATGGCCAAACAATTCTATTTTTGTTTCATCAGACCAGAGGATATTTCTCCAAAACGTACGCTATTTGTCCCCATGTGCAGTTGTAAACCATAGTCTGGCTTTTTTATGGTAGTTTTGGAGCGGTGGCATCTTCCTTGCTGAGAGGCCTTTCAGGTTATGTCGATATAGGACTTGTTTTACTGTGGATATAGATACTTTTGTACCTGTTTCCTCCAGCATCTTCACAGGGTCCTTTGCTGTTGTTCTGTGATTGATTTGCACTTTTCGCACACCAAAGTACGTTAATCTCTAGGAGACAGAATGCCTGTCCTTCCTGAGCGGTATGATGGCTGCGTGGTCCCATGGTGTTTATACTTGCGTACTATTGTTTGTACAGATGAACGTGGTACCTTCAGGTGTTTGGAAATTGCTCCCAAGAATGAACAAGACTTGTGGAGGTCTACAATTTTTTTCTGAGGTCTTGGCTGATTTCTTTTGATTTTCCCATGTCAAGCAAAGAGGCACTGAGTTTGAAGGTAGGTCTTGAAATACATCCCGCAGTAATCGACTACGGAACGGCTCCCTGTCTCATTGGACCCTTTGATCACTCGGCTACACAGCTGATGCCTGTAGGACTGTTCATTAACACAGTACTTCATTTTGTTTATCTGTTGGCCCCGGCCTTGAACTCAGGCCCTGTGTGTAGCTAACTGACCCTCTCTGCCCATTCATCGCCATTTACCCTTTGTTGTTGTCTCAGCTCTCTCTAATGTCAATATGCCTTGTATACGGTTGTTTAGGGCAGCTCTCGTTGTTTTATTTTACTACGGAGCCCCTAGTCCTTCTCAACATGCCTCAGAAACCCCCTTGTCCCACACCCCATACATGCGGAGACCGCACCTAGCTTAACTGGCACCTCCAGAAATGCAACCTTGCCGCTTGTTATAGACCCTCCTCAGCTGCCAGCTGTGCCCTGGACACCTTATGTGAATTGATTGCCCCCCATCTATAGTCAAAGTTCATACTGCTAGGTTACCTAAATTGGGATATGCTTAACACCCAGGCCGTACTACAATGTAAACTAGATGCCCTCAATCTCACACAAATTATAAAGGAACCTACCAGGTACAACCCCAAATATGTAAACATGGGCACTCTCATAGATATTATCCTAACCAACTTGCCCTCTAAATACACCTCTGCTGTTTTCAACCAGGATCTCAGCGATCACTGCCTCATTGCCTGCGTCCGTTATGGGTCCACGGTCAAACAACCACCCCTCATCACTGTCAAACGCTCCCTAAAACGCTTCTGCGAGCAGGCCTTTCTAATCAACCTGGCCCGAGTATCCTGGAAGGATATTGACCTCATTCCGTCATTAGAGGATGCCTGGTTATTCTTTAAAAGTGCTTTCCTCACCATCTTAAATAAGCATGCCTCTTTCAAAATATGTAGAACTAAGAACAGATATAGCCCTTGGTTCACTCCAGACTAGACATCCCTTGACCAGCACAAAAACACCCTGTGGCATGCTGCACTAGCATCGAATAGTCTTGACGATATGCAACTTTTCAGGGAAGTCATGAACCAATACACACAGTCTGTTAGGAAACTAAGGCTAGCTTTTTCAAACAGAAATTTGCACCCTGCAGCAATAATTCCAAAAAGTTTTGGGACACTGTAAAGTCCATGGAGAATAAGAGTACCTCCTCCCAGCTGCCCACTGCACTGAGAGTAGGAAACACTGATGAATCCACGAATATCGAATTTCAAAAATAATTTCTCTACGGCTGGGCATGCTTTCACCTGGCTACCCCAACTCCGGCCAACAGCTCTGCACCCCCCGCAGCAACTGACCCCCCGATTCCCCTTCACCCAAATCCAGACAGCTGATGTTCTGAAAGTGCTGCAAAATCTGGATCCCTACAAATCAGCTGGGCTAGACAATCTGGACCCTCTCTTCCTAAAATTAACCACTGCCATTGTTGCAACCCCTATTACTAGTCTGTTCAACCTCTCTTTCATATCGTCTGAGATTCCTAAATATTGGAAAGCGGCCGCGGTCATCCCCCTCTTCAAAGGGGGAGACACTCTAGACCCAAACTGTTACAGACCTATATCCATACTGCCCTGCCTTTCTAAAGTCTTTGAAAGCGAAGTGAACAAACAGATCACCGACCACTTTGAATCCTACCTTCTCCGCTATGCAATCTGGTTTCCGAGCTGGTCAGGGGTGCACCTCAGCCACGCTTAAGGTCCTAAACGATATCATAACCACCATCGATAAAAGACAATACTGTGTACCTGTCTTCATCGACCTGGCCAAGGCTTTCGACTCTGTCAATCACCGTATTCTTATCGGCAGACTCAACAGCCTTGGTTTCTCTAATGACTGCCTCGCCTGGTTCACTAACTACTTCTCAAATAGAGTTCAGTGTGTCAAATCAGAGAGCCTGTTGTCCGGACCTCTGGCAGTCTATGGGAGTGCCACAGGGTTTAATTCTCGGGCCGACCCTTTTCTCTGTATATATCAATGATGTCGATCTTGCTGCTGGTGATTCTTTGATCCACCTCTACGCAGATGACACCATTCTGTAAACATCTGGCCCTTCTTTGGACACTGTGTTTTAACAAACCTCCAAACGAGCTTCAGCGCCATACAACTCTCCTTCCGTGGCCTCCAACTGCTCTTAAATGCTAATAAAACTAAATGCATGCTCTTAAACCGATCGCTGGCCACACCCGCCCGCCCGACTAGCATCACTACTCTGGACAGTTCTGACTTAGAATATGTGAACAACTACAAATAGCTAGGGGTCTGGTTAGACTGTAAACTCTCCTTCCAGACTCACATTAAGCATCTCCAATCCAAAGTTAAATCTAGAATCAGCTTCCTATTTCGCAACAAAGTCTCCTTCACTCATGCTGCCAAACATACCCTCGTAAAACTGACTATCCTACCGATCCTTGACTTGGGCGATGTCATTTACAAAATAGCCTCCAACGCTCTACTCAGCAAATTGGATGCAGCCTATCACAGTGCATGCCATTTTGTCACCAAAGCCCCATATACTACCCACCACTGCGCCCTGTATGCTCTCGTCTGCTGCTCCTCGCTACATATTCGTCTCCAAACCCACTGGCTCCAGGTCCTCTATAAGTCTTTGCTAGGTAAAGCTCCGCCTTATCTCAACTCACTGGTCACCATAGCAACGCCCACACGTAGCACGTGCTCCAGCAGGTATATTTCACTGGTCATCCCCAAAGCCAACACTTCCTTTGGCCGCCTTTCCTTCCAGTTCTCTGCTGCCAATGACTAGAAAGAATTGCAAAAATCACTGAAGTTGGAGGCTTATATCTCCCTCACTAACTTTAAGCGTCAGCTGTCAGAGCAGCTTATCGATCGCTGCAGCTGTACACAGCCCATCTGTAAATAGCCCATCCAATCAACTACGTACCTCATCCCCATATTTGTTTTTGTTTTTCTGCTCTTTTGCACAAGAGTATTTCTACTTGCACATCCTCATCTGCACACATCACTCCAGTGTAAATTGCTAAATTGTAATTACTTTGCTACTATTGGCCTATATATTGCCTTACCTCCTTCATTCGCGCACACTGTATACAGATTTTTCTATTGTGTTATCAACTGTATGTTTGTCGATCCCATGTGTAACTCTGTTGTTTTTATCACACTGCTTTGCTTTATTTTGGCCAGGTCGCAGTTGTAAATTAGAAATGGTTCTCAACTGGCCTACCTGGATAAATAAAGGTGAAATAAAAAAAAATGGGGAAAAAATTCAATTAACTTATTGTTATCACAGAATAATAGGGTAGTGAATCAAATGGTGTTGGACAATCAAACAAAAGAAAACAAACAGTTACACCAATATGATCAATGTGTCTTACTGTCATAGTCTTTATTCATGTACTGACAGCATCTCAGCACTTGATGGGGAGAATAGAAAAATATTTGTGCAATGCTAAAACAGTGACTAGGCCTACTAAAACGCTGTCTGATTCACATAACCTAAGAGCAGAGCAATTGTTTCAACATGTGTGCTCTTGCAATACCCCCTGACTGAGCCATATACTTCACTGACAGGTTACAACAGACTTACAGACAACCATATAATCGACCTGGATAACAAAATGGACTGCACCATAGAGAGAACTGGTCTTGTCTCATGTATTTTAAAGGGAGTTCACAAAGGGACACGTAAGAAAGAGAGCCAAAGATGAAAGATTGTCTTAAAAAAATAAACAAACCATTGCAGTTTCTGCGACAACTGAGTGAAACAGGAAAGGGGTTGTGGTATTTCGAATGGGGGAGGGGGGGGTATAAAAGGTGGATACATTGATAAATATATATTTTCCATCATATAAAACCACAAAGCACATGAAGGGGTGGTGGGAGAGGATGTGGAGTGTCTATTACAGTGAATTCACAGCAGGTGAGGAGAGGGGGAGGGAGGATCAATTAGAGAGAGAGTCAAAATGTCCATAATGGCTTCTCGCAGCAAGGGAGAGTGAAAGAGAGGGAGAGAGAATGGCTTCCCGCCAAGCTTCTGTTGGAGAGCGAAATGTGAAGAGAAGCGAGGGGCTACAGGTTAAAACATTAGGCAAAAAAGACTAATAACCAGTGGTTTGTGAAAGAAACAAGAACTAGGAAAAACAGGGAAGGAGCAAGAAGTCGCTCTGGATAAGATTGTTATGCGGAACAGGTGAACCCAAGAGCAGACTCAGACGAGGAGACTGGGATAAGGTAACCAAGGTATTTATTGAAAAACAGGAGGAAGATGGGGTGCAGGCCAGGGAAAGCTCGGGCAGGTTGCAGGGAGCCATATGCTGAGGCGAGGGGAGTTGGGGCTGGGCAAGCAGGTCGGGTAGAGTGGGGGGTCCAGGACAGGGTAGCAGGACTGATGAGATGTGGGACTGGAGGCAGGTACCAGAGTCAGAGCGGACAGAACTGTAGCGTAGAGGAAAACAGCATCAGGCAAGGGAAGACAGACACAACACAAAACCAAGATTTCTGCAGGAACAAAAGGCTAAAAACGCAGACTGACTGAGCAGAGGTTACGATCTGGCTGCGTGGAAGTGGCAGGGCTGAGTATTTGTAGAGCTATTGATTCTGGAACAGATTGCAGCTGGCGGCGATCTACTCTGCCTCCAGCACACCTGTCTCCGCCCCACACAATCACACACACACACACACACACACACACACACACACACACACACACACACACACACACACACACACACACACACACACACACACACACAGAGAGAGAGAGAAAGAGGGAGAGAGCACTGGGAGAGTGGCGGCAGGTTAGGGAGACACAGGATGAGCAGTAGAGAGCGTGGTGCAGATGTAACAAAGATGACTTCTAAATGTAAGAAAGGTGAATGATTTTAGTGTTTACATGCATAAATGCATGTAAGCGTAGGTACACGAGTGTAGGAATGCTGTCGAGTGCAATCTTCACTGTTGAAAGTGTAATATTGAAGTAAGATTTTAAAACTTCCATCAGTAGCCTTTTCCATTACATGACTACAACCCTTCTTCTGCTTTATCTCTTGCCTTAATGCTTTTAGCCCTCTCTTAATTAGCTGTCAGGTACGGTGGCGGGTGGAGTCCCCTTGGTTTTCTTCGAGCTCAAATGACTGAATTAGGCTCCTATCTTAAAAGATAATTGCTTAATTGTTGCCTTTTCATAGTGGCTGAGGGCCTGAGAAAGGCTCAGATAAGGCTGTAATTATGTAGCTACTACAGATATCCACAACCACACTGGTGCTGAAAAGGAAGAGCTGACAGCCAGGGCTCTCTCACTCTCTCTCTCTCTCTCTCTCTCTGCTTATTTCAAAAAAAAAATCTCCAGCCATCCCTATCTCTCTGCTGACAGTGGAGGATGTTCTCCTTGCTGTGGGAGAACAGGTTGGCCAAATATTTCAACGGCTTTGCAAATGAATAAAGCAGTGGTAGTGTTTCGGGAAAGAGGAGCGCCTTGAGACAGGTGTAACTCTAAATTATGTATTTTCGCAGATTACGCCTTTGTTCTCTCCAATCAATCCTGATGACGACCAGTAACAAGGCAGGTTTTTATGTTTTAGACTCACCAACAAAAACTTTTGATATTTCGTATCAGGTGAGGTATGAGGGAAAAGCCTACATGGTTTATGTGACTACAGGTAGTCTGAAGTATTTAGTTTGGTAAGAAGATTTATCAGGACAGTAAATCATTTTAAGACATCAGTGGATTTGGAGAAAGCTAGTCAAAGGGCATAGCCATGGGAAGTAGGGGTACTGCAGACCCCCTGAAGAAAAGTGTTTAAAAAATATATATAAATCTTCACATAGTAGTGCAGTGGGCCTTTCAACTGTTTCAACTGTCAAGACAATAACACGTTCGATTATGCACCCGCAACCAAGAGGTTCCCCAGTAAACATTCGGTGCTACAGTGCTCCATAATTGTTAATTAGCTAGTTGGTTGGCTAGCTAGCACCAAAGCTAGGTATTTATTGAGCCAACACAAAAAATTTACAAACTAGTTATATACACACACACTGACTTGTTGCTACCAGATCCACTAAACAAAATCATCAGACAACATTTAAATCTTGGTGGGGCAAACTCCCCAACACTAAACAATAACTGAATTGCACTATAACGGTGACAAACGGTGCCCACAAACTGTTAAGGCCTACATAAAGCTGTATAAGCAAACAACAAATGCTCATCCAAAAGCGGCGCCCCTAGTAGTAAACTTAAATTCGTTTTTACCTAATTTCTACCAGCATGTTACATGTGCAACCAGAGGGAAAAAACTCTAGACCACCTTTACTTCACACACAGAGATGCATATAAAGCTCTCCCCTGTCCTCCATTTGGCAAATCTGACCATAATTCTATCCTCCTGATTCTTGCTTACAAGCAAAAACTTAAGCAGGAGGTACCAGTGACTTGCTCAACACAGAAGTGGTCAGATGACAGCGATGCTACGGTACAGTCTGCTAGTACAGACTGGAATATGTTCCTGGATTCATCCAATGGCATTGATGAGTATACCACTTCAGTCACAAGTGCATCGAAGACGTCATCCCAACAGTGACCATGCGTACATATCCCAACCAAAAGCCATGGAATAGAGACAACATCCGCACCAAGCTAATGGCTAGAGCTGCCGCTTTCAAGGAGCGGGACACTAATCCGGATGCTTATAAGAAATTCCATTATGCCCTCAGATGAAACATCAAACAGTAAAGCATCAATACAGGACTAAGATTGAATCCTACTACACCGGCTCTGATGCTCGTCAGATGTGGCAGAGTTTGCAAACTATTACGGACTACAAAGGGAAGCCCAGCCCCGAACTTCCCAGTGACGCGAGCTCACCAGAGGAGCGGAATGCCTTTTTATGCTTGCTTCGAGGCAAGCAACACTGAAGCATGCATGAGAACACCAGCTGTTCCGGACGACTGTGTGATCACGCTTTCCGTAGCCGATGTGAGCAAGACCTTTAAACAGATCAACATTCACAAGGCTGCGGGGCCAGACGGATTACCAGGACGTGTACTCAGAGCATTGCGTGGACCAACTGGCAAGTGTCTTCACTGACATGCTCAACCTCTCTGAGTCTTTAATACCTACATATTTCAAGCAGACCACCATAGTCCCTGTGCCCAAGAAAGTGAACTTATCTGCCTAAATGAGGTTAGCCGTGAAGTGCTTTGAAAGGCTGATCATGATTCACATCAACACCATCATCCCGGAAACCCTAGAACCACTCAAATTCACATCCTGCCCCAACAGATCCACAGATTATGCCATCTCAATTGCACTTCACACTGCCCTTTCCCACCTAGACAAAAGGAACATCTATGTGAGAAGGCTGTTCATTGACTACAGCTCAGCGTTCAACCACCTAGTGCCCAAAAAAGTTAATCACTAAGCTAAGGACTTAACACCTCCCTCTGCAACTGGATCCTGGACTTCTTGGTGGGCCGCCCCCAGGTGGTAAGTGTAGGCAACAACAGATCTGCCATGCTGATCCTCAACACTGGGGCCCCTCAGTTGTGCGTGCTTAGTCCCCTCCTGTACTCACTGTTCACCCACGACTGTGTGGCCAAGCACGACTCCAACACCATCAATACGTTTGCTGACGATACTACAGTGGTATGCCTGATCACCGACAACGATGAGACAGCCTACAGGGAGGTCGTCAGACGCCTGGCAGTGTGGTGCCAGGACAACAACTTCTCCCTCAATGTGAGCAAGACAAAGGAGCTGATTGTGGACTACAGGAAAAGGAGGACCCAAACACACCAAGACAGTTGTGAAGATGGCACGACAACACCTTTTCCCCCTCAGGAGGTTGAAAAGATTTGGCGTGGGTCCCCAGATCCTCATCGAGAGCATCCTGACCGGTTGCATCACCACCTGGTATGGTAACTGCTCGGCATCCGAACATAAGCCGCTACAGAGGGTAGTGCGTACGGCCCAGTACATCACTGGGGCCAAGCTTCCTGCCATCCAGGACCTATTTACAAGGTGGTGTCAGAGGAAGGCCCCAAAAAATGTCATACTCCCACCATAAAGTCATAGACTGTTCTCTCTGCTACCGCCCGGCAAGCGGTATCGGAGCGCCAAGTCTAACCCTGTATATAGCCTCGTTGTTGTTATTTCACAGTAAGGTGACACTTGTTGTATTCGGAGCATGTGACAAATATAATTCGATTTGATGTATGTCTGTAGGTCTGACATCCTTTTATGGTTTGGACAAACTATCCAAATACAGCTATCAAGCAGTTGTTAAACGAGACGGTCTAGGCCATGTCAGAGGTCCTGTCTGGTGCACTGGCTACTAACTCATCTTGACGCAGCTCATTGAAGTGCTGATCCAGCTGCTGACGCTGGGCCTCAAATGTCTCCAGGTATGAGGCCTCAGTCTCCCTTGTGAAATTAATATATTCGCTGGTTGTGTTTGCAGTATGTTTTCTTTTCCCTGGGAAAATATATAGGCAGAAGTAATGACATGTACAGTTCAGGAATGATAAGGTACAGAACCCAAAGCAAACCTGAGGGCAGCCGATGTGACTGCAGTTTTGTTCTCCAACAATGTATTGTCTCTTTAAATGTATTAAATATTATCCAGCAACAGCGAGTGTGGGACCAACCAGATCTACCAACCAGATACACCAATGATGCAAATAATGAGGGTCTTGGGTCAGAATATGATTAATTTAATCAGTGTGACAGGTTTATATCTAAATTCCTAGATCCACACTGTCTTTTTGAATAATGTTTAGGAACATAGCCCTGCCATGACAAAAGCCCTCTGTGGATGAGATTGCCCGCCCCTGATGAAGACAGCTACATTTTATAGTTAGGGCTAAACAAGTGAACATGACAATCAATTGACATTGAACTGTTTACCAACTGAGAATGGACCCTTGGCGTTTGGGGGTTCAGGGCTCAGGGTTTGCGGGTGCATTGATTGTGTCGATGGACCCTGGATGTCTGGTGGTGCAGGGCTCTGAGGATGTGGCTTCACTATTTGAGCATGCAACTTCCTCCGAGTCCATAGGTTCAGGAATGTCATCTGATAAGTATATTTGCTTGTATAATGTAAAGCTGGATACTCCGGCTAATGTCAAACATTGGCCTCCTATGGATGTTGTTATGACGTAAAACCAATAATTGAGTATGGCCATTTGTAACCCCACCTACCGGCCTACTTGAGTCGAGGTCAGCACCAGATATCAAACGAGGCTGAATATCCTGCTTTTTTCTGAGCATGCTACAAGTTAAATGTGATTTACTTTGATTGCTTTGCAATGCTTGTAGTTAGCCACTGATTCCTTCCAAACCACTCATTGTTGAATTTGCGATTTCCAACTTGTTGTGTAATGTTTATGTACAATTGCCAATGAGCACCGATATGTTTTATCTATAATTTCTCTTCATAATTTCTCTTCATATGACAAGGATTGAAATGGATTTGCCAGTAGATTGTCGACTTGATTTATGATGATGACTGCTAGCTTGCTAGCTAAAATTTTGAAAGTATGATATTGACATAATCAGTCCAATCTAAGCTACAGTATATAACGTGATTTGACATAATTGTATCTGTGGTCAATGACCTTGAGCCTTCTTGGATGGGCACTTCTAATGGAGCTCTCCCCGTAGATTTTGCGTTGACATAGTGTCCCCATGAGTGACAGAACAATGAGCCAATCAAGGCGCAACTAGAGAACATTACCAACCTCTAAGCTCCGTTTTTTCCACTGGCTGCCCCACTACCACAGAAAGCACTGAGCTAGGCTGAAACACCTCCATTTTGGAGCTGCCTTACTCAAGAAAGCAAAAAAGGGACTGTTTGTATGCGGCTTTATCAATTCAATGATTTTATATCTTTTTTTTACATTGTTTGCAAACTGATATGTGACACGTATTGATGCCAAAATAGCATGCAAATCAGGCATGTTATTTTTTTTTGCTAAACAGGTGGAGCTCAAAACATCTGGGCTAGCGTAATGTGAAGGTGGTCAACTTACCTTGTTAGCCAGCTAGATTACTTTCTCTCACGACAGCCAACAATATAACTAAACTAAATGTAGCTAGCATACGAGTCCAATGTTTGCCGGGGCGGCAAGTTCAAATCCTCGAGCTGACCATGTACACATCTGTTGTTCTTCCCCTGAACAGGCAGTTAACCCACTGTTCCTAGGCCGTCATTGAAAATAAGAATTTGTTCTTAACTGACTTGCCTAGTTAAAAATAAAAACAAAAAAAACATCAAAGTTAGCTAGCAGCAGTAGTTACCCTACTATCAACCTCACTCTCCCCCCTCGCTGATCTGTCTCTGCTAACTCTTCGTCTGCTTCCTCCAAAATGCAACTATATTTTATCCAGATTTATTGCCCACTTACTTTCAATGAAGAAATATAGTGTTGTTTTAATGAACCGCTACCTTGTGCAAGGCATGTATTATTGACCTCACGTTACGAGACCAAGCTAGTGGTTTGTTTACATGTAGTAAAACAAATGCTAGCGCTGACACCCTGTGGTGATAATGTTGAACTGCATATTAATTACATTGGGGTGAGACATTACACGAGGCAAACATATGTATTTTAAAATGAAAACAAATTGACTTTAAAATATTCCTTTCTGCACACCCTCTTGATAGTGATCTTTGCTGATGTCTCTCTCCTGAGCATGTCATCCTTAAGGCCTACCTTCATTACAAGGGTAGGGCTTGCACTAATCTATTTCATGATGGCATGTCCAGTAGCTGTAGAAGTCAAATCTTGTATCCTTCAACATGGTTAGCCTCATTAATTATCAAATGAAAAACCAACACACTGATCTTGCCCGTATCAAACCAGCGTTTTCTTTTCTGTGAAGTTATTAGCAAATGATTAACACACACACAAGTTCTCAGATGTGTGAGTGTTTTTCCTGTTTCTAATAGTATCATTTCAAATGGAGAAAACATCTCAGCAAAGTGTAAACAATGTGTGAGGATTTGCAAATCCTGTTTCAGCACAGAAATGACAAGCCACATGTACAAGTGTATTGGACATACCCACAAGGCCAATACTAATCCCATCATGTCTGCAATGGGCATGCATGCCATAAATAATCTCACATCCACAGTAACCAAAAGGGTAGAGCACGGATAGTGGAGGCAAGAGAAAAATACCCTGGGCTGTAAAGTAGCAATGTAATGTATGAGTTCCATACCTGTATGGCTGGCCGGGCCAGGACGCAAACCCTAATCAAATTAAACTTGTAAGCTAGTATGCCACCACCGGAGAAGGAGGACAGTGAGTGTAGCAAAATGAAGCAAAAGGTGCAAAATTGCAGGATCTCCTCCAGCAGCCAAGATGCTTACAGTATTACAATATAGATACATTCATAATAGACAGGAGGAGACACCACTTTAAGTCTCAGGGGGGAAGACATCACATCACAGTGGCTACTAGAACTCATCTGCAGCTCACCTCTGCTACAGTCACACCCCTTTCACCTCCTCCTATGCCACTGACAGTATAACTCAGCCACCGACTATGATCTGAGTCAATGTAGCAGAATTAAATAACCACAAAATTAATTCTGTGGGTGCTAGATTGACTTGTCTGCTCTGCTGGCTGCTGAGACTGATGAGGAGAAGGAAGATGGTCAGTGAGTGTAACAGAGGGGTGCGTGTGTTGAGGTTCATGTGGAGGAGGTTAGTGAGTGTAGCAGAGGGGTGAGTGTGTTGAGGTCAATGTGGAGGAGGTCAGTGAGTGTAGCAGAGGGGTGAGTGTGCTGAGGTTGATGAGAAGGTCAGTGAGTGTAACAGAGGGGTGTGTGAGCTAGTTGACAGGTGAGTGCTTATCTCTTTCTCAATTCATCCTTTCTCTATTACTCTCCTCGTCTCCTTCTAAAAACCCATTGGAAAAGGTCAGAGGGGAAGGACCTTGTACCTTCTCCTACAATACAGTTGCAATACAATACAGGTGAGGAGATAATCAAGGAAAGACAAAGTGAGAAAGCCCTTGTAGCCATCGTGTGGTGATGTCACCCGCCCTGCGACCTAAAGTACCTAGCCCAACCAAGATCATGGTTTTGGAATGATAATGCATGCTACTTTGTGGTATGAAGTGCTGTTGTGCCAGGGGTTGCATCCTAGGTCAGCCATACAGGGATTGTTACACCAACACCAATGATCAAGGACGTCAACTGCAGCTTAAAAACTGCAATATCATTAGACAAAATGAGAGTGAGTGACAACCAAATAAAACAGACAAACAGGGAATGTTCAATGACTAAAAAATACACCATACTCAATTCAAAGAATCAAGACTTTATTTAATATAATACAAAGAATGCCTATGTAAATGGTTAGTGGGTTTAGACATTCAATCTTACTCCAAAAAATTGAATGATTGAATAGTTAAATGAATAGTGTCTAATTCAAATAATAAGCAGAATGTCAGGGCTGAAACAGAAACCTGCACACCCATTAGCTAGATCTCTATGAGCAAGGTTTGTTGTGCATGTTCTAGGTCTATGCATTGTTACTTTTAACATTATTATTGTAGTCCTACAACCAATTCTAACAGCAAACCAGTAGCATATACAGTGCATTTGTAAAGTATTCAGACCCCTTGACCTTTTCCACATTTTGTTATGTTACAGCCTTATTCTAAAAAGGATTAAATGAAAAAAAGTGTCATCAATCTACACACAATACCCCATAATAAGAAAGGAAAAACTGTTTTTTAAAATATTTTGCTAATTTATTACAAATAAAAAACATAAATGCATTCGCTGCTTTGCGGCGACACTCCCAGCCAACCTGACAGAGCTTCAGAGGATCTGCAGAGAAGAATGGGAGAAACTCCCCAAATACAGTGGTGCCAAGCTTGTAGCATCATACCTAAGAAGACTCAAGCCTGTAATTGCTGCCAATGGTGTTTCAACAAAGTACTGAATAAAGGATCTGAATACTTATATAAATGACATTTCAGTTTTTTTATTTTATACATTTTGTAAAAAAATCTAAAAACCTGGTTTGGCTTTGCCATTGTGGGGTATTGTGTGTAGACTGATGAGGAACATAAATCAATCATTCAATTTTAGAATAAGGCTGTAACGTAACAAAATGTGGAAAAAGTCAAGGGTTCTGAATACTTCCCAAATAAACTGTATAACCCATTAGCGATATACCCATTAGCGATATTTCTTTGGGACCTTCTTCCACAGACAGGGTTTAGCAGCTTTCACAGGTCTCTGTATCTAAGATTAGAAGCATAGAAATTAGACTAGGACTTGCTTCATTATTCTCAAGTGATATAACATTTGATATTTTGTTGTAATTGAGTTTTTGTATTGTCATAGTTCTCTCTTTGGGACTGGCAATCTGTTCATGTAACGGCTGTCGTGGGTTGAAGATGGTGAGGACCAAGGTGCAGCGTGGTACGTGTTCATTATGAATTGAATTATGAATTGAACACTGAATGAAAAAACAACAAAAGAGAATGAACAAAACTGAAACACTTCTGTCTGGTACAGAATACAAAAACAGAAAACAACTACCCACAAACACAGGTGGGAACAGTCTACCTAAGTATGGTTCTCAATCAGAGACAACGATTGACCGCTGCCTCTGATTGGGAACCATACCAGGCCAAACACATAGAAATACAACACACAGAACAAAACACAGAATGAAAAACATAGAATGCCCACCCCAACTCACTCCCTGACCAAACCAAAATAGAGACATAAAAAAGGAACTAAGGTCAGGAAGGTCAGGACGGCCAAATTATTAGCTAGGTAGTTCATCTGGTTCAGGTTATTAATCAACCTACCAGGGTGTTTATAAACACTACAGGAACAAGATCATCCTCATGTATCGATCACATTTTTACTAATGCTGTAGAACTTTGTTCTAAAGCTATATCCATTGGATGCAGTGATCACAATACAGTGGCTATATCCAGGAAAGTCAAAGTTCCAACAGCTGGGCCTAAAATAATGTATAAGAGATCACGCAAAAGATTTTGCTGTGACTCTTATGTGGATGATAAAAATGTGTTGGTCCGATGTGATTATTAATGATTATTAATGAGGAGCATCCAGAAGCTGCACTTGATGAATTTATGAAATTGCTTCTTCCAATTATGGATAAACATGCACGTGTTAAGAAACTGACTGTTAGAACTGTTAAGGCTCCATGGCTTGATGAGGAATTGAAAAACTGTATGGTTAAAAGAGATGGGGCAAGAGGAGTGGCTAATAAGTCTGGCTGCACATCTGACTGGCTTACTTACTGCAAATTAAGAAATTATGTGACTAAAATCAACAAAAAGAAGAAGAAACTGTCAAATGAAGCCATTACCCACAGTATTAGACTTAAAATGAATCATCCAGCGATCATACACTGTTTATCAGGGGGCAGGGCTATCGACGTTAAGGCTAATCTGAAGATGGTGCTGGCTAAAGCTAAAACTGGCGAGTGTAGAGAGTATAGAGATATTGTTATCCACGTCGGCACCAACGATGTTAGGATGAAACAGTCAGAGGTCACCAAGCGCAATATAACTTCAGCGTGTAAATCAGCTGGAAAGATGTGTCGGCATCGAGTAATTGTCTCTGGCCCCCTCCCAGTTAGGGGGAGTGATGAGCTCTACAGCAGAGTCTCACGACTCAATCGCTGGTTGAAAACTGTTTTCTGCCCCTCCCAAAAGATAGAATTTGTAGATAATTGGCCCTCTTTCTGGGACTCACCCACAAACAGGACCAAGCCTGGCCTGCTGAGGAGTGACGGACTCCATTCTAGCTGGAGGGGTGCTCTTATCTTATCTACCAACATGAAATAGGGTGCAGGCCAGGCAGCAGGCTGTTAGCCAGCCTGCCAGCTTAGTGGAGTCTGCCACTAGCACAGTCAGTGTAGTCAGCTCAGCTATCCCCATTGAGACCGTGTCTGTGCCTCGACCTAGGTTGGGCAAAACTAAACATGGCGGTGTTCGCCTTAGCAATCTCACTAGAATAAAGACCTCCTCCATTCCTGCCATTATTGAAAGAGATTGTGATACCTCACATCTCAAAATAGGGCTACTTAATGTTAGATCCCTTACTTCAAAGGCAGTTATAGTCAAATAACTAATCACTGATCATAATATTGATGTGATTAGCCTGACTGAAACATGGCTTAAGCCTGATGAATTTACTATGTTAAATGAGGCCTCACCTCCTGGTTACACTGGTGACCATATCCCCCGTGCATCCCGCAAAAGCGGAGGTGTTGCTAACATTTACAATAGCAAATTTCAATTTACTCAAAAAAAGGATGTTTTCGTCTTTTGAGCTTCTAGTCATGAAATCTATGCAGCCTACTCAATCACTTTTTATAGCTACTGTTTACAGGCCTCCTGGGCCGTATACAGCGTTCCTCATTGAGTTCCCTGAATTCCTATCGGACCTTGCAGTCATAGTAGATAATATTCTAATTTTTGGGAACTTTAATATTCACATGGAAAAGTCCACAGACCTGCTCCAAAAGGCTTTCGGAGCCATCATCGACTCAGTGGGTTTTGTCCAACATGTCTCTGGACCTACTCGCTGCCACAGTCATACTCTGGACCTAGTTTTGTCGCATGGAATAAATGTTGTGGATCTTAATGTTTTTACTCATAATCCTGGACTATCGGACCACCATGTTATTATGCTTGCAATTGCAACAAATAATCTGCTCAGACCCCAATCAAGGAGCATCAAAGTTGTGCTATAAATTCACAGACAACACAAAGATTCCTTGATGCCCTTCCAGACTCCCTCTGCCTACCCAAGGACGTCAGAGGACAAAAATCAGTTAACCACCTAACTGAGGAACTCAATTTAACCTTGCGCAATACCCTAGATGCAGTTGCGCCCCTAAAAACTAAAAACATTTATCATAAGAAACTAGCTCCCTGGTATACAGAAAATACCAGAGCTCTGAAGCAAGCTTCCAGAAAATTGGAACGGAAATGGCACCACACCAAACTGGAAGTCTTCCGACTAGCTTGGAAAAACAGTACCGCACAGTATCGAAGAGCCATAAGTGCTGCTTGATCATCCTATTTTTCCAACTTAGTTGGGGAAAGTAAGAACAATCCCAAATTTCATTTTGATACTGTCGCAAAGCTAACTAAAATGCAGCATTCCCCAAGTGAGGATGGCTTTCACATCAGCAGTAATAAATTCATGAACTTCTTTGAGGAAAAGATCATGATTATTAGAAAGCAAATTACGGACTCTTTAAATCTGCGTATTCCTTCAAAGCTCAGTTGTCCTGAGTCTTCACAACTCTGCCAGGACCTAGGAACAAGCTGCATACTGGACCCAATTCCAACTAAACTACTGAAAAAGCTGCTTCCTGTGCTTGGCCCTCCTATGTTGAACATAATAAACGGCTCTCTATCCACCGGATGTGTACCAAACTCACTAAAAGTGGCAGTAATAAAGTCTCTCTTGAAAAAGCTAAACCTTGACCAAGAAAATATAAAAACTATCGGCCTATATCGAATCTTCCATTCCTCTCAAATTATTTAGAAAAAGCTGTTGCTCAGCAACTCAATGCCTTCCTGAAGACAAACAATGTATACAAAATGCTTCAGTCTGGTTTTAGACCCCATCATAGCACTGAGACTGCACTTGTGAAGGTGGTAAATGACCTTTTAATGGCATCAGACCGAGGCTCTGCATCTGTCCTCGTGCTCCTAGACCTTAGTGCTGCTTTTGATACCATCGATCACCACATTCTTTTGGAGAGATTGGAAACCCAAATTGCTCTACACGGACAAGTTCTGGCCTGGTTTAGATCTTATCTGTCGGAAATATATCAGTTTGTCTCTGTGAATGGTTTGTCCTCTGAGAAATCAACTGTACATTTCGGTGTTCCTCAAGGTTCCGTTTTAGGACCACTATTGTTTTCACTATATATTTTTCCTCTTGGGGATGTAATTCGAAAACTTAATGTTAACTTTCACTGCTATGCGGATGACACACAGCTGTACATTTCAATGAAACTTGGTGAAGCCCCAAAATAGCCCTCGCTTGAAGCCTGTGTTTCAGACAGAAGGAAGTTGATGGCTGCAAACTTTCTACTTTTAAACTCGGACAAAACAGAGATGCTTGTTCAAGAAACAAAGAGATCTTCTCTTGAATCTGACAAATAATCTTAATGGTTGTACAGTCGTCTCAAATAAAACTGAATGACCTCGGCGTTACTCTGGACCCTGATCTTTCTTTTGACGACCATATCAAGACTGTTTCAAGGACAGCTTTTTACCATCTACGTAACATTGCAAAAATCAGAAACTTTCTGTCCAAAAATGATGCAGATAAATTAATCCATGCTTTTGTCACTTCTAGGTTAACTTCTTGGATATAGGGGGCGCTATTTTAATTTTTGGATGAAAAACGTTCCCGTTTTAAACAAGATATTTTGTCACGAAAAGATGCTCGACTATGCATATAATTGACAGCTTTGGATTGAAAACACTCTGACGTTTCCAAAACTGCAAAGATAATTGTCTGTGAGTGCCACAGAACTGATGTTTACAGAAAAAACCCAGATAAAAATCCAATCAGGAAGTACCGCATTTTCTGAAACCGCCTCATGCCAATGACTCCTTATATGGCTGTGAAGGAGCTAGGAGTCAGCTTACGTTTTCCACGTTTTCCCCAAGGTGTCTGCAGCATTGTGACGTATTTGTAGGCATATCATTGGAAGATTGACCATAAGAGACTACATCTACCAGGTGGTCGCTTGGTGTCCTCCGTCGCAATTATTGCATAATCTCCAGCTGCAGTATTTTTCCGTTTGCTTCTGATGAGAAGCCAACTGCCACCACTGATAGATTATCGAATAGATATGTGAAAAACACCTTGAGGATTGATTCTAAACAACGTTTGCTATGTTTCTGTCGATATTATGGAGCTAATTTGGAAAAAAGTTTGGCGTTGTAAGTGACTGCATTTTCCGGTCTTTTTCTTAGCCAAACGTGATGAACAAAACGGAGCTATTTCGTCTACACAAATAATATGTTTGGAAAAAATGAACATTTGCTATCTAACTAAGAGTCTCGTCATTGAAAACATACAAAGTTCTTCAAAGGTAAATTATTTTATTTGAATGCTTTTCTTGTTTTTGTGAAAATGTTGCCTGCTGAATGCTAGGCTTAATGCTATGCTAGGCTATCAATACTCTTACACAAATGCTTGTGTAGCTTTGGTTGAAAAGCATATTTTGAAAATCTGAGATGACAGTGTTGTTAACAAAAGGCTAAGCTTGTGTTTGAATATAGTTATTTCATTTCATTTGCGATTTTCATGAATAGGAAACGTTGCGTTGTGGTAATGAGCTTGAGGCTATGATTACGCTCCCGGATACAGGATTGCGCGACGCTAGAGGTTAAACTCCTGCAATGCTCTACTTTCCGGCTACCCGGATAAAGCACTAAATAAACTTCATTTAGTGTTAAATACGGCTGCTAGAATCCTGACTAGAACCAAAAAATTTGATCACATTACTCTGGTGCTAGCCTCCCTACACTGGCTTCCTGTCAAGGCAAGGGCTGATTTCAAGGTTTTGCTGCTAACCTACAAAGCATTACATGGGCTTGCTCCTACCTATCTCCCTGATTTGGTCCTGCCATACATACCTACACGTACGCTACGGTCACAAGACGCAGGCCTCCTAATTGTCCCTAGAATTTCTAAGCAAACAGCTGGAGACAGGGCTTTCTCCTATAGAGCTCCATTTTTATGGAATGGTCTGCCTACCCATGTGAGAGACGCAGACTCGGTCCCAACCTTTTAAGTCTTTACTGAAGACTCATCTCTTCAGTGGGTCATATGATTGAGTGTAGTCTGGCCCAGGAGTGTGAAGGTGAACGGAAAGGCTCTGGAGCAACGGACCGCCCTTGCTGTCTCTGCCTGGCCGGTTCCCCTCTTTCCACTGGGATTCTCTGCCTCTAACCCTATTACAGGGGCTGAGACACTGGCTTACTGGTGCTCTTTCATGCCGTCCCTAGGAGGGGTGCGTCACTTGCGTGGGTTGAGTCACTGATGTGGTCTTCCTGTCTAGGTTGGCGCCCCCCTTGGGTTGTGCCGTGGCGGAGATCTTTGTGGGCTATACTCGGCCTTGTCTCAGGATGGTAAGTTGGTGGTTGAAGATATCCCTCTAGTGGTGTTGGGGCTGTGCTTTGGCAAAGTGGGTGGGGTTATATCCTTCCTGTTTGGCCCTGTCCGGAGGTACCATCGGATGGGGCCACAGTGTCTCCTGACCCCTTCTTGTCTCAGCCTCCAGTATTTATGCTGCAGTAGTTTATGTGTCGCGGGGCTAGGGTCAGTTTGTTATATCTGGAGTACTTATCCTGTCTTCTCTGGTGTCCTGTGTGAATTTAAGTATTCTCTCTCTAATTCTCTCTTTCTCTCTTTCTTTCTCTCTCTCGGAGGACCTGAGCCCTAGGACCATGCCTCAGGACTACCTGGCATGATGACTCCTTGCTGTCCCCAGTCCACCTGGCCGTGCTGCTGCTCCAGTTTCGACTGTTCTGCCTGCGGCTATGGAATACTGACCTGTTCACCGGACGTGCTACCTGTCCCAGACCTGCTGTTTTCAACTCTCTAGAGACAGCAGGAGTGGTAGAGATACTCTTAATGATCGGCTATGAAAAGCCAACTGACATTTACTGCTGAGGTGCTGACTTGCTGCACCCTGTACAAGTACTGTGATTATTATTATTTGACCATGCTGGTCAGTTATGAACATTTGAACATCTTGGCCATGTTCTGTTATAATCTCCACCCGGCACATCCAGAAGAGGACTGGCCACCCCTCATAGCCTGGTTCCTCTCTAGGTTTCTTCCTAGGGTTTGGCCTTTCTAGGGAGTTTTTCCTAGCCACCGTGCTTCTACACCTGCATTGCTTGCTGTTTGGGGTTTTACACTGGGTTTCTGTACAGCACTTTGAGATATCAGCTGATGTACGAAGGGCTATATAAATACATTTGATTTGATGATCAATGATATAAAGAATGAAAAACTTGAGACTTTAAATTAAATTATGGGCAGAAAGACATATTCAACTCTATCTTTCGTAGAATCAGATGGCTTATTCATCACAAAACCATTTGATGTTGCCAATTATTTGAATGATTATTTAATTGGCAGAGTGGGCAAGCTTAGGCAGGAAATGCCCACGACAAACAGTGAGCAATTATATTCATGCATAAAAAACTAATAATGAAAGGAAGGCAGTGCAAGTTTTAATTTTGTAAAGTTAGTGTGGGAGAGGTGGAAAAATTATTGTTAACGATCAATAATGACAAACCTGGCATTGACAACTTAGATGGAAAGCTACTGAGGATGGTAGATGACTCTATAGCCACTCCTATCTGTCATATTTTTGATCTGAGCCTAGAGGAAAATTTTAGTCCTCAGGCCTGGAGGGAAGCCAAAGTAATTCCGCTACCCAAGAGTGGTAAAGTGGCCTTTAAAATTGTGTTTGACCAAATACAATGTTATTTCTCTGTAAAGAAATTAACAACATACTTTCAGCATGCTTATAGAGAAGGGCACTTAACATGTACTGCACTGACACAAATGACTGGTGATTGGTTGAAAGAAATTGATAAGAAGAAGATTGTGGGTGCTGTACTGTTAGATTTCAGTGCAGCCTTTGATATTATTGACCATAAAACCTGTTGTTGAAAAAACTTAAGTGCTATGGCTTTTCAACCTCAGCTCTGAATCCACGATATGGCAATCTAATAGAACTCAAAGGGTTTTCTTTAATGGAAGCATCTCTAAAGTCAAACATGTAAGTGTGGTGTACCGCAGGGCAGCTCTCCAGGCCCTCTCTTCTTTTCTATTTTTACCACTGACCTGCCACTGGCATTAAACAAAGCATGTGTGTCCATGTATGCTGATCATTCAATAATATGGACACACATCAGCAACCACAGCTAAAGAAGTCACTGAAACCCTTAACAAAGAGTTGCGGTCTGTTTTGGAATGGAGAGGGGGGGGTATTTCCTTAGTCATGGGTCTAAAGTGCAGGAATAGCAGTTCTGTTCTCAACAGGCCTAGATCTTAAAGTAATATCTACCTCAGGGGAGGAGAAGGTGCGGGTGTTAGTGGTTCAGGCAGAAATATTTTTTTTCCATTTCTGTTGGTAATGTCTATGCTCCCACTAGGGGGTTGACCGGTGCATCTTTTTGAGAAGCTTAGGAATGACCTACTGCAGTATGACAGGGATAGCTGTATTGTAATGGACAGTTTGAGAACCTAAGTAAATGGTGCGAGGTGGGGAAAACACGAGTAAGGTTGTTTTGCCAGCAGTATTCTGCCCATGGAACAGCTAGGACAAGGTCTACTAAGTTTGGAGCAGGATATTAGAGGCATTGAGTATAGCCTTATTGGGCAGCAGTATTTAGGGTCAGAGAGGGATTTAAGGCCTGGTGGAAGCAGCTGGGGTCTTCTTTACAGGATCAGGTAATGCTTATGCTTATTATAGCACGGATGGCTACCTTGACGGAAATGGATGCTCCGAGTGCGTTCCTCTTTAACCTGGAGAGGATGTCGTTACAGCAGAAGCAGATTTTTCATTTGCGGCATCCTTCAGGGTCTCTGACGTCAGATCCAGCGGAGATGAAGAGGATGACTATAAACTTCTACGCAAACCTCTACGGTGACATCAACCCTAATCCACAGTGTGCTCAGGAGATTCTACAGGGGTTTCCTAAGCTCGGGCCTGAGCAGAGAGCTGGACTGGAGGGTGATCTTTAGTTTTAGGAACTAACAGTGGCTGTGCAGCAGCCCTCCCCAGGCCATGTGCTGGTGGTCGATGGATTGAGTTTTATAACGGTTTCTGGGGTGTATTTGGGAGCAAGCTCTTATTAGGTCTCTTCGGGAGTCTCTGTACTTCCCAGTCAAACGACAGCAGGTAGTTCTGTCTCTACTGCCGAAGAAGGGGGACCTAGCTCTATTGAAGAACTGGAGGCCAGCATCGTTGCTCTGCTTGGATTACAAAATACTGTCCAAGTGTTTGGCATGAATCGTCTGAAAGTTTGTTTGATGCACCTGTACTGACATCGCCTTCTGGATGCCTGGAGGGCAGGTAGTTTGCCCCTGGTGATGCATTGTGCAGACCGCACCACCCTCTGGAGAGCCTTGCTGTTGAGGGCGGTGAAGTTGCCATAGCAAGCGGTGATACAGTCCGGCAGGATGCTCTTGATTGTGCATCTGTAAAAGTTTGTGAGTGTTTTAGGTGACAAGCCAAATTTCTTCAGCCACCTGAGGTTGAGGAGGCAATGTTGTGCCTTCTTCACCACACTGTCTGTGTGGGTGGACCATTTCAGTTTGTCCGTGATGTGTATGCCGAGGAACTTAAAGCTTTCCACCTTCTCCACTACTGTCCCGTCGATGTGGATGGGAGGTGCTCCCTCTGCTGTTTCCTGAAGTCCACGATCATCTCCTTTGTTTTGTTGATGTTGATTGAGAGGTTATTTTCCTGACACCACACTCCGAAGGCCCTCACCTCCTCCCTGTAGGCCATCTCATCGTTGTTGGTAATCAAGCCTACCACTGTAGTGTCGTCTGCAAACTTGATGATTGAGTTGGAGGCCTGCATGGCCACGCAGTCATGGGTGAACAGGGAGTACTGGAGAGGGCTGAGAACGCACCCTTGTGGGGCCCGAGTGATGAAGATCCGTGGGGTGGAGATGTTGGTTCCTACCTTCACCACCTGGGGGTGGCCCGCTAGAAAGTTCAGGACCCAGTTGCACAGGGCAGGGTCGTGACCCAGGGAGTGGGTCTAGGGTGACAGGTAAGGTAGAGGTGATAGGATCCATGACTAGTTTCTCAAAGCACTTCTTTTTTCTTTTCTTTTTTTTTACCCCCTTTTCTCCCCAATTTCGTGGTATCCAATTGTTAGTAGTTACTATCTTGTCTCATCTCTACAACTCCCGTACGGGCTCGGGAGAGACGAAGGTCGAAAGCCATGCGTCCTCCGAAACACAACCCAACCAAGCCGCACTGCTTCGTAACACAGCGCGCATCCAACCCGGAAGCCAGCCGCACCAATGTGTCGGAGGAAACACCTGGCGACCTGGTTAGTGTGCATTGCGCCCGGCGCGCCACAGGAGTCGGTAGTGCACGATGAGACAAGGATATCCCTACCGGCCAAACACTCCCTAACCCGGACGACGCTAGGCCAATTGTGCGTTGCCCAATGGACCTCCCGGTCCCTGACGGCTGCGACAGTGCCTGGGCTCGAACCCAGAGTCTCTGAGATGCAGTGCCGTAGACCACTGCGCCACCCGGGAGGCCCTCTCAAAGCACTTCTTGATGACAGAAGTAAGTGCTACGGGGCGATAGTCAATGGTGGCCATCTTGAAGTATGTGGGGACAGCAGACTGGGATAGGGATTGATTGAATATGTCCATAAACACACCAACCAGCTTGTCTGTGCATGCTCTGAGGACGTGGCTAGGGATGCCGTCTGGGCCGGCAGCCTTGCGAGGGTTAACCTTTTAAAATGTTTTACTCACGTTGGCTACGTAGAAGGACAGTCCACAGGCTTTGGTAGCAGACTGTGTCAGTGGCAATGTATTGTCCTCAAAGCGAGCAAAGAAGTTGTTTAATTTGCCTGGGAGCAAGACATCGATGTCCGCGACGGGGCTGGTTTTCTTTGACTGTAGACGCTGCCACATACATCTCGTGTTTGAGCTGTTGATTTGCGACTCTACTTTGTCTCTATACTGACGCTTTGCTTGTTTGATTGCCTGGCGGAGGGAATAACTACACTCTTTGTATTCGGTCATGTTTCCAGTCACCTTGCAAGCGGTCTTTCGCGCTTTCAGTTTTGCGTGAATACTGCCATCAATCCACAGTTTCTGGTTAGGGAAGGTTTTGAGGGTCAAGTGGGTACAACACCTCCGTTGCACTTGCTAATAAACTCGCTTACCGAGTCAGTGTATACATCATTGTTATTGTTTGAGGCTACCCGGAACATATCCCAGTCCATGTGATCGAAGCAATCTTGAAGTGTGGAATCTGATTGGTCAGACCAGCATTGGATAGACCTGAGCACGGGCATTTCCTGTTTTAGTTTCTGCCTGTAGGATCGGAGCAACAAAATGGAGTCATGGTCAGATTTGCCGAAGGGAGGGCGGGGGAGGGCTTTGTATGCATCGCGGAAGTTAGAGTAGCAATGGTCCAGAATTCTACCAGCTCATGGTTTACAAGGCTGTGACTATAATCAAAGATAATTCTCTTGGGAGATAATGCAGTTGGCGTTTGATTGTAAGGAGTTCTAGGTCAGGTGAACAAAAGGGCTTGAATTCCTGTATGTTGTTATGACTACACCATCTTATTTATTTATTTTTATTTCACCTTTATTTAACCAGGTAGGCCAGTTGAGAACAAGTTCTCATTTACAACTGTGACCTGGCCAAGATCAAGCAGTGCATCAAAAACAACACAGAGATACACATAAACAAACGTACAGTCAATAACACAAAAGAAAATAAACATTTCAAAGTCTATGTACAGTGTGTGCAAATGTAGAAGAGTAGGCAGGTAGGCAATAAGTAGGCCATAGAGGCAAACATATTTACAGTTTGAATTGGCTTTGGGGGTGACCAGTGAAATATACCTGCTGGAGCGCGTGCTAAGGGTGGGTGCTGCTATGGTGACCAATGGGCTGAGATAAGGCGGGGCTTTACCTAGCAAAGACTTATAGATGACCGGGAGCCAGTGGGTTTGACGATGAATGTGAAGCAAGGGCCAGCCAACGAGAGCATATAGGTCGCAGTGGTGGATAGTATATGTGGCTTTGGTGACAAAACGGATGGTACTGTGATAGACTGCATCCGATTTGCTGAGTAGAGTGTTGGAGGCTATTTTGTAAATGACATCGCCGAAGTCAAGGATGGGTAGGATAGTCAGTTTTACAAGGGTATGTTTGGCAGCATATGAGTGAAGGATGCTTTGTAGCGATATAGGAAGCCAATTCTAGATTTAATTTTGGATTGGAGATGCTTAATGTGATTCTGGAAGGAGAGTTTACAGTCTAACCAGACACCTGGATATTTGTAGTTGTACACATATTCTAAGTCAGAACCGTCCAGAGTAGTGATGATGGATGGGCGGGCAGGTGTGGGCAGCAATCGGTTGAAGAGCATGCATTTGGTTTGACTTGCATTGAAGCTCGTCTGGAGGTTAGTTAACACAGTGTCCAAAGGAAGGCCAGAAGTATACCGAATACTGTCGTCTGCCTAGAGGTGGACCAGCAGCAAGAGCGACATCATTGATGTATACAGAGAAAAGAGTCGGCCCGAGAATTGAACCCTGTGGCACCCCCATAGAGACTGCCAGAGGTTCGGACAACAGGCCCTCCAATTTGAAACACTGAACTCTATCTGAGAAGTAGTTGGTGAACCAGGCTACGTAGTCATTAGAGAAACCAAGGTTGTTGAGTCTGCCGATAAGAATATGGTGATTGACAGGGTCGAAAGCCTTGGCCAGGTCGATGAATACAGCTGTACAGTATTGTCTCTTATCGAAAGGCAGTTATGATATTTTTTAGGACCTTGAACGTGGCTGAGGTGCACCCATGACCAGCTCGGAAACCAGATTGCATAGCGGAGAAGGTACGATGGAATTCGAATGGTCGGTGATCTGTTTGTTAACTTGACTTACGAAGTCTTTAGAAAGGCAGGGTAGGATATATATAGGTCTGTTGCAGTTTGGGTCTAGAGTGTGACCTGCAGCTTTCAAATCTTTAGGAATCTCAGACGATACGAAAGAGAGGTTAAACCGGCTAGTAATAAGAGTTGCAACAATTTGGCGGATAATTTTAGAAAGAGAGGGTCTAGATTGTCTAGCCTGGCTGATTTGTAGTGATCCAGATTTTGCAGCTTTTTCCGAACATCAGCTATCTGGATTTTGGTGAAGGAGAAATGGGGAGACTTGGGAAAGTTACTGTGGGGGGTGGAGGACCGGGGTAGAGGTAGCCAGGTGCAAAGCATGGCCAGACGTAGAAAAATGCTGAGTGAAAACCTTTTGGAATTAGTGCTACAGGATGCATATTTCTGCTTGAAAAAGCTAGCCTTTGCTTTCCTAACTGCATGTCTATATTGATTCCCAACTTCCCTGAAAAGTTGCATATCGCAGGGGCTATTCGATAGTGTAGGGCAGTACGCCACAGGATGTATTTGTGCTTTTCTAATGTCTATTCTTATCGGCAGACTCAACAACCTGGCGTGAACCAAGGACTATAACTGTTCCTGGTTCTACATTTTTTGAATGGGGCATGCTTATTTAAGATGGTGAGGAAAGCACTTTTAAAGAATAACCAGGCATCCTCTCCTGACGGAATGAGGTCAATATCCTTCCAGGATACCCGGGCCAGGTCGATTAGGAAGGCCTGCTCACTGAAGCGTTTTAGGGAGCGTTTGACAGTGATGAGCGGTAGTTGTTTGACCGTGGACCCATTACGGACGCAGGCAATGAGGCAGTGATTGCTGAGAACCTGGTTGAAGACAACAGAGGTGTATTTGGAGGGCAGGTTGGTTAGGATGATATCTATGAGGGTGCCCGTGTTTACGGATTTGGGGTTGTACCTGGTAGGTTCATTGATAATTTGTGTGAGATTGAGGGCATTAAGCTTAGATTGTAGGATGGCCGGGGTGTTAAGCATGTCCCAGTTTAGGTCACCTAACAGCACGAGCTCTGAAGATAGATGGGGGGCAATCAATTCACATATGGTGTCCAGGGCACAGCTGGGGGCAGAAGGTAGTCTATAGCAAGTGGTAACAGTGAGAGACTTGCTTCTGGAAAGGTGGGGTTTTAAAAGTAGAAGCTTGAATTGATTGGGCACAGACCTTTATAGTATGACAGAACTCTGCAGGCTATCTCTGCAGTAGATTGCAACTCCGCCCCCTTTGGCAGTTCTATCTTGTTCGAAAATGTTATAGTTATGGATAGAAATTTCAGGATATTTGATGGCGTTCTTAAACCAGGATTCAGACACGGCTAGGGCATCCGGGTTGGCAGAGTGTGCAAAAGCAGTGAATAAAACAAATTTAGGGAGGAGGCTTCTAATGTTAAACCTCTTGATGCTACCCATCCCGGATCCGGGATCGTGACTACGGCTCAAGCTCATTAGCATAACGCAAAATGCGAAAAAATATTCTTAGACATATTTAACCTCCACACCTACACAAGTCCAATAGCTCAAATGAAAGATAAACACCTTGTTCATCTACCCAGCAAGTCAGATTTCTAAAATGTTTTACGGCGAAAACATAGCACACATTTATATTAGACCACCACCGAAACAAAAGGCAAGCGGCGGCCATTTTGTCCCAGAAAATATAAAATTTAAAAGTAGGATTAAAAAATAAATAATTCACTAACCTTTTGAAAATCTTCATCAGATGACAGTAATATTACATGTTACACAGTACATTTTTTTTTCAATAATATGCCATTAATATCCATAAATCTCTGTTTACAATGACGACATTTCAAAAAATGCTACTCAAAATGTCCGGAGAAATTATGATAGCTCCGACAGATAACGTCAGATAACAAGCAATAAACATGACTAAATATACATGTTCTACATATAGTTACAAAGATACACTTCTTCTTAATACAACCGCTGTGTTACATTTATTTTTAACGTTACAGAATTCGTTCACTAGTCTATGCTATGAGTCGGCGCTCAGATATTAGCAGTGTCTCCTCTACGTTTGGAGTCCACAGAAACCCAAAATAACCACATAAATATTCCCTTACCTTTGATGTTCTTCGATCAGAAGACGTAGAAGGAGTCATACTTACCCAATACATCGTTTGGTTTCAAGTTGTGCGTCTTTGTATTAGCATATGCTAACAGCTTCAGCTGAAATGCACCCAAAATAACTTCTGCTCCTTCTGGTCCCGCACTCTTGCGCATCAAACTTCAAAATTACATATTATATGTCGACTAAACTGGTCAAACTAAGTGCAGAATCGAGCAAAATTATGTTTTTATCATGTAAAACAATGATAATCGCAAACAAACGAACCGGCTTCAACTGGTGTCTATTGGAAAAGAACGTTCTCCAAATCGGCCGCGCGCAATAGAGTGCATGTATGTGAGAGTGAACCGGGCATTTTCGCCCGCCAAAGGATGAGGGAGCGCGAAATTCAAACAATGAACGTGCCAATTGAAAGCAGACATCGCGCTGAACAAATACATACTGTTCCCAGATCGGTAGCTGCCTGGGAAGGGTGGGGGCGATGACGTCAAAGTTGACCCAACTTTTCTCTTGACAAGAGTTTGGGAGAAAGGCTGCCCTGAGAGTTCTGCTTTACATACAGACATAATTTAAACGGTTTTAGAAACTTTAGAGTGTTTTCTATTCAATAATTATTATTATATGCATATATTAGCAATTTTGGAAAAAAATATTTTCAGTTTACTATGGGCACGCACTTCCTCCAAAGGGGGCAGTATTCAGCCATAAGCTCAAGAGGTTAACATGCATGAAACCAATGCTTTTATGGTTACAGAAGTCAACAAATGAGAGCGCCTGGGAAATGGGAGTGATGCTGGGGGCTGCAGGAGTAGGATAAGAGTACTGCTAAAGGCTAAAAGAACTTGTCGTCTAGTGCGTTCGGAACAGAGAGTAAAAGGAGCAGGTTTCTGGGCGCGGAAGAATAGATTCAAGGCATAATGTACAGACAAGGGTATGGTAGGATGTGAGTACAGTGGAGGTAACCCTAGGCATTGAGTGACGATGAGAGAGGTTTTGTCTCTAGAGGCACCATTTAATCCACCGTTTAAGCCACCATGACTCGTTAATCATAAGGCATACACCCCCGCCCTTCCTCTTACCAGAGAGATGTTTGTTTCTGTCAGAGCGATGAATGAAGAAACCGGGTGGCTGTACCGACTCTGACAACATATCCCGAGTGAGCCATGTTTCCGTGAAAAAGAGAATATTACAATCTCTGATATCTCTCTGGAAGGCATCTCGTGTCCTAATTTCGTCCACCTTGTTGTCTAGAGATTTGACATTGGTGAGTAATATGTTCGGAAGCGGTGGATGGTGTGCTCGCCTTCTAAGTCTGACCAGTAGGCCACTCCGTTGGCCTCTCCTGTGGTGACCGCGTTGTTTTGGGTCGGCCTCTGGGATTAGATCCCATGTCCAGGGTGGAGGGCCGAACAAAGGGTCGTAATGTTGGTAAATTGACGTCGCTTTTATATCCAATAGTTCTTCCCGGCTGTATGTAATAACACTTGAGATTTTCTGGGTTAACAATGTAGGAAATACATTAAAAAAACAATTACTGCATAGTTTCCTAAGGACCTGAAGCAAAGCGACCATCTCTGTCGGCGCCATCAGTGTTACACCTCCCGTTGCATGAGAGTGGCCAAGGGCTGGTGGACATTTGGTCCAAAGTGACAGCTTTCCGTCTTCTTTTTTCAGTTAATTGTTTTGGTCTTGGGCTCATATATATGCCTATGGGTATGCATAAGCTCTAATATATGTATGGGTGTTTTGAATTAATAATCACCATAGTGATAATAGTGATAATAATCACCATAGTGCATTTAGTGTTAGGCTTTGAAACACTATCCACAATGACCCTGTTTCCACTCCGTTTTCCATTTCTTTCTTCAACTGGACCAAAGAGAGGCCAGTTTTAAAAGCATGATAGTGTTTTCATGTGATTTTTTTATTGCATTTGCATTGATGTCAGAGTGGTTAGAGGGACAATGGAGCCCTGAGTACCAGGCCATTAGTGACCTAATGGTCATTAGCGAGTTGGTCTGTTAAAATTAAATAAAGTTTGTTTTAATGATGTAAGTATTTAGGATAAAGAAAGTGTATAAAAATCATACTGTGTGTGTGTGAGAGAATGCTGCTACTATATGAATGAACTGTCAGCCGAGACCGAACCTATGCAAATTCTGAATCTAACGGAAATCATTTCAATTCCCAATACGCATTGCCTCCATCCTGAGGCATCAGAACTCTGTTCTACTTCGTTCCTCTCCCAATTTAACCTATGGATATGCTGTTTAAATGTCACATCAATTCTATTTGTTTCACATCTTTCTTCAGAACCTATGAGGAGAGTACGTTTTGATAGACCATACTTCCAATGGTTTACTTCTTACTTCAAACAGTTCCACAGTGATCAGTGTCCATGTAGCTTCACCCGAAGAGAGGAGAGGGGACAGAAGAGAAGTACTGGGGAGGAGAGAGGGCGGTAAATACCATTACAGGCAGAGGTGAATAAATGTTAGGTGTCAGAGTACAAGAGGGAGGGAGAAAGGGATAGAGAGAAAACAACGAGTGACAGGAGGGGGGAACGGGAGACAGGGGGGATGGGAAAGAGACAGAGCTGCCATGGAAAGGGGCGAGATTAGTTTTGCTCTGGTAATGACAGATCATAAAAACAAGAGAGAGGGAGGAAAGAAGAGATGAAATAGAGAGAAGGGGGGGGGGATTAGTGCCACTTCAGGAATGACAGAACATGAGAGAGACAGAGGAGTGGGATGGGAGAGGGAAGGAATCCTAGGAGTTTAGTTAGGATTCATTTTGCTACAATTCGCGGAATTGAAAGATGGAGCAAGAGTTGGGTGATCTTGGTTGGATCATAAAAACAAAAACCTGTTATCAATCAGTTGCTGTCTCTAGTAAGACTAGCGGCATCTGCTTTCCTGCCACACAATTGCTCTTTGTGTAGGTACTATCTTCCTGGCTGGAGAAAGTGACATTACTAGAGTAAATGTTGATACAATGGTACAAAGACTCCTAAGAATTACATCAGTGATATGGCAGGATGTCAGTAGTTGTACCACAATGAAACATGTATTTTCAGTGGCTTCATTTACCCTGAGGGAACAATAATTGTATTACATTTCATGTATGACCCAGATGCAGACAGTGTCGAAGAAACAAACGTTTATTTCTAATACAGGGGCAGGCAAATGACAGGTCAAAGGCAGGCAGGGGTCAGTAATCCAGAGAAGGTGCAAAAGGTCCAGAACGGTAGACAGTCTCAGAGTCAGGGCAGGCAGGGGTCAATAATCCAGTGAGGTGGGGCAAGGTATAGAATGGCAGCCAGGCTCAGGGTCAGGGCAGGCAGAAGATTCAAAACCGGGAAAAACTATGAAACAGTAGCAAGAAACAGACAGGAGCAGGGGAACAAACACTGGTAAACCGACAAACAGAGAACACAGGTATAACTACGTGGGGAAGATGGGCGACACCTGGAGGGGGGTGGAGACAAGCACAAAGACAGGTGAGACAGATCAGGGTGTGACAGATTGACTTAGGTCAGGTATAAGCAGCCAAAATGTTTGTGAATTATGCGCTGTCCAGACTTTTTGGTGAAGTTATGGCATGGCAGATGGCACCATGCTCCATTATTAAAAGGGCAACACACTACATTACCTCTGTTTCCTGAAGTTATGGCAAATGTCTTTATTTGCCTAGGAGGTGTGTTGGGTATAAATGTGCCTATTTTAGCCGTTTATATGTTTCTGTCTTTTTTTCCCAGCTGTGCCCCAGCTGTGCGAGTTCACACAGAGGGTTTCTATGGATACTACCCCATTAGCAATGAGCTAGATGGCAGTCTCATAGCCCGGTCTCAGCTGCAGCATCAGGAGTATTGTAAGAGAGAAGCTAGAACTGTCAGAACTGGACATCCAGCTAAAGTGAACATGGTTGAGGTCACACTGCATAGTTAACACTGTCCATAGGAGGAACAAGCCCTGCACTTTGTACAGAGACTACAGCCTCACTGTAAAGACCAGCTGCTCATCCCAGCTGCTCATCCGACAAATGCAGGTAGCGAGTGAAAAGAGAGAGAGAGAGAGGGGAAAACAGAGGGAGTCGGAGTACATAGTACATAAGGGAGATGAGGGGTAAAGAAGAGTGGAGGCAGAACAGGGAAAGCGGGAGAATAAGGAGAGATGGAGCGAGGGGTGACAGATGATGAGAGGAGATGACCGAGGGAGGGAGCAAGTGCAGAGAGAGACAGAGAGGAAGAGGGTGTGTGTTTAATTAGCTGCCCTGGAGAGGTCCTTGGTAGAGCCATGGATGAAACTGGGATGTTCTTTAATTGGCCTCGCTCTGAGGAGAGGGAGAAAGAGGGAGAGGGGCAGAGGGGGGTATTGGCTGCAAAGATAGAGTAAAGGGGAGAGAGACAGTTGCCATGACACAGTATGGAGTGGGTAGAAAGCTCTAAGGATATGAATAGGCAAATGGGAGAGATGGATGAGGGAGAGGGTCGAGGGCGGCGAGAGACGGATATGGATGGAGACAAAACTGTGGCTATAGAGAGACAGAAATAATACACATATGCACAGAGGAGAGCTGCACTATAAAATAAATCCTGTTGTATTTACAGTAAGTTACTGACAGCCAGTTACCTGTAAGTTGTCTGTTAACTTTACAGTAATGTTCATTGTTATACCAAAGTTTCTTTGGAATTTACATTAACATACTGCAAGTTTGTTTTCAGTATGTTAAAACTTCTTTGGGATAGGCGTACCGCTAGCGCCCGGCATCGACAACATCTGGTGAAATTACAGAGCGCGAAACTCAAATTTAAAAAATCGTAATATTAAACATTCATGAAAATACAAGTGTCATACATCACATCATTTAAAAGCTTAACTTCTTGTTTAATCCAGCCGCTTTGTCTGATTTCAAAAAGGCTTTACGGCGAAAGCACACCTTGCGATTATCTGAGGAGAGCGCCCCACAGAGCAGAGGCATCACGAAAGTCAGAAACAGCGATAAATTAAATCACTTACCTTTGAAGATCTTCATCTGGTTGCAAACACAAGGGTCCCAGCTACATAACAAATGGTCCTTTTTTTCGATAAAGTCCTTCTTTTATATCCCAAAAAAGTCAGATTAGTTGGCATGCTTGACTCAGTAATCCACCGGTTTCCCTCGTTCAAAATGCATACAAATGAATCCTGTAAGTTACCAATAAACTTCTTCCAAACAAGTCAAACAACATTTCTAATCAGTCCTCAGGTACCCTAATATGTAAATAAACGGTCAAATTTAGAGAAATGTTAGAATGTTTTCTATCCAATACTACCAAATATATGCATATCCTAGCTTCTGGGTCTGAGTAACAGGCAGTTTATTTTGGGCATCACATTCATCCAAACTTCCGAATACTGCCCCCTATCCCGAAGAGTAATGTTCATTTTTAAATTTTCTTTGGAATTTACGTTAACCTCTCTAGGGTACGTGAGACGATAGCGTCCCACCTCTTCAACGGCCAGTGAAACTGCAGGGCGCCAAATTCAAAACAACAGAAATCTCATAATTAAAATTGCTCAAACATACATGTATTTTACACCATTTTAAAGATACACTTGTTGTAAATCCAGCCACAGTGTCCGATTTCAAAAAGGCTATACGACCAAAGCAAACCAAATGATTATGTTAGGTGTGTGCCTATTCACAGAATAACACAGCCATTTTTCCAGCCAAAGAGAGGATACACAAAAAGCAGAAATATAGATCAAATTAAACACTAACCTTTGATAATCTTCAGATGACACTCATAGGACTTCATGTTACACAATACATGTATGTTTTGTTTGGTAAAGTTCATATTTATATCCAAAAATCTGAGTTTACATTGGCGCCTTACGTTCAGAAGTTCCAAAACATCCTTTGGTTTTGCAGAGAGCCATCAATTCACAGGAATACTCATAATAAACATTGCTAAAAGATGTGATGCATGGAATTTTAGATACACTTCTCCTTAATGCAACCACTGTGTCAGATTTCAAAAAAGCTTTACGGAAAAAGCAAACCATGCAATAATCTGAGTCGGCGCTCAGAGCCCAATCAAGACACAAATATATCTGCCATATTATGCAGTCAACAAAAGTCATAAACAGCATTAGAAATCGTCACTTACCTTTGCTGATCTTCGTTGGAATGCACTCCCAGGATTCCCACAAGAAATGTTTGTTTTGTTCGGTAATGTCCATAATTTATGTCCAAATAGTTACCTTTGTTAGCGCGTTTGGTAAACAAAGTCACAAAGCGTGTTCACTAAAAGCAGACGAAAAGTCAAAAAGTTCCGTAACAGTCAGTAGTAACATGTCAAACGATGCATTGAATCAATCTTTAGGATGTTTTTAACATAAATCTTCAATAATGTTCCAACCGGAGAATTCCATTGTCTTCAGAAGTGCCATGGAACAAAGCTCCCTCTCATGTGAACCCGCATGGTCAGCTCATGGCAGACCTTACTCATTCCCTTCTCCTTCGGCCCCACTTCACAGTAGAAGCATCAGACAAGGTTCTAAAGACTGTTGACATCTAGTGGAAGCCTTAGGAAGTGCAACATTACCAATATCCCACTATCTTCAATAGTATCAGAGTTGAAAATCGACCAACCTCAGATTTCCCACGTCCTGGTTGGATTTTTCAGGTTTTTGCCTACCATGAGTTCTGTTATACTCACAGACATCATTCAAACAGTTTTAGCAACTTCAGAGTGTTTTCTATCCAATGTGTTTTCTATTCTATCTATCTACTAATAATATGCATATTTGAGCTTTTATGGCTTTGTAGCAGGCCATTTACTCTGGGCATGCTTTTCATCCGGACGTGAAAATACTGCCTCCTACCCCAAAGAAGTTAACATACTGCAAGTTTGTTTTCAGTATGTTAACGTAAATTCCAAAGAAATTCACCACCCCACACACACACACAACTTACAGGTAACTGGCTGTCAGTAAGTTACCGTAAAAGAACAGGATATATTTACAGTGTGGGAGAGGCTGAGGACAAATGACAAGGAGAAGAAAATAATTATAATAAGCAAAGAAAGACAGAAAAGTGTGTGTGTGTGTGTGTAAAGTCCAGGGAAATCAAAACAGCTCAGCAACTTTGTCCGTCTCCTCTTCTACAGTTCGAAGACCATCAACAGCATTATTCTAACCATCGGCCTGGTCAATACATGTGCCTGTATATTGGTGATCAATCAAAGTGCCAGGACAGAATTGATCATGCTCAGTCAAATGTGACATATACAAGGCAGTGCAGTCTATGCGATGTTATTGCATTCAGTCAGAGACAAAGGCACTGTATTAACTCCTCATTGTGCTGGTGAACTCATTTATAAAGAAACTAATTCATGCACATCAGAGTGATGCAAAAGTGCATGATGCTGTCCCTACAGCAACGAGGACACATACCAATTTAACTGTGAGCCAATTGGATGGGATGGTGCACAGTGCGAGGCTAGCCATTTTATATTATCGGCACGACCATGCAGTGTTGTATTTTGTTGCATGTATAAGAAATACACTTGAACTTGAACACATTTGAAAAATCTCGTTGCAGAAATAGCCGCTGTATGTGTTGTCTACATAAAGCTCTCAATCACAATCCTCTGTGTCTGTCCAAATCCACAGTTGTTGTTGGCAAATAAGCTCTGGTGCAACAGTATGTGCACAGCTTACTGAGAGGCAGAAACAAAGTTAGTTCTCAGAGAGAGGCAGAGAGGTGGGGTGATGACTTGAGGTTGCCTTCCAAAATGCGAATCGTACACACAATCCAACAGAAAGCCCCACCAGGCATACAATGAGAAGTCACTTAATTATAGGTAGATGCTAATTGCACTAGATTGGAGTCATTCTGATTGTGCATGCAGAGATGTCACCACATAATGAGTGACAGTGAGGGTCAAGCACTTAAATCACAATGCAAGATCACAGGAGATAGCGAAGATTCTAAAATTGCAATTAAGCCAGAATGATTAGACAGTGTGTTCAATGTAAATGGGGATGCGGGGATCAATACCATTATATGGCTTTCCTAATGGTGTGGACAGTAACAATCATACAGAGTCATAGCTGCACATAGCTCCACATCAGGGATATCACCCTGCTCACCCGTACCTGCTACACCTGCAATTAAATGATAATGCCAAGGAGAGGAGCTGGGAGAGGAGGTCCGTGGCTCCACAACAGAGCCACTTCTATCATGGCTAAGTGATGCATCTCCTTACCTCAGGTGTTGACATTGTGTGGAGACTGTAAAAGCATTGGAGAAGTAATGCACCATTATGATATCTAGTGCCTAGCACCCCAAACCTCTGGATGGGGAGCTGCTAACACACGTTGACAGCAGTGAAACCCTGAGGAAAAGGCGAATGGCTAAATTGACTATATAACCAATACTAATTGATCAAATACACAGAAATGTCTCATTACGGTGGGAGAGGATATAATGAAGCTTGTTGTAAACCTGTAGAAATGGTCAGCGTCCCAAATGAACACCCTATTCAGTGCACTATGGGCTCTGGTCAAAAGGAGTGCACTGTATAGGGAATAGGGTACCATTTTGAGATGCAGCCTAGTTGAATGGAAGTAGAGGAGTGCAGCACAATGGTGACCTTCTCCAGTGTGTTTTAATTAGGGATAAGCTAGTTGTTATATACTCATTTAAATATTTGAATAGGTACTTACTTATTGCCTGTAAGTAATTTGTCATTGTTAATGAGCAATTTCTGTCTTATTGTAGTAGACAAAGATAATATGGAAGGATGGAGGGATTGGTTTTGAGAAAGGGTGACAGAGAAAGAGAAGATGTAAAGGAGGCAGGTGGCAGATGGAAAGGATGTTTACTTGCATCTCTCCATTCTTCCATCCGTTTTTCCAAGAGGGCCTCCATCGCTTCATTGCCCTCTCACTCCACAGGCCATCCCTCCATCACAGAGTGAAAGAGGGGAACGGACAGCATCGCCTAGAGCCAACGGAGCAATAGAGTGAGGGGGTGAGAGAGGAAGAGAGAGGAAGAGACAGGGTAAGAGGTATAAGGAGACAGAGAAAATGACAGAGAGCGAGAGACAGATAGAGAGAGAGATGGAGAAAGAGAGAGGCAGAGACAGGGTAGGATGAATGAGGAGGCAGATAAAATGACAGAGAGCGAGAGACAGAGACATGATTGCTAGACCAGGGCAGAGGAACATCCCCCCCTTCTACCAGTTATCCTTCACCACCCTTCCCATGTTTATTCCATCCTGGTGACACTCTCCATGGCCCCATGGCTGTGTGACCTTTCTGTCTGTCATCTGCCATCCTTCATCCAACCCTGTCACTCTTCTCAGCCCACATGCTTCTCACATGGGAAGGTCATACAGCGTCAGCTGGGTTTGAACCACACACACACACAAATGTAATTGTAACACAGTGCAGACTTCATGACTAGAAGTGACAGTTGAATATCTGACCTTTGACCCCAGACCCAGGCGATGCACACTAACCTCCTGTACTAAAGTGAGAGATGACCGCTGGTGCTTTGTCAAAGCAAAGTGTCATATACAGTACATAAACTATAGAATTAAATATACACTCAGTGGCTCGTGTAGACAATGGCGCTGGAGGGGAAGGCTTCCGTTTTACAGGCTCCTAACCAACTGGTCTATTTTGTGTTTTTCCACATTGTTTGCAACTTGTTTTGTACACAATTTTGCTGCTACCGTCTCTTATAACCGAATAGAGCTTCTGGATATCAGAACAGCAATTACTCACCTCGGACTGGACAGCCTTTTTATGGCAGTATTCGGAAGTTTGGATGACTGCACAAAGTAAACTGCCTGTTACTCAGGCCCATACGCTAGCATATGCATGGTAGTATTGGATAGAAAACATTCTAAAGTTTCTAAAACTGTTAAAATAATGTATGTGAGTATAACAGAACTAATTTGGCAGGCAAAACCCAGAGGACAATCCATCCAGGATTATTTTGTTGTTGTTGAGGTCATTGGACGTTTCAATGCTTTTCTATGGGAAAGTCTAATAATTAGGACCCAGATTGCAGTTCATATGGCTTCCACTAAATGTCAGTCTTTAGAAATTGTTTCATGCTTGTTTTTTGAAAAATGAAGAAGTATTTGTATTCTTTCGAAGTGTCACTCAGAAGGACTCTAGTCTTTTGGTGTGTGTTACGCACGCCTCTATGAAGAGGGAACGCAACACCCTGCTACAACTAAACTCTCCGTGAAGCGAAAAAGGTATGGACTGTAGGTGCAAGTAAGGATGACAACAGGCAGAATGTGGTACCGTTTACAAGGACTTTATTCCTTTACACGGTAATATGGGGAAAAGGGGCTGGACGGAACCAAAGCAAAGAAAGTAAATCTCAAAGCCCCCCCCCTCTCCTATCTTACCTGCCTACCCACTACTTACCTAATTTAGCACCACCTGGTGCCCTAACCAAAATACAGGGGGTGGTCCGCCCAGGTCTTACCTAGTGTGCCTAGACAGTGAATATACTACGGGTATATGTATGCCCGCGGGCCTCTCGCCTAAGCACTCCCTAGGTGCCTTCCCCTTCTCCCCTGGGAACAAATGAAAGAATATTAAACAATTTCACAAACAAACTAAGAAACAAAGGACATCAAATAAGCTCTATCTGAGCAACAAACTCACAGAACATACCACTTCCCAGCAATGAACTCCCAGCAAAATCAACCTCTAGCAAAATTTCTCTCAGCAATCCCTACCTCCAAAATCTCTCTAGCAATCCCTACCTCCAAAATCTCTCTAGCAATCCCTACCTCCAAAATCTCTCTAGCAATCCCTACCTCCAAAATCTCTCTAGCAATCCCTACCTCCAAAATCTCTCTAGCAATCCCTACCTCCAAAATCTCTCTAGCAATCCCTACCTCCAAAATCTCTCTAGCAATCCCTACCTCCAAAATCTCTCTAGCAATCCCTACCTCCAAAATCTCTCTAGCAATCCCTACCTCCAAAATCTCTCTAGCAATCCCTACCTCCAAAATCTCTCTAGCAATCCCTACCTCCAAAATCTCTCTAGCAATCCCTACCTCCAAATCTCTCTAGCAATCCCTACCTCCAAATCTCTCTAGCAATCCCTACCTCCAAATCTCTCTCTCCTGAACAGAACACTGGCTTTTATATAGCTTCAGATTGAATGGGTCATTGGAGACAGCTGTGTCTTGACGAGGGGGCGGGGTCAGCTCTCCAATTAGCCCTGGAGTTGACAAATCAGCTGCTTGAGGGATTTTAGGAAGCCATTTCCTGAAATAAACACATGCAAATACACAAACTACAACACATAAACTGGGGAACGTAACAGTGTGTGTGACTGAGTGCACGCTCCTCGTTCTTTTTCTCCGATATTGAACACAGTTTATTCCATCTTAAATTTGATCGATTATTTACTCAAGGTTGGATCAGAAATGTTGTTTGAATTGTTTAAGCAAAGTTTACAGGTAACTTTTTAGATTCCTTTGTTGCATGTTGGGCAAGTTGGAACAGGTGGATTTCTTTCTACCTTTTGGATTGCCAACAGAGAAAGATCTTCAAAGGTAGGTGATTTATTTTATCGCTATTCTTGAGTTTTGTGACACCTGTGCAGGTTAGGAATTCATGTTAATGCAGGAAGTGGGTGAGACACTGTCCTCAGACGATCAAATGCTATGCTTTCGCCGTAAAGCCTATTGTAAATCGGACAAAGCGGTTCGATTACCAAGATTCTACGGTAAGGAATGGTATATAACACTTGTATTTTTTAATTTCAAGCTCTGCAATTTCACCAGATGTTGTCGAGGTGGGCGTCCCGCTGATCCAAAAGAAGTTCATGAGTCTGGCGCGAAGGATATACTGCTTCTCCGAGACCAGGCCCAAATCCCCATCATTTGAGTGAAGAAAATACGGAAATACAGGGGACAGACATCGGGGTGCATTGTTAGAATTCATCGGCGAGTGGTTAACCCGCCTCTACCATCCATTCTTTTGGCGCCGATGTGCAATCACTGGAAAAAATGAATGATCTCCGTCCAAGACTATCCTACCAACAGGACATTAAAAACCTGTAATGTCTTGTGTTTCACCGAGTGGTGGCTGAACGACAACATAGGTAATATACATTTAGCTGGGTTTTCCGTGCATCGGCAGGACAGAATAGCTACGTCTAGTAAGACGAGGGGTGGTGGTGTGTGTCTATTTGTCAATAACAGCTGGTGCCCGATGGCTAATATTAAGGAAGACTCGAGGCATTGCTCACCTGAGGTAGAGTACCTCATGATAAACTGTAGATGACACTATCTACCAAGAGAACTTTCATCTATATTTTTTGTAGATGTCTACCGCCACAAACCGATGCTGCCACTAAGACCGCACTCAAAGAGCTGTATAAGGCCATAAGCAAACAAAAAAATTATCTTCCAGAAGCAGCGCTCCTAGCGGCCGAGGACTTTAATGCAGGCAAACTTAAATCCGTTTTACCTAATTTCTACCAGCATGTCATGTGCAACCAGAGATAAAAAATGTAAAAAACTCTCGACCACCGTAACTCCACACACAGAGACGCATACAAAGCTCTCCACCACCCTCCATTTGTTAAATCTGACCATAATTCTATCCGCCTGATTCCTGCTTACAACCAAAAACTAAAGCAGCAAGTACCAGTGACTCGCTCAATACGGAAGTGGTCAGATGACGCAGATGCTACGCTAAAGGACTGCTTTGCTAGCACAGACTGGAATATGTTCCTGGATTCATCCAATGGAATTGAGGAGTATACCACCTCAGTCACTGGCTTCATCAATAAGTACATCGAAGACGTCATCCCCACAGTGACTGTACATAAATATCCCAACCAAAAGCCATGGTTTACAGACAATGTCCGCACCGAGCTAAAGGCTAGAGCCGCCGCTTTCAAGGAGTGGGACACTAATCTGAACACTTACAGTGGGGCAAAAAAGTATTTAGTCAGCCACCAATTGTGCAAGTTCTCCCACTTAAAAAGATGAGAGAGGCCTGTAATTTTCATCATAGGTACACTTCAACTATGACAGACAAAATGAGAGAAAAAAAAATCCAGAAAATCACATTGTAGGATTTTTAAATTAATTTATTTGCAAATTATGGTGTAAAATAAGTATTTGGTCAATAACAAAAGTTTCTCAATACTTTGTTATATACCCTTTGTTGGCAATGACAGAGGTCAAACTTTTTCTGTAAGTCTTCACAAGGTTTTCACACACTGTTGCTGGTATTTTGGCCCATTCCTCCATGCAGATCTCCTCTAGAGCAAGTGATGTTTTGGGGCTGTTGCTGGGCAACACGGACTTTCAACTCCCTCCAAAGATTTTCTATGGGGTTGAGATCTGGAGACTGGCTAGGCCACTCCAGGACCTTGAAATGCTTCTTACGAAGTCACTCCTTCGTTGCCCGGGCGGTGTGTTTGGGATCATTGTCATGCTGAAAGACCCAGCCACGGTTCATCTTCAATGCCCTTGCTGATGGAAGGAGGTTTTCACTCAAAATCTCACGATACATGGTCCCATTCATTCTTTCCTTTACACGGATCAGTCGTCCTGGTCCCTTTGCAGAAAAACAGCCCCAAAGCTTGATGTTTCCACCCCCATGCTTCACAGTAGGTATGGGGCTCTTTGGATGCAACTCAGCATTCTTTGTCCTCCAAACAGCACGAGTTGAGTTTTTACCAAAAAGCTATATTTTGGTTTCATCTGACCATATGACACTCTCCCAATCTTCTTCTGGATCATCCAAATGCTCTCTAGCAAACTTCAGACGGGCCTGGACATGTACTGGCTTAAGCAGGGGGACACGTCTGGCACTGCAGGATTTGAGTCCCTGGCGGCGTAGTGTGTTACTGATGGTAGGCTTTGTTACTTTGGTCCCAGCTCTCTGCAGGTCATTCACTAGGTCCCCCCGTGTGGTTTTGGGATTTTTGCTCACCGTTCTTGTGATCATTTTGACCCCACAAGGTGAAATCTTGCGTGGAGCCCCAGATCGAGGGAGATTATCAGTGGTCTTGTATGTCTTCCATTTCCTAATAATTGCTCCCACAGTTGATTTATTCAAACCAAGCTGCTTACCTATTGCAGATTCAGTCTTCCCAGCCTGGTGCAGGTCTACAATTTTGCTTCTGGTGTCCTTTGACAGCTCTTTGGTCTTGACCATAGTGGAGTTTGGAGTGTGACTGTTTGAGGTTGTGGACAGGTGTCTTTTATACTGATAACAAATTCAAACAGGTGCCATTAATACAGGTAACGAGTGGAGGACAGAGGAGCCTCTTAAAGAAGAAGTTACAGGTCTGTGAGAGCCAGAAATCTTGCTTGTTTGTAGGTGACCAAATACTTATTTTACACCATAATTTGCAAATAAATGCATTAAAAATCCTACAATGTGATTTTCTGGATTTTTGTTTCTCATTTTGTCTGTCATAGTTGAAGTGTACCTATGATGAAAATTACAGGCCTCTCTCATCTTTTTAAGTAGGAGAACTTGCACAATTGGTGGCTGACTAAATACTTTTTTGCCCCACTCTATAAGAAATCCCGCTATGCCCTCAGATGAACCATCAAACAGGCAAAGCATCAGTACAGGACTAAAATTGAATCCTACTACACCGGCTCTGACGCTCGTCAGATATGGCAGAGTTTGCAAACTATTATGGACTACAAAGACAAACCCTAGCCGCAAGCTGCCCAGTGACGTGAGCCTACCAGACGAGCTAAATAACTTTTATGCTCGCTTCGAGGCAAGCAGCACGGAAGCATTCATGAGAGCACCAGCTTTTCCGGGATAACTGTGTGGTCACGCTCTCCATAGCTGATGTAAGCAAGACCTTTAAACAGGTCAACATTCACAAGGCTGCGGGGCCAGATGGATTACCAGGACGTGTACTCAGAGCATGCGCTGACCAACTGGCAAGTTTCTTTACCGATATTTTCAACCTCTTCTCCTGACTGAGTCTCTAATACCTACATGTTTCAAGCAGACCACCATAGTCCCTGTACCCAAGAAAGCGAAGCTAACCTGCCTAAATGACCACCATCCCGTAGCACTCACGTCGGTAGCCATAAAGTGCTTTGAAAGGCTGGTCATGGCTCACATCAACACCATCATCCCAGAAACCCTAGACCCACTCAAATTTGCATACCGCCCCAACAGATCCACAGATGATGCAATCTCAATTGCACTCAATCTCACACTGCCCTTTCCCACCTAGACAAAAGGAACACCTATGTGAGGATGCTGTTCATTGATTACAGCTCAGCGTTCAACACCATAGTGCCCACAAACCTCATCATTAAGCTGGAACTAAACACCTCCCTCTACAACTGGATCCTGGACTTCCTGACGGGCCGCACCCAGGTGGTAAGGGTAGACGACAACATATCTGCACATGCAGATCCTCAACATGGGGGCCTCTCAGGGTGCGTGGTTAGTCCCCTCCTGTACTCCCAGTTCACCCACGACTGCACGACTCCAACACAATCATTAAGTCTGCTGACGACACAACAGCCTGATCACCGACAACGGTGAGATAACATTTGATTTGATGTAGTACCAGGTCGGACCCCTCCCCTCCCTTGCCTCCAGAACATTCTTCAGGGCATGGATTTGACAAGCTGTGACGTTCAAACGTTTCTCAATTGGTATCAAGGGACCTATTTTGTGCCATTCCCCACACCCTTCCACCACCGCCACGAGCCTGTAGCGTTGACACCAGGCAGGATGGGGCCATGGGCTCATGCTGCTTACGCCAAATCCTGACTCTACCATCAGGATGATGCAACCAGAACCAGGAACTGCTTAGTTGTCCAATGTTGGTGATCGCATGCCCACTGGAGCCGCTTCTTGTCGTTTTTAGCCTATCCGTGACAAGGACCAATGAGTTGTGCGTTCCCGACATGCCGTTCTACACACCACTGTTGTACTGCACCACTATTTGCCTGTTTGCCTCCTTCGACCTCTCTTATTAATGAGCTGTTTTCCCCCACAGGACTGCCACTGACTGAATGTTTTTTTGTTTTTCGCACCATTGTTGGTAAACCCTAGACACTGTCATGCGTGAAAAGCCCAGGAGGCCGGACGTTTCTGAGATATTGGATCTGGCACTGACGATCATACCACGCTCAAAGTCGCATAGGACACTTGTTTTTCCATTCTAATGTTCAATCGAACAGTAACTGAATGCCTCAATGCCTGTCTACCTCCTTTATATAGCATGTTATGGCAACATGACTCACTGTCTGTAGGAATCAACCATTTTCATGAATGGGTTGGTGTACCTAATCTTTAAGATTATTTACTACAAGTTTTTTATCTGGTACTGGGCTACCTTCAGACAAGGCTTGTGAGGCTTGTGGACGTTTTTGTGAGAATACCGATTTTCGGGATGTGTCATGGTCTCACAAACATGCATTAAAACAAATATATCTAGCTTAAACAGACAGATTTGATTATGTTAATTCGATTTTTGCGGGGGCACAGAAATTCTAGGGGGTTCTAATAAACTGGTCACTGAGAGTAGAACACTGTGCATGCATTCACCAACACGTGAACCAACGCAGACATGACCAAATACCAATTTAATTTACGTTCAATTTATAAAGCCTTTATTATGCCTTCATAAGCACTACATCAATTATTACAAATCATCTACAACCATATGTCATGCTTTATAATGGGTTCATAAATGTGGCATAACTGTGTGACATAATCACCAATGTCAAATGTGACATAACCCACTTTATGATATATGATATATATCATATATCATAAATATGATATAAATATGTGCTTTATAAAGGGTGACATGTTGTGTTAAAGGATGGCACACGTTATAAATTGAAGTGATGTTAGTCACGTTACACCAGCTAATGCTAACTAGCTAGCTAACAGCACACTTTAGCTTAAGGCATATAGCTAGCTAGCTAGGTAAACAATGACTCTAGCTAGGTAAACACCATTTAAGATCACACACATCACGTAATGTTAGCTAACGAGCCAGCCAGCTAACGTCAGCTAGTTAAACAACAAGGAACAAAGTGCCAACAATGCCACAGTGCTGGGAGCTAACCAACCAGGTCCAATATTATCTAGCTAACATTAGGCTCTAACTAGAAAAACAAACAGCTCTGAGAGACAAATAATGTCAGCTAGGGAGCCAGCCAGCTAATGTTAGCTAGCTAGCTAACAGGACACTTTAACTTGAAATGAAACCACTTTCTGTCAAAATTAGACATGTATAATATCTGAAACTATAGCTAGCTAACGCTAGACTATCTTACCTGTATACAACATCATGCATGATGGACGCGTCCCCCTGTCAGGAATGCCATACCACGGCCCTTAGTTTGAAGATGTAATCCCGAGATAGGTGTTTCCATCTCTTTAGCTATCATACTTTAATTCCACTGATTTCAGAACTTGGTCCTGAACCTGGAGAGCAACACTTATTCAGCTCCATTACAAAAAAAAGCAGCGTTCGACAGGATTACCAACACAGACTGATGAGCTCAAATAGACAGAAGCCTTCAATATGGCAGACCAATCCAAACTCCAAATGTCGAGCCCACTCATTATCTCAGCCAATCATGGCTAGCGGGAAGGTTGATGACTTTTTCAGTGGCTTAACTAACAAAGCTCGTAATTTAACATTTTTTATTTATTTATATTTATAGATGGCATACAAGTTTGTTGTTAAGGCACATGAAATTTCATATGTTCGAGAAGGCATTTCTGCCAAAAAACGCATTTTGATAAAAACATTTTTACATTCAAATGGCTCTCCTGTGAAATCGTGACTTGCGACATACACCTAGTTTCATGAATCGGGTCACAAATAAAGAAAAACCCTGGAATAAGTAGGTGTGTCCAAACCTTTCTTGTACTGTATATGTGACATATAATTAGTCACGCCTCTCCATTCTTTTGTATTACATTGCGCAACTCCAAACATACAGTGGATTGTGAAAGTATTCACCCCCTTGGCATTTTTCCTATTTAGTTGACTTACAACCTGGAATTAAAATAGATTTTTTGGGGGGGGGGGTTTGTATCATTTGATTTACACAACATGCCTACCACTTTGAAGATGCTAAATATTTTTTACTGTGAAACAAACAAGACAAAAAAACTGAAAATTTGAATGTGCATAACTATTCACCCCCCCAAAGCCAATACAGCTGCAAACCTCTTGGGGTATGTCTTTATAAGCTTGGCACATCTAGCCACTGGGATTTTTGTCCATTCTTCAAGGCAAAACAGCTCCAGCTCTTTCAACTTGGATGGGTTCCGCTGATGTACAGCAATTGTTAAGTCATACCACAGATTCTCAATTGGATTGAGGTCTGGGCTTTGACTAGGTGTTGTAGGAGTTACATTCCTCTATGTTTCAACACCCAATCAAACACTCTGTCAATTCATAAGGATATGTATGACCCTTATTAGTATAAAAATGGACAGAGCCCAGTCTTAAAGTCAAACAGCAGCCTTTATTCACGAGAGTACTGCCCATTACACATTTTACCACAGGTTATAAACTGAAAATGACGTCATTAGTTTCAGTACTAGCCCATGTCATCTCCGCTGTAGTACAATGGCTGTATGGTTCTCACATGTCTCTCCCTATTTAAGATAATATATGACCGAGCCAAGGCCATGCTTATGTAGATAAGCCTTCTAGCCAGACTGGCTATAAGTTCATTAATTTCTACCATGGTACAGACAGTCATTGTTCTAATTCTTGATTATATTTGCACACATTATAATCAGTACTAAGATTAAAAAGAAAATTCATACATACACAGTAACAAAATAGTATTCTGATTAGTACATATACAGTAACATAATAGTATTCTGATTAGTCAGTCCTGATTGAAATGTATACATAATTAGTCATCATTGATAAAAATTCCCTTAACACTAGGCCATTTTAAGGCATTTAAATGTTTCCCCTTAAACCACTTGAGTCTTGCTTTAGCATCCTCTAGTGACTCCCCATCCCGCACGAGGGAGCATAATCATCGACTGACACTAATTAGCATAACACAACGGACATAAATATTACTAGAAAATATTCCTATTCATGAAAATCACAAGTGAAATATATTGAGACACAGCTTAGCCTTTTGTTAATCACCCTGTCATCTCAGATTTTCAAACTATGCTTTACAGCCAAAGCTAGACAAGCATTTGTGTAAGTTTATTGATAGCCTAGCATAGCATTTTGTCCAGCTAGCAGCAAGTAACTTGGTCACAGAAATCAGAAAAGCAATCAAATTAATTCGTTTAGCTTTGATGTGCTTCGGATGTTTTCACTCATGAGACTCCCAGTTAGAATAGCCAATGTTCCTTTTTTCCAAAAATATTATTTTTGTAAGCGAAATAGCCCCGTTTGTTCTTCACGTTTGGCTGAGAAATCGCCCGGAAATTCAGTCACGAAAACACAGAAGAATATTCCAAATAAACTCCATAATATCGACAGAAACTATGCAAACGTTGTTTATAATCAATCCTCAAGGTGTTTTTCAAATATCAATTCAATAATATATCAACCGGGACTGGTGGCTTCTTAGTAGGATAGAGAGAAACAATGGCCGCATTTGTCCTTTACGCACAAAACACTCTGAGAGACTTCAGTTGACCACTGACGCAATGTTGACGTTCAGGCTCATTTTTCTAAATAAAAGCCTGAAACTATGTATTGTGACACTAGACACATTAGGGAAGCCATAGAAAAAGGAATCTGGTTGATATCTCATTCACTGCATAATAGGGACGCATAGGAATGCAGAGCCTTCTAAATAAGAGTCCCTTCCTGTTTGGATTTTTCTCAGGCTTTCGCCTGCAACATCAGTTCTGTTATACTCACAGACAATATTTTTACAGTTTTGGAAACTTTAGAGTGTTTTCTATCCTAAGTTGTCAATTATATGCATATTCTAGCAACTTGTCCTGACAAAATATCCTGTTTACTACGGGAACGTAATTTTTTCCAAAAATGAAAATACTGCCCTCTAGTCACAAAAGGTTTTGGTCATTGTCCTGCTGGAAGGTGAACCTATGACCCAGTCTCAAAAACTTATACTCTGTTATATTATATCTGATTAACAATATGAGTTCATAAGAAGGAATTGTGAGACACGAACAAGGAGTAATAAAAAGTTAATGAACACCATTCCAACTAGGCAGAAACAAATGGGTTGGGGACTGAGTAAACACATAAGGTCGTTAGCCTATGGTTGACCCAACTGAAACTGAAACTTAGCTCTGAGGTTTTTAGATAAGGCAGTGAGTGCATTCCTAGGTTTTCTGTCTAATAAAACTGTCAGTTCAGTGGTGATCGATAATGTTGAGGGGTCAAAAGTTATCTGGGAGTGTGTTAGTAAGTTAGAATGAACTTTTCACCTCACTTTGTCCCGGTCGAGAGGAGGGGATTCTGTTAAAGCAATGAAATGATGTCATGATCTGTATATAAACTGATGCATGTGTTTAAGTGGGAGCGCGCTCCGAGAATAAATTCTATTACCTATTATTGAAAGACTGGTCTGTGTCTATTTTATGCAAACAAGAAATCTTAGAAATTCTCATAAAATAGATTAAGGGCTTTCAATTGAAGAAAGCACATTGGCATAATTAAATTATAGTAACAATTGGTCCTTTCGAGTGGATTCCACAAACTTCTCTGTCGTCCGAAGGGAAAAGCCCGAAAACCGTGCGCACGGACGAGTCTGGACTCGTTATTTAAAGACCTGGCCTCCAGCAGAGGTTTAATAACAGGCCGGTATACAGATCTAAGGGTGTCAGAGAAGGTGACGGAATCAAACCGGCATTGCTTTTCCCAGTCTACAGGACGAAGGTAAATAGTCTTTATTCTCGAATTTGGGAGGAATTATTTAAGATATTTTTGATTGAATGTGCTAAAGGAGTTTGGATTTAATCAATGATAGGTGCTTGAATATTTTGAACAAATACAATGGGTTTCTACTTTGTGTTTTAACCAAAATCGATAGGAAGGAAGGAAACAAGTCTGAAATGACTCGTGGTAACGTGCACTACCGAAACTAAACTAGGACTTAATAAATCTTGGTCTTGCAAGCCGAAAGATTTTTTAAGGGTGAGATATAGTACGTATTGTTAGATGGGACGGTCATTCTGTATAAATAGGATAGCCATTAATTCAATAAACATACCTACAGAAAGTTTTTACCTAAAATAATGGGAAAAGTCTGACTGTGAAAAATAGCAGATAGATATATTGGTGAGGATAAATTAGGCTTGGTGAGAAGGCAGGGTAACTCTAGGCGAACATAATAATTGAACCTATTCAATACTGAAAGAAATTAATATCCAGGGAGGAGAGGGAAGCCAATTCTAGAGTAGTGAGATATGAGATATTAACGTTGAAAGTCCCAAGGAACAATAGTTTATAATGAGCTTATAATTGTATACGGGTGAAATGTAATGTCCAAATCAAAAGTCATCTATAGTTGAGGTTTCCAGGAAGGAGAATACATACTGATTATCATTAAGGGAGTCACACACATAGTCAGACAGAAAAGCAACAAAAGTAACTAAGTAACGGTAAATAGCAGATTCATAGAAAACACGCACATAGGTAAGTGATTAAATACCATAGCTACATAACGGTAAGGATTAAAGATGGGTATAAATTCCTCAAAGGAGGTGTCGGAACTAACGGGAGAAGCGTTATATGGAACAGAAAGACAAGAGAAACATTGATTTCGGTCTAAAATGGAGAAAGAAATATGATTTTGATGGCCGTCTAAATGTAGAAAAGCTGGAATCACTTATAAAACAGATACATAAGGAATGTGGAAAAAAAATTGAAAAAGCAGAATAAACAGGGGTTATACACAGCCGGAGTTTGGCTTTCAGAAGCAAAAAGAGAGTTGAGGGTGAAACAAGTACTGAGCCTAAAAGAGCAGAGATGGGCTGCTCTCCGCTCCAGCAGATGAAAAAAAGGTTAACCAATTGGGTGTAGGTGAGGGTATCAAACTATGTCCTTCTCGAATAGCCAAAAATACAGAGGTAATCTAGTCGATGAAAAGTGGTGGTGAGAATACGGCTGCAGGAGCTACCTGGATTATCACCCATATATGTGAATCCTGCTGAAGCCGAGGGAGGTATAATAGAGGTAGAAAAAGGAATAAAGCCGAGAAAAGTGGATAAAGTGAGTCAAAAGAAAAAGAGAACATGTTTTAATTGTAACGAAATTGGACATTTCGCCCGGGAGTGTAACACTCCCTGCAAAAGACGTCACCACCAATATTGTAGTTTAACTGAGGGAAAGGTCAGAGGCGACAATCGGGTAAAGAAAAAGAAAAAGAAGGGTCAGATACAAAGGGAGCGAGATTAATGAGAATCCTAACTGAGGGAAAAATTTGGGCGTTTAAATTAGTGCTATTTTCTGTTGTTCAGATGCCGGAGTAACAAATACAGATAACTGTAAATTGGGTCTATTTGCAGAGAATCTCAGTTCCGTAGCATTGGTGGTATAGTGGTGAGCGTAGCAGTCTTACAACCTGCAGTCCAGGGTTTGGTTCCCAGCTGAGGCGTAAAAAAAAATATATATATATATCTGAGTTTTTGGTTGTAATTAAACTAATTGTTTTGCAGAGAAAGTTATAGTCACTAGTATTGGTATAAGATATAAACTGGAATGTTTTAAATAGTTTGTTTGGTTCAAATTGAAAGACTAATTCATTCAACATAAAATAAGAACGAAGCGAATTTTGATGCAAGATGATGTCTGTTCACTAAATGATCTGTTGGGAATAATGTATTGGGAATCGTAAATAAAATGCTAAATCAAAGACGAGACAGTAACTTAAATCAAATGAATTCTGAATAATAACTAGGAAACAATTACGATAGATTTGTGCCCATCGAAATGTTTTTATAAAATTAGCGAATTGAGATGTTGATTGATGTTGTAAACTCTAATTCAGGTTAGGTTAGGTTGGTTTATCGAACCCGAAATACTGTTGCTGCAGACAGCCAACCATTATTTACAATCCATTGAAAATCGTTGCGAAGTGAGTCGAGGTTGAGCGCTTGTTGATGACATCACTCGCGAGGCTTTTGTCGCCACGGAAATGATGTCGTGACTGGGGGTAACGGAGAAAATTGTTCGTGTCTTTTAGAAGGAAAATGCGTTACATTTTTATTAAATATCTGGGATTATAAATCTTGAGAGAATGAGGCCATAAACGACCAAATTGGAAAATGCCTGGAAGTTTTGATAAATCATTAAGGTTTGCAAATATATACACATAAAACATTTGTTAGGACTATTTGTTTTGGTGCAAAGGTATTTTAAAGAGGCACGCTCAAATATGGAACTTTGAGTTTTTATTTTATGAGTTTTAATTACACAAGTGAATTTTGATTTTAAGGATAAAGGGTTCTTTAATATGTCTAATGTAGTATAAAACTTGACTATAAAAGGGTGGGTTGATTTATTAACCTTATCATGACTATCCTTTGAGGTCTGATCAGCCTCAGGGGAGAGTCATTGGTATAATGAATGTGGTCATATTGAGTTACTAGTTTTAAGGTAAATTCATTATAATGGAGTTTTGAATTATTGTTTGAACTGCAAATGAGAAAGTGGTTCAGGATTCTGTTTTACATTAGCTGTGAAGTTTTTGAATGGGCTATTATTGATTTGGTATTATAACAGAGAAAAAAATCCTATTTATCATTGAGAATAAATAGGGAAGATAATATACATTGAGGTTTGGATAGGAGATATATTAAGCCAATAGGGCAGGGAATTACATAGTAAAATAAGTTTAAGTTCTTAGGGTTGATAAATTACTGTAGATAAGGTATTCCACACTTTGCAACATATATTAAATTCATGTTATTGTCAGATAGAATACGGAGGGTCCCTGAAGGAAAGAGCTTGTTAGTGTAGGAAGGATTTTGATATGATTAGCATTTGTTTTGAATTTGTTTGACTATTAGGAGTTTTTTTAAATAGTATTAAATTTAACAGGAATATAGGACATCTGTGATGATTTAGGATTATTGTTAGGATTAAGATAGATTGATTAAGGAAATGTAAGGACTTTAGAGATTGCCACTCATAGACATGTTTTTCTAAAATCAATGATTTTAGATAGTCAAACAGTTAGAAGCTTAGTGGTATTTGAGAGATATGAGAGAAAAGGGTTACGGTTTAAATCGGTAAATATATATATTTAAGAAAATATATAAGTAGCACAGATAGTTCTTCTTGATACTACCCATCCCGGATCCGGATCGTGACTACGGGCTCAAGCTCATTACCATAACTTAAAATGAAAAAAATATTTGTAGAAATATTTAACCTCCACACCTATACAAGTCCAATAGCTCAAATGAAAGATAAACACCTTGTTCATCTACCCAGCAAGTCAGATTTCTAAAATGTTTTACGGCGAAAACACACCACACATTTATATTAGACCACCACCGAAACAAAAGACAAGAGGCAGCCATTTTGTCCCAGAAAATATAAAATTATAAAAGCAGGATTAAAAAATAAATAATTCACTAACCTTTGAAAATCTTCATCAGATGACAGTAATAGGACATGTTACACAGTACATATTTTTTTTTTTCAATAATATGCCATTTATATCCATAAATCTCTGTTTACAATGACGACATTTTCAAAAATGCTACTCAAATGTCCGGAGAAATTATGATAGCTCCGACAGATAACGTCAGATAACAAGCAATACACATGACTAAATATACATGTTCTACATATAGTTACAAAGATCCACTTCTTCTTAATGCAACCGCTGTGTTACATTTATTTTTAACGTTACAGAATTCGTTCACTAGGCTATAATATGAGGCGGCGCTCATATATTAGCAGTATGTCTCCTCTCCTCTACGTTTGGAGAGCACAGAAACCCAAAATTAACCACATAAATATTCCCTTACCTTTGATGTTCTTCGATCAGAAGACGTGGAAGGAGTTATACTTACCCAATACATCGTTTGGTTTCAAGTTGTGTGTCTCTGTATTAGCATATGCTAACAGCTTCAGCTGAAATGCACCCAAAATGACTTCTGGTCCCGCACTCTTGCGCATCAAAACTTCAAAATTACATATTATATGTCGACTAAACTGGTCAAACTAAGTGCAGAATCGAGCTTTAGGATGTTTTAATCATGTAAAACAAAGATCAGCGCGAACAGACAAACCGACATCAATTGGTGTTTCATGGAAAAAGAGTGCGCTCCAATTCAGACCTTGTTAATAGAGTGCATGTATTCTCGCGTGACCCAAACGTTTTAGCCCGCCAAAGGACGAGGGCGCGCGAGATTCTCACAAAGAACACATCATTTGAAAGCAGACATCGCGGTGAACACATAGAAACTGTTCCTGGATCCGTAGCTGGTTGGGAAGGGTGGGGGCGATGACGTCAAAGTTGTCCCAACTTTTCTGTTGCCAAGAGGGTGTTTGGGAGAAAGGCTGCCCTGAGAGTTCTGCTTTACATACAGACATCATTTAAACGGTTTTAGAAACTTTAGAGTGTTTTCTATTCAATAATAATTATTATATGCATATATTACAAATTTTTGACAACATTTTTTTCTGTTTACTATAGGCACGCACTTCCTCCAAAGGGGGCAGTATTCAGCCCGATCTCCAAGAGGAGATAAGAAACTTGACAGAGTATTGGTACAGGATTGACATGAACGCCAAGGCAGAATTTGACATGTGGAAAATTAAAAGGGGCTCCTACATGATGATGTCAGACATAAGGATAATTTACTAATCTTACCTAAGTCATTGTTTAAGAGTAGGCAAGGTTGTTACCTGGGCAGAGCCAGGTAACAAAGGGGGATGGGTAAATTGTGTTCTAGGATAGGATGTGACCTACGGGATAATTAACTGATAAAAAAAATGATTAGCTAATAATAGAACAAATGAGAAACTGTTTGTTAATCAAACCTGTATGTCCAAGATTTTATGCACTACAGGTGAATTACAGGTGAAGTCACTCAATCCAGTCCCTGAGGCCTGTTGAGGGGACCATACCAAGGACTTCTGGTGACAGCTAGCAGAAAGAACTACCCGGATTCATATCACACTGCGGGAGGCTAGGACACATTGTCACTGTCGAACAATAACAGAGTTCGAGAGGAAAACTGGAATTAACAGAATTCTGGGGGCCATCTCTCGAATGAAAAATACCTTACCTGTCCTTTCCTCACTGTTCTTGTTCATAGAAGTGAAAATGTGTCTGACTCTTGCTAATGATGTGTTTTCTGGAAGAGGGTGGGGCTTTATAGGTGAGCTGTCCATCCTAAGCTGTATGGTTGGAGATCTTATTCCTACACCATGAACCCGAGAAGGCCAGAGGGTAATATTGACATAATTAAACAAGGAGAAATTAGTATTAACCAAGCATAAGAGATCACTTGATCTGGATAAACAGGAAGTGAGAGTAGGATAGGGAGGGATGTCTCAGTGGAGTTCTATGTAGACCAAGTGGTGTCTCTGACTCCTTGGCAGTTCAGGACTAAGAGTAGCTATTATGGAAAACATCTATGCAAGTCTCTGTGTAGTTCATTGAAACATGTTCTAGCTCACACCATGTGAGAAGGCTACATAAATCTACATACCCAGCATGGAAGGAGATGGAGTGTAGTGAAAGTAAGGGTTTCAGTTGATAACCTAGTGCATTCCAGGTAGAAAAAGTTAGAGCAGCTGATTGTTCTATAGTCAGCAGAATACAAGCAGAGTCCCTGACAAAGCAGATACTGACTGTAGAGTTGTCCAGAGCCAAGAGCCGGTGTGGATAGTTCAGAAATGGAATTATTCACCTAAGGGGAACAGCCTGTATGGTAAAGCTATTCATGGAAGCAGGAAAGCCAGATAATAAGTTGTATGGATTTGCACTATTTATATTCACATGTTCCTCTGAAATCTGAGCTTCCTCCTTTCACAGAGGCAACGGGAGACTGTTTATTGTTTGATTCAGTATAGTACTCCTGAGAAATATGTGAGATAAAATCAGTACTGCAATAGGACAGATAATGTTACTTCTGATGCGACCAATGAGTGATTTGGCAGACTGATTGAGATCTGGGGATTTCAGTAAGATAAGGAGACCTAGGGCTCACATCTGTTGGTTGTGTGGGAGAATGACAGGATGGCTGAGTATTACTGGCTAATTGAACAGAGGTATGTGTACTGGTACATTTTGAGACGTGACATGGTGTTGACTAAACGGGAGAAAATAAGTACTCCGACTGGGTCTTTTGATGATAGGGTTTGTATTAATAACATTGTGGATCCAAGGGTGGCAGATGAGATCAAAGCTATAAATTAGACCCTGGCAGGATTAGAGTCAAGTATTTTTGGTGGTCCACCCTCAATGAGAATGTGGATTGGATCAATTATATATATTAAAAATCTACAGCGCTTCACCAATTATTTTAGAGATATAATGAATGACTTGGCAGAATAGAATAGTCTTGGATGTTTGCTGGCTGAAGAGGGTGGGGTGTATTGGTAATTTGACTCCGGGATATACAGTTGGGATGGATCAGTGACCATGGCCTTGTCTGGTTTACACACCCTAGTTTACGAGTTGGAAATAAACTCAGGGGTGGATACTTCTTTGGCTAATTGGGTTGACAGTGTGTTTGGAAGATGGAAAAATGTTATGATTACTGTGTTATGGGCTACCTTCACCTGTGTGACTGTGTTAGTTTTGTACGGACGTGGTTGATTGCATGTATGAAAGTTATCATTTCCAGGACTGAGGAGAAATCGATGACACTTCAGATGGAGATACAGTGCCTTGCGAAAGTATTCGGCCCCCTTGAACTTTGCGACTTTTTGCCACATTTCAGGCTTCAAACATAAAGATATAAAACTGTATTTTTTGTGAAGAATCAACAACAAGTGGGACACAATCATGAAGTGGAACGACATTTATTGGATATTTCAAACTTTTTAACAAATCAAAAACTGAAAAATTGGGCGTCCAAAATTATTCAGCCCCTTTAAGTTAATACTTTGTAGCGCCACCTTTTGCTGCGATTACAGCTGTAAGTCGCTTGGGGTATGTCTCTATCAGTTTTGCACATCGAGAGACTGACATTTTTTCCCATTCCTCCTTGCAAAACAGCTTGAGCTCAGTGAGGTTGGATGGAGAGCATTTGTGAACAGCAGTTTTCAGTTCTTTCCACAGATTCTCGATTGGATTCAGGTCTGGACTTTGACTTGGCCATTCTAACACCTGGATATGTTTATTTTTGAACCATTCCATTGTAGATTTTGCTTTATGTTTTGGATCATTGTCTTGTTGGAAGACAAATCTCCGTCCCAGTCTCAGGTCTTTTGCAGACTCCATCAGGTTTTCTTCCAGAATGGTCCTGTATTTGGCTCCATCCATCTTCCCATCAATTTTAACCATCTTCCCTGTCCCTGCTGAAGAAAAGCAGGCCCAAACCATGATGCTGCCACCACCATGTTTGACAGTGGGGATGGTGTGTTCAGGGTGATGAGCTGTGTTGCTTTTACGCCAAACATAACGTTTTGCATTGTTGCCAAAAAGTTAAATTTTGGTTTCATCTGACCAGAGCACCTTCTTCCACATGTTTGGTGTGTCTCCCAGGTGGCTTGTGGCAAACTTTAAATGACACTTTTTATGGATATCTTTAAGAAATGGCTTTCTTCTTGCCACTCTTCCATAAAGGCCAGATTTGTGCAATATACGACTGATTGTTGTCCTATGGACAGAGTCTCCCACCTCAGCTGTAGATCTCTGCAGTTCATCCAGAGTGATCATGGGCCTCTTGGCTGCATCTCTGATCAGTCTTCTCCTTGTATGAGCTGAAAGTTTAGAGGGACGGCCAGGTCTTGGTAGATTTGCAGTGGTCTGATACTCCTTCCATTTCAATATTATCACTTGCACAGTGCTCCTTGGGATGTTTAAAGCTTGGGAAATCTTTTTGTATCCAAATCCGGCTTTAAACTTCTTCACAACAGTATCTCGGACCTGCCTGGTGTGTTCCTTGTTCTTCATGATGCTCTCTACGCTTTTAACGGACCTCTGAGACTATCACAGTGCAGGTGCATTTATACGGAGACTTGATTACACACAGGTGGATTGTATTTATCATCATTAGTCATTTAGGTCAACATTGGATCATTCAGAGATCCTCACTGAACTTCTGGAAAGAGTTTGCTGCACTGAAAGTAAAGGGGCTGAATAATTTTGTACGCCCAATTTTTCAGTTTTTGATTTGTTAAAAAAGTTTGAAATATCCAATAAATGTCGTTCCACTTCATGATTGTGTCCCACTTGTTGTTGATTCTTAACAAAAAAATACAGTTTTATATCTTTATGTTTGAAGCCTGAAACATTGCAAAAGGTTGCAAAGTTCAAGGGGGCCGAATACTTTCGCAAGACACTGTATATGGACCAATCCTAAGCTCTGACCAGTGGAATACAAAATACATGGCTTGGACGTAATAGAAGAATCCGGATCCTTTCACTCGCGAGGAGACCATATTTGATGTTTAGGAAATTTAGATGTTTTCTTATTTCAATGTATAGACTGTTTTTTCATGAAGATTAACAGAAGTTCCTGATAAGTAGAATTAAGATTCTGATGTAGGATAGAACAGTCATGGAAGTTGATTATGTACATACAAGTATTGGTTGTCTTCTTTTAGTATATCATTGATATTTCCATGTAGTGTTTAATGTTGGTATGAGTTGTTAAGTCATTTTGAGGGTGGATTGTTAGGAAATTATGATTAATATGACTAAACAAATTTTAAATGAAACTGTAAGTAAATTTATACTCTGTTATATTATATCTGATTAACAATATGAGTTCATAAGAAGGGATTGTGAGACACGGACAAAGAGTAATAAAAAGTTAATGAACACCATTCCAACTAGGCAGAAACAAATGGGTTGGGGACTGAGTAAACACATAAGGTCGTTAGCCTATGGTTGACCCAACTGAAACTTAGATCTGGGGTTTTTAGATAAGGCAGTGAGTGCATTCCTAGGTTTTCTGTCTAATAAAACTGTCAGTTCAGTGGTGATCGATAATGTTGAGGGGTCAAAAGTTATCTGGGAGTGTGTCAGTAAGTTAGAATGAACTTTTCACCTTACTTTGTCCCGGTCGAGAGGAGGGGATTCTGTTAAAGCAGTGAAATGACTTCATGAAGAAAATATTCCTATTCATGAAAATCACAAGTGAAATATATTGAGACACAGCTTAGCCTTTTGTTAATCACCCTGTCATCTCAGATTTTCAAACTATGCTTTACAGCCAAAGCTAGACAAGCATTTGTGTAAGTTTATCGATAGCCTAGCATAGCATTTTGTCCAGCTAGCAGCAAGTAACTTGGTCACAGAAATCAGAAAAGCAATCAAATTAAATTGTTTAGCTTTGATGAGCTTCGGATGTTTTCACTCATGAGACTCCCAGTTAGAATAGCCAATGTTCCTTTTTTCCAAAAATATTATTTTTGTAGGCGAAATAGCCCCGTTTGTTCTTCACGTTTGGCTGAGAAATCGCCCGGAAATTTCAGTCACGAAAACACCAAAGAATATACCAAATAAGCTCCATAATATCGACAGAAACTATGCAAACGTTGTTTATAATCAATCCTCAAGGTGTTTTTCAAATATCAATTCAATAATATATCAACCGGGACTGGTGGCTTCTTAGTAGGATAGAGAGAAACAATGGCCGCATTTGTCCTTTACGCACAAAACACTCTGAGAGACTTCAGCTGACCACTGACGCAATGTTGACGTTCAGGCTCATTTTTCTAAATAAAAGCCTGAAACTATGTATTGTGACACTAGACACATTAGGGAAGCCATAGAAAAAGGAATCTGGTTGATATCTCATTCACTGCATAATAGGGACGCATAGGAATGCAGAGCCTTCTAAATAAGAGTTCCTTCCTGTTTGATTTTTCTCAGGCTTTCGCCTGCAACATCAGTTCTGTTATACTCACAGACAATATTTTTACAGTTTTGGAAACTTTAGAGTGTTTTCTATCCTAAGTTGTCAATTATATGCATATTCTAGCAACTTGTCCTGACAAAATATCCTGTTTACTACGGGAACGTAATTTTTTCCAAAAATGAAAATACTGCCCTCTAGTCACAAAAGGTTTTGGTCATTGTCCTGCTGGAAGGTGAACCTATGACCCAGTCTCAAATCTCTGAAGACTGAAACCGGTTTCCCTCAAGAATTGTCCTGTATTTTGCACCATTGTTAGGAAATTATGATTAATATGACTGAACAAATCATTTTAAATGGAACTGTAAGTAAACTTATACTCTGTTATATTATATCTGATTAACAATATGAGTTCATAAGAAGGAATTGTGAGACACGAACAAGGAGTAATAAAAAGTTAATGAACACCATTCCAACTAGGCAGAAACAAATGGGTTGGGGACTGAGTAAACACATAAGGTCGTTAGCCTATGGTTGACCCAACTGAAACTGAAACTTAGCTCTGAGGTTTTTAGATAAGGCAGTGAGTGCATTCCTAGGTTTTCTGTCTAATAAAACTGTCAGTTCAGTGGTGATCGATAATGTTGAGGGGTCAAAAGTTATCTGGGAGTGTGTTAGTAAGTTAGAATGAACTTTTCACCTTACTTTGTCCCGGTCGAGAGGAGGGGATTCTGTTAAAGCAGTGAAATGACTTCATGATCTGTATATAAACTAGTGCATGTGTTTAAGTGGTAGCGCGCTCCGAGAATAAATTCTATTACCTATTATTGAAAGACTGGTCTGCGTCTATTTTATGCAAACAAGAAATCTTACAAATTCTCATAAAATAGATTAAGGGCTTTCAATTGATGAAAGCACATTGGCATAATTAAATTATAGTAACAATTGGTCCTTCGAGTGGATTCCACAAACTTCTCTGTCGTCCGAAGGGAAAAGCCGAAAACCGTGCGCACGGACGAGGCTGGACTCGTTATTTTAAAGTCCTGGCCTCCAGCAGAGGTTTAATAACAGGCCGGTATATATATCTTAGGTCGACAGAGAACGTGACGGAATCGAACCGGCATTGCTTTTCCCAGTCTACAGGACGAAGGTAAATAGTCTTTATTCTCGAATTTGGGAGGAATTATTTAAGATATTTGTGATTGAAGGTGCTAAAGGAGTTTGGATTTAATAATGATAGTTGCTTGAATATTTTGAACAAATACAATGGGTTTCTACTTTGTGTGTAACCAAAATCGATAGGAAGGAAACAAGTCTGAAATGACTCGTGGTAAGGTGCACTACCGAAAGTAAACTAGGACTTAATCAATCTTGGCCTTGCAAACCAAAAGATTTTTTAAGGGTGGGATATAGTAAGTATTGTTAGATGGGACGGTCATTCTGTATAAATAGGATAGCCATTAATTCAATAAACATACCTACAGAAAGTTTTTACCTAATAGTCTATCTGTATATGGGAAATAGTCTGACTGTGAAAAATAGCAGATAGGTATATTAAAACGGGTGAGGATAAATTAGGCTTGGTGAGAAGGCAGGGCAATTCTAGGCGAACATAATAACTGAACCCATTCAATACTGAAAGAGATTAATATCCAGGGAGGAGAGGGAAGCCTATTCTAGAGTAGTGAGATATGAGATATTAACGTTGAAAGTCCCAAGGAACAATAGTTTATAATGAGCTTATAATTGTATACGGGTGAAATGTAATGTCCAAATCAAAAGTCAACTATAGATGAGGTTTCCAGAAAGGAGAATACATACTGATTATCATTAGGGAGTCACACACATAGTCAGACAGAAAAGCAACAAAAGTAACTAAGTAACGGTAAATAGCAGATTCATAGAAAACACGCACATAGGTAAGTGATTAAATACCATAGCTACATAACGGTAAGGATTAAAGATGGGTATAAATTCCTCAAAGGAGGTGTCGGAACTAACGGGAGACGAGCGTTATATGGAACAGAAAGACAAGAGAAACATTGATTTCGGTCTAAAATGGAGAAAGAAATATGATTTTGATGGCCGTCTAAATGTAGAAAAGCTGGAATCACTTATAAAACAGATACATAAGGAATGTGGAAAAAAATGTGAAAAAGCAGAATAAACAGGGGTTATACACAGCCGGAGTTTGGCTTTCAGAAGCAAAAAAGAGAGTTGAGGGTGAAACAAGTACTGAGCCTAAAAGGAGCAAAGATGGGCTGCTCTCCGCTCCAGCAGATGAAAAAAAGGTTAACCAATTGGGTGTAGGTGAGGGTATCAAACTATGTCCTTCTCGAATACGCCAAAAATACAGAGGTAATCTAGTCGATGAAATAGTGGTGGTGAGAATACGGCTGCAGGAGCTACCTGCGGAATTATCACCCATATATGTGAATCCTGCTGAAGCCGAGGGAGGTATAATAGAGGTAGAAAAAGGAATAAAGCCGAGAAAAGTGGATAAGGTGAGTCAAAAGAAAAAGAGAACATGTTTTAATTGTAACGAAATTGGACATTTCGCCCGGGAGTGTAACACTCCCTGCAAAAGACGTCACCACCAATATTGTAGTTTAACTGAGGGAAAGGTCAGAGGCGACAATCGGGTAAAGAAAAAGAAAAAGAAGGGTCAGATACAAAGGTAGCGAGATTAATGAGAATCCTAACTGAGGGAAAAATTTGGGCGTTTCAATTAGTGCTATTTTCTGTTGTTCAGATGCCGGAGTAACAAATACAGATAACTGTAAATTGGGTCTATTTGCAGAGAATCTCAGTTCCATAGCATTGGTGGTATAGTGGTGAGCATAGCAGTCTTACAACCTGCAGTCCAGGGTTCGGTTCCCAGCTGAGGCGTAAAAAAAATATACATATCTGAGTTTTTGGTTGTAATTAAACTAATTGTTTTGCAGAGAAAGTTATAGTCACTAGTATTGGTATAAGATATAAACTGGATGTTTTAAATAGTTTGTTTGGTTCAAATTGAAAGACTAATTCATTCAACATAAAATAAGAACGAAGCGAATTTTGATGCAAGATGATGTCTGTTCACTAAATGATCTGTTGGGAATAATGTATTGGGAATCGTAAATAAAATGCTAAATCAAAGACGAGACAGTAACTTAAATCAAAACTGAAACTTAGCTCTGGGGTTTTTAGATAAGGCAGTGAGTGCATTCCTAGGTTTTCTGTCTAATAAAACTGTCAGTTCAGTGGTGATCGATAATGTTGAGGGGTCAAAAGTTATCTGGGAGTGTGTTAGTAAGTTAGAATGAACTTTTCACCTTACTTTGTCCCGGTCGAGAGGAGGGGATTCTGTTAAAGCAGTGAAATGACTTCATGATCTGTATATAAACTAGTGCATGTGTTTAAGTGGTAGCGCGCTCCGAGAATCAATTCTATTACCTTTTATTGAAAGACTGGTCTGCGTCTATTTTATGCAAACAAGAAATCTTACAAATTCTCATAAAATAGATTAAGGGCTTTATAGTAACACCATCCATCAGTCCTTCAATTCTGACCAGTTTCCCAGTCCCTGTCGATGAAAAACCTCCCCACAGCATGATGCTGCCACCACCATGCTTCCCTGTGGGGATGGTGTTCTCGAGGTGATGAGGGGTGTTGGGTTGGCGAACACCACATTTTTGTCTTTAAGCAATGGCTTTTTTTCTAGCCACTCAAGCCCAGCTCTGTGGAGTGTACAGCTTAAAATGGTCCTATGGACAGATACTCCAATCTCCGCTGTGGAGCTTTGCAGCTCCTTCAGGATTATCTTTGATCTCTTTGTTGCCTCTCTGATTAATGTCCTCCTTGCCTGGTCTGTGAGTTTTGGTGGGCGGCCCTATCTTGGCAGGTTTGTTGTGGTGCCATATTCTTTCCATTTTTTAAATAATGGATTTAATGGTGCTCCGTGGGATGTTCAAAGTTTTGGATATTTTTTTATAACCCAACCCTGATCTGTGCTTCTCCACAACTTTGACCCTGACAAAAGTTGTCCTTGGTCTTCATGGTGCTGCTTGCTTGGTGGTGCCCCTTGCTTAGTGATGTTGCAGACTCTGGGGCCTTTCAGAACACGTGTATACAGTGCCTTGCGAAAGTATTCGGCCCCCTTGAACTTTACGACCTTTTGCCACATTTCAGGCTTCAAACATAAAGCTATAAAACTGTATTTTTTTGTGAAGAATCAACAACAAGTGGGACACAATCATGAAGTGGAACGACATTGATTGGATATTTCAAACTTTTTTAACAAATCAAAAACTGAAAAATGGGGCGTGCAAAATTATTATTATTATTATATGTATATATTGAGATCATGTGACAGATCATGTGACACTTAGATTGCACACAGGTGGACTTTATTTAACTAATTATGTGACGTCGGAAGTTAATTGTTTGCACCAGATCTTATTTAGGGGCTTCAGCAACAAAACATTTTATTTTCATTTCACTTCACCAATTTGGACTATTTTGTGTATGTCCATTACATGAAATACAAATAAAAATCTATTTAAATTACAGGTTGTAATGCAACAAAATAGGAAAAACGCCAAGGGCGATGAATACTTTTGCAAGGGACTGTATCGCGGTGCTTGTCAGGATAGCACTTTGCCTGTAGCCTCGGAGGGTGTAATTAGCCTCTACAACCTCTATAATTTTCACTCCCTCAGCTTTGGGACACTTGTGCATATGGTGGAGATGCGAGTGAATGTGCAATTTGCATACCGCACCAACAGATCCACAGATGATGCAATCTGTATTGCATTCCACACTGCCCTTTCATACCTGGACAAAAGGAACACCTATGCGAGAATGTTTTTCATTGACTACAGTTCAGCGTTCAACACCATAGTGCCCTAGAATCTCATCACTAAGCTAAGGACCCTGGGACTAACCACCTCCCTCCGCAACTGGATCCAGCAGGACTTCCTGACAGGCTGCCCTAGGTGGTAAGGGTAGGTAACAACACATCCTCCACGCTGATCCTCAACACGGGGGCCCCTCAGGGGTGCGTAGTCAGTTCCCTCCTGTACTCCCTGTTCACTCATGGCTGCACGGCCAGGCACGACTCCAACATCATCATTACGTTTGCTGATGACACAAGAGTGGTAGGCCTGATTACCGATAACGATGAGACAGTCTATGGGGATGTCAGAGACCTGACCGTGTGGTGCCAGGCATCAACCTCTCCCTCAACGTGATCAAGACAAAGGAGATGATTGTGGACTGCAGGAAAAGGAGGACCGAGCACACCCACATTCTCATTGACGAGGCCGTAGTGGAGCAGGTTGAGAGATTCAAGTTTCTTGGCGTCCACATCACCAACAAACTAACATGGTCCAAGCACACCAAAACAGTCTTGAAGAGGGCACGACAAAACCTATTCCCCTTCAGGAGACTGAAAAGATTTGGCATGGGTCCTCAGATCCTCAAAAGGTTTTACAGCTGCACCATCGAGAGCATTCTAACGGGTATTATCACTGCCTGGTATGGCAACTGCTCGGCCTCTAACCGCAAGGCACTACAGAGGGTAGTGTTTATGTCCCAGTACATCACTGAGTTCAGGCTTCCTGCCATCCAGGACCTCTATACCAGGCGGTGCCGGAGGAAGACCCTAAAAATGGTCAAATACTCCAGCCACCCTAGTCATAGACTGTTCTCTCTACTACCGCACGGCAAGCGGTACCGGAGCGCCAAGTCTAGGTCCAAGAGGCAGCTTCTACCCCCAAGCCATGAGACTCAAATGACTACGAAGAACAATGTCATTGCCCCCCCCCACTCTCTTCTATGCTGCTGCTACTCTTTGTTATTATCTGTGCATAGTCACTTTAGTAACTCCACCTACATGTACAGTTGAAGTCGGAAGTTTACACACACTTAGGTTGGAGTCATCGAAACTCGTTTTTCAACCACAGGGGAGAGGAGAAAGAAATGGAAGCGACAGGGAGGAGAGAGAATAGAGAGAGAGGAGGAAGAGAAGGAGAGGAGAAAAATGAGACAAAAAAGAAGAGGGAGGAATATTAGAAGAGGGAAATGAAGGAGAATATGTATGGAGAGGAGAGAGAGAAGGGAGAGGGAGAGATTGGCCCATGACGATTCACTGAGCACCAGCAGCCAAGGGGACAGGAAGCTCTGAGAGGGCCTATTCACAGCAGGCAGCTGGTAGCACATTATAATCAGTTGTGTAAAGTACTCAAGTAAAAATACTTTCAAGTACAGCTTACAGTTGAAGTCGGAAGTTTACATACACTTAGGTTGGAGTCATTAAAATTAATTTTTCAACCACTCCACAAATTTCTTGATAAAAAACTATAGTTTTGGCAAGTCGGTTACTTTGTGCATGAAACAAGTCATTTTTCCAACAATTGTTTACAGGCAGATTATTTCACTTATTATTCACTGTATTACAATTCCGGTGGGTCTGAAGTTTACACACACTAAGTTGACTGTGCCTTTAAATAGCTTGGAAACTTCCAGAAAATGATGTCATGGCTTTAGAAGCTTCTGATAGGCTAATTGACGTCATTTGAGTCAATTGGAGGTGTACCTGTGGATGTATTTCAAGGCCTACCTTCAAACTCAGGGCCTCTTTGCTTGACATCATGGGAAAATCAAACGACCTAAGGCATTTCCAAATGCCTGAAGATACCACGTTCATCTGTACAAACAATAGTGCGCAATTATAAACACCATGGGACCACACAGCCATCATACCGCTCGGGAAGGAGACACATTCTGTCTCCTAGAGATGAACGTGCAAGAAGTGAAAATCAATCCCAGAACAACAGCAGAGGACCCTGTGAAGATGCTGAGGAAACAGGTACACAAGTATCTATATCAAGTCCTACTTCGACATTAACCTGAAAGGCCGCTCAGCAAGGGAGAATCCACTGCTCCAAAACTGACATATAAAAGCCAGACTACGATTTGCAACTGCACATGGGGACAAATATCATACTTTTTGGAGAAATGTCCTCTGGTCTGATGAAACAACAATAGATTTTTTTTGGCCATAACGACCATAGTTATGTTTGGAGGAAAAAGGGGGAGGCTTGCAAGCTAAAGAACACCATCTCAACCGTGAATCCCGGGGGTGGCAGCATCATGTTGTGGGGGGCTTTGCTGCAGGAGGGACTGGTGCACTTCACAAAATAGATGGCATCATGAGGCAGGAAAATGATGTGGATATATTGAAGCAACATCTCAAGACATCAGTCAGGAAGTTAAGCTTGGTCGCAAATGGGTCTTCCAAATGGACAATGGCCCCAAGCATACTTCCAAAGTTGTGGCAAAATGGCTTAAGGACAACAAAGTCAAGGTATTGGAGTGGCCATCACAAAGCCCTGACCTCTTTCCGATAGAAAATGTGTGGGCAGAACTGAAAAAGCATGTGCGAGCAAGAAGGCCTACAAACCTGAATCAGTTACATCAGCTCTGTCAGAAGGAATGGGCTAAAATTCCCATAACTTATTGTGGGAAGCTTGTGGATGGCTACCCCAAACGTTTGACCCAAGTGAAACATTTTAAAGGCAATGCTACCAAATACTAATTGCGTGTATGTAAACTTCTGACCCACTGGGAATGTGATGAAAGAAATATAAGATGAAATAAATAATTATCTCTGCTATTATTCTGACATTTCACATTCTTAAAATAAAGTGATGATCCTATCTGACCCGAAGACAGGGCATTTTTATTCGGATTAAATGTCAGGAATTGTGAAAAACTGAGTTTAAATGTATTTGGCTAAGGTGTAGGTAAACTTTCGACAACTGTACCTATCACCTCAATTACCCCGTCACCGGTGCCCCCGCACATTGACTCTGTACCGGTTCCCCCCGTATATAGCCCCTCTATTGTTATTTACTGCTGCTCTTTAATTATTTGTTATTCTTATCTCTTACTTTTTTTTAGGTATTTTCTTACTGCATTGTTGGTTAAGGGCTTGTAAAGTAAACATTTCACCTGTTGTATTCGAAGCATTTGACAAATACATTTTGACTTGATGGGGCGAGGGGAAGTGTAAGGGGCTTTATTGGCAAAGCAAGTGAGGTAGATAATATATAAAGTGAATATATATAACTTCTCTCTCTCTCTCCAAGTGGCCTGCTCTTTCTCACTCTTTCTATGTGGCTCTCCCTCTCTCCCTCTCTTCTTCCCTCCTCCATCTCCCTCCCTCCCTCTCGCTCTCCCTCTCTCGCTCTCCCTTGCTCTTTGGCTTTCACTCTCTCCCTCCTTCTGAGTGGACACTCTCCCTAGCCTTCTCCCCTGCCCGTAAGGATGACCTGCTCTCTCTCACTCTCTTTGCTCTCTTTCTTCCTCTGAGTGGCCCTCTCCCTCTCTCTCCCTCTCCTACTCTCTTGCAGTGTTTATTAAAGAACTTTCACGGTCACTGCACTCCTCTCACAGGGCGGAACTGTACTCTCTCTGTCTCACTCCCTCTTCCCCCCCTCTTTCTCCTAAACACACTGTCTCTCAAGCTATTTCTCTATCCATTCCTCATGTTACATTCTCACTCCTTCCCTTTTCTCCTTCTCCCCCCGCTCCTTTGAAAATTCAAAAATTCACAGTTGCTTCAAAGACTTCGCAGGCCTCCTATCCTTCTCGTCAGAGCCTTTTTAGATCTGAGGAAAGAGAAAACTGTACCAAATATAACTCACTCTCAAGCTTGCATCCCAAATGGTCCACTATTCCCTACATAGTGCACTACTTTTGACCATGGCCCATAGGAAATAGGGTGCCATTTGGGAAGCAGACAAAGAATATGCCACTTAGAGTCTCAGAGACACATAATTGTTAAATGAAAGGAGGACCTTCCTAGGAAGAATGCAATTATCAAAAAGATGATGCCTTGAAAGCTATATCACATTATGGTCTATTTAAAAGCCTTGAGAGGGCCATGATATTACTAATTGAAAAAGTGACAGCGGACAGTAATCTGGTTCATCCTAAGCATAATATCCACTATGTTAACGATATGTGTTCTGGGACTTGTTTTACCATACATATTGAACCAATAATTTAAAATGAAAATCTGATCTATCATCATGACTGACATCATACATGACAAATGATCATGCATTTCATTTCTCACCTCCGCATAAGATGTTTATTAAACAATACAGATGGATTAATTGATTAAAATATGATTTTCATTGCTCAGTCAGTTTTAAAACATGCAGAAAGTCCATGGAGAACATGGTATGAGTGATATCGCCTGAAGGCTACAGGATGTTACATGCTGTACTACATTGTTTTACTACATTCATTCACAGTTCAATACATTACATCCAACCTTTTTCTCCTGTGTTAGCCTTGACATGTTCTGAGTGGTTCCTGTATGTCTAACATACTGTCCCATAGCTTCTAGTTACATATATTGTTGACGTATGTCATCTCAATATCAGTTTTACACTACAACTTCCAATATCAGTCTTGCTACAATACCATTGACAGTTACAGCACTACAGAAATGTTTCAGAATTTGCCAGATTCTTTTGCTACGTACTCTGTTGCTACATTTCTTTAGCACTACTCTACCTCCTTTGAGTCTCCGAATCTGTGTTCTGGAATGACAGTAATGTATTCTAGCCCTCCCAATGGTCTTGATGGCTCCTCTCATCTCTCTTTTACCTTAGGGACCAGCTTGTTGTTGTGGGAGTTGAGAACTGTGTGCCAAATGGCACCCTATTCCCTATAAAGTACACTACTTTTGACCAGTCAAAAGAAATGCACTATATAGGGAATAGGGTGTGCCATTTAGGACACGGCCAAGGTCTGTTGACTGCTCTTTCTTTTTTAATGCGTTTTCTCACCTGTTGGTCCCATCTTCCTCACTTTATTATGGGTGTATATTCTCCTAAACCCAATGAACAGTATCGGAGAGAGTTATGTAAAGAATAGAGTCTCATTGAATAATGGGAGTCTGGGAGAGACATAAAACCAGATATTTTTCTCTCCTTATGTTTTCTGCTTCTCTCTCTGGCTGCCCTCCTGCGGTCTGCTGTGCCTCTGTGTTTGTCTTCTAAATTGAATTAATACACGTAAGACACACTCACACATTCCGAGAGAGAGAGCTCCAAAAACTGTTGGGCTGAAACTGCACGAGGCTTTCGGTATCCAGGGGACATGTCGGTAGTCTTCAAACTATGTCATTCTTCCACAACGAACACTGTCTATGGCTAAACTCAGGAGTGCATCTTTCTCATCCCTTCATTCTCTCTGTCCAAGAGGAGAGAGAGAATGAAGGGATGAGAAAGAGAAAGATTCACTCATTAGTTTACCTGCACAGATGGTTTCAGAGGCTCCTCAGAGTCTTAATTATGCAGGCAAATACTGTAGGAAAATGTGAAATTAAAGTGGACAGTTATTCTGTGGCCGTACGACACAATATTTATTGGGGTTGCACCTGATTTTTGAGACTCAGGTGACTCTTTCTGCCACACAATCTTTTATTTCTGTCCCAGGCATCTATCACAGAGCTCACTCACATTACTAAGTGCCATAATGTCTAATACAATGTAATCACTACTAATGTGTGTAGCAGTAATGCGATTATACGTGTTGTCACCTTACTTGATATCATGATACTCGATACCAAAACAATATCAAAACGATACCATGCTAAAAATAAGAAGGCTTATGAATCGGACTACTGCTCTGTTCAATTGTAGGGTGTCTTTTGAGTTCAATAACATTACATTTGAAACCTTTTACATGTGTATGCATTAAGTGACAGCCATGTGCATGCCACGCTGGTATAAATAATTTTGGAGACAGGTGCAGGAATACACAATAGGGGTTTTAAATACACCCAAAACAAGCACGTATACAAAAACACTGGGCTGTACCCAAACCTTGTTGAACGCCACGATAACCATAATACACAATATATATATATATATATATATAGTACACAGCATAACAGCTGCACCAACACAGAGGTACTCACACCACCAACGAACATGGGAACAGTAACTGACAGAGGGAACAGAGGGCACATATATAGCATACTAATCAGGGGAAATGGGAACCAGGTGTGTGTAATCAGACAAGACAGTCCGGGGTTGATGATAATGAATCCCGTTCAGTGAAGCCTAGAAAGCCGGTGACGTAGACCTCCGGAACTGGTAAGCAGAATGAGCAGCAGTACCTGGGGATCCGTGACAGTGCATGCATTAATACATGAATTATACAATAATACAATCAATTTGTCTTTGTTTTTACCCATTTAACTACATCACAACCTAATAGTAATAATTTATTTGAATGGTACATCTCTATTGATAAACTAGGTAAATTAAGATGTAGCCTAGACATATTCACAATACAGATGAATGCAGTCTATAGGAGTGTGTGCATGCATTAAATTATTGAGTTTGTTGGCTGATTTCATGCGGCTACAGTTGACAAACAATCTGTTTCCCTTGCATGTGGGACTTGTTTTATTGTACTGATCAACAACATTTTCATAGACGTAGCTTATTTTATAAAAGTGTGCCTTGTCTCTTTAAACATCAAGAGAGAGATCACCTGTAGGAGCCCTATCCACACCACAATCAGTTCTCTGAGGCAATAGATCATCTTTGTGAAAGACGTGATAAAGACTTAAGTGAATGAATAAAGTTTTGTTAGCAATCATCTTTGAAATGATGTTATAGCTTTAGCTGTAAAATAGCAAGGAACTTAGCCTTTAAAGCTGGAAGTGACCGGTAGCTTTTTGCATTGTAAAGTGTTCTAGCCTTTATGGACATTGTTTTCCAAACAGTCATTAACAGTTTCAACATTTGTATATGTTGTGATGCATTATTAAAGAGTGTTAACTTCTGTGCATGAGTGGGGAGCTAACATGATCCAGCCCAGACTCCCAGTGCAGGCTAAGTTTCAGTATACTGTGCAACACTAGTGAGAACATACCATATAGAATTACTGTTGAGTAACTGGGATACCAAACACATAACTCCTCCGAACGTCTACATATTTGTTTTTGATTTATATCTGATGCCCCCATCATTTTTGTTGACTAGATGTAGGCCTAGTTTATGTTCGGTTTAAGAAGCTTGTTTGGAATAGAGCAAGTCCTACTGAGCTCTTCCCTATAGTAATACCATATACAGAACCCTTCGGAACATCTACATATTATTGTATTTCTTTCTGAGGCTTCTGATTCTTAAACACAGTATTGCGGCCCGACCAAACACTTATGTGCTGTGTTAATCCGTCCCAGCGCTGTTCTAACATAGACTTCGGCCGATCCACTCCACATGCTCGTCATTTTCAGGGGCCTAATCCTGATAAAGACACTCCTCACACGGTGCACCATGATCCGGGGTGAGAAGCAGGAGTTGTGCTTTGCTTACCCACAGAAAGCCCTGAGCAAACACAGCAGCTGGAAAGGGTGACACTGATAGGGGCCGCGAGGCTACAGTCTGAGAGAGAGGAAGGAACAGAGGAGAGGAGAAAGAAGAGGAAGAGACAGGGAGGAGGAGAGAGAGAGAGAGAGAGAGAGAGAGAGAGAGAGAGAGAGAGGAGGAAGAGAAGAAGGGGGAAATGAAGGAGAATATGTATGGAGAGGAGAGAGAGAAGGGAGAGGGAGAGAATGGCCCATGACGATTCACTGAGCACCAGCAGCCAAGTGGACAGGAAGCTCTGAGACAGCCTATTCACAGCAGGCAGCTGGTAGCACATTATACTCAGTTGTGTAAAGTACTTAAGTAAAAAATACTTTCAAGTACAACTTACAGTTGAAGTCGGAAATTTACATGCACTTAGATTGGAGTCATTAAAACTCATTTTTCAACCACTCCACAAATTTCTTGTTAACAAACTATAGTTTTGGCAAGTCGGTTAGTACATTTACTTTGTGCATGACACAAGTAATTTTTCCAACAACTGTTTACAGACAGATTATTTCACTTATAATTCACTGTATCACAATTCCAGTGGGTTAGAAGTTTACATACACTAAGTTGACTGTGCATTTAAACAACTTGGAAAATTCCAGAAAATAATGTCATGGCTTTAGAAGCTTCTGATAGGCTAATTGAAGTCATTTGAGTCAATTGGAGGTGTACCTGTGGATGTATTTCAAGGCCTACCTTCAAAATCACTGCGTCTTTGTCACGCCCTGACCATAGAGATCCTTGTTATTCTCTATGTTTGGTTGGGTCAGGGTGTGATTTGGGTGGGCATTCTATGTTCTCTATTTCTTTCTGTTTGGCCGAGTATGGTTCCCAATCAGAGGCATCTGTCTTTCATTATCTCTGATTGGGGATCATACTTAGGCAGCCCTTTTTCCCTCCTTCAGTGTGGGATCTTGTCTTTGTTTGAGTGCATGTAGTTTGCACGATGAAGCGGTTCGGTTGTTGTATTGGTTTTCTTGGTGGAACATTTAAATAAAACAATGTACGCCTACCACGCTGTACCTTGGTATCCTTCTGATGACAAACGTTACAGTCTTTGCTTGATATCATGGGAAAATCAAAAGAAATCAGCCAAGACCTCAGAAAAATATTGTAGACCTCCACAAGTCTGGTTCGTCCTTGGGAGCCATTTCCAAACTCCTGAATGTACCACGTTCATCTGTACAAACAATAGTAAGCAACTATTAACACCATGGGACCATGCAGCTATCATACCGCTCAGGAAGGAGATGCGTTCTGTCTCCTAGTGATGAATGTACTTTGATGCGAAAAGTGCAAATCAATCCCAGAACAACAGCAGAGGACCTTGTGAAGATGCTGGAGGAAACAGGTACAAAAGTATTTATATCCACAGTAAAACGAGTCCTAAATCGGCATAACCTGGAAGGCCGCTCAGCGAGGAAGAAGCCACTGCTCCAAAACGCCATAAAAAAGCCAGTCTATGGTTTGCGACTGTACATGGGGACAAAGATCGTACTTTTTGAAGAAATGTCCTCTGATCTGATGAAACAAAAATATAACTGTTTGGCCATAATGACCATCGTTATGTTTGGATGGAAAAGGGTGATGCTTGCAAGCTGAAGAACACCATCCCAACCGTGAAGAACAGGGGTGGCAGCACCGTGTTGTGGGGGTGGATGGACTGGAGCATTTCACAAAATAGATGGCATCATGAGGTAGGAAAATGATGTGGATATATTGAAGCACCTTCTCAAGACATCAGCTTGGTCGCAAATGGGTCTTCCAAATGGACAATAACCAAAGCATACTTCCAAAGTTCTGGCAAAATGGCTAAAGGACAACAAATTCAAGGTATTGGAGTGGCCATCACAAAGTCCTGACCTCTTTTCTATAGAAATTTTGTGGGCAGAACTGAAAAAGCGTGTGCTTGCAAGGAGGCCGACAAACCTGACTCAGCTACACCAGCTCTGCCAGGAAGAATGGGCCAAAATAACATCTCCTCCCCGCTGATCCTCAACACTGGGGCCCCACAAGGGTGCGTTCTGAGCCCTCTCCTGTACTCCCTGTTCACCCACGACTGCGTGGCCACGCACGCCTCCAACTCAATCATCAAGTTTGCGGACGACACAACAGTGGTAGGCTTGATTACCAACAACGACGAGACGGCCTACAGGGAGGAGGTGAGGGCCCTCGGAGTGTGGTGTCAGGAAAATAACCTCACACTCAACGTCAACAAAACTAAGGAGATGATTGTGGACTTCAGGAAACAGCAGAGGGAACACCCCCCATCCACATCGATGGAACAGTAGTGGAGAGGGTAGCAAGTTTTAAGTTCCTCGGCATACACATCACAGACAAACTGAATTGGTCCACTCACACAGACAGCATCGTGAGGAAGGCGCAGCAGCGCCTCTTCAACCTCAGGAGGCTGAAGAAATTCGGCTTGTCACCAAAAGCACTCACAAACTTCTACAGATGCACAATCGAGAGCATCCTGTCGGGCTGTATCACCGCCTGGTATGGCAACTGCACCGCCCTCAACCGTAAGGCTCTCCAGAGGGTAGTGAGGTCTGCACAACGCATCACGGGGGCAAACTACCTGCCCTCCAGGACACCTACACCACCCGATGCTACAGGAAGGCCATAAAGGACATCAACCACCCGAGCCACTGCCTGTTCACCCCGCTGTCATCCAGAAGGCGAGGTCAGTACAGGTGCATCAAAGCTGGGACCGAGAGACTGAAAAACAGCTTCTATCTCAAGGCCATCAGACTGTTAAACAGCCACCACTAACATTGAGTGGCTACTGCCAACACACTGTCAATGACACTGACTCTACTCCAGCCACTTTAATAATGGGAATTGATGGGAAATGATGTAAATATATCACTAGCCACTTTAAACAATGCTACCTTATATAATGTTACTTACCCTACATTATTCATCTCATATGCATACGTAGATACTGTACTCTATATCATCGACTGCATCCTTATGTAATACATGTATCACTAGCCACTTTAACTATGCCACTTGGTTTACATACTCATCTCATATGTATATACTGTACTCGATATCATCTACTGTATCTTGCCTATGCTGCTCTGTACCATCACTCATTCATATATCCTTATGTACATATTCTTTATCCCCTTACACTGTGTATAAGACAGTAGTTTTTTGGAATTGTTAGTTAGATTACTTGTTCGTTATTACTGCATTGTCGGAACTAGAAGCACAAGCATTTCGCTACACTCGCATTAACATCTGCTAACCATGTGCATGTGACAAATAAAATTTGATTTGATTTGATTTGAATATACCCAACTTATGGTGGGAAGCTTGTGGAAGGCTACCCCAAACGTTTGACCCAAGCTAAACATTTTAAAGGCAATGCTACTAAATACTAATTGAGTGTATGTAAACTTCTGACCCACTGGGAATGTGATGAAAGAAATTAAAGCTGAAATTAATCAATCTCTCAACCATTATTCTGAAATTTCACATTCTTAAAATAAAGTGCTGATCCTAACAGACCTAAGACAGGGAATTTTTACTGGGATTAAATGTCAGGAATTGTGAAAAATTTAGTTTAAATTAATTTAGCTGAGGTGTATGTAAATTTCCGATTTCAACTGAAAGTAGTTTGTTTTGGGTATCTGAAATTTACTTTACTATTTTTATTTTTTGACATTTACTTTTACCTCACCACATTTCTAAAGAAGATAAAGTACTTTTTTCCCTGACACCCAAAAGTACTCGTTACATTTTAAATGCTTAGCAGGACAGGAAAATGGTCTAATTTACACACTTATGAAAATAACATTCTTGGTCAGCCCTACTACCTGATCTGGCGGATTCAATAAACACAAATGCTTTGTTTGTAAATTATGTCCGAGTGTTGGAGAACATGCCCCTGGCTATCTGTAAATTTAAAACTTCAAGATTGTGCCGTCTGGTTCGCTTAATATAAGGAATTTGAAATTATTTATTCTTTTACTTTTGACACTTTAAGTACGTTTTATCAATTACATTAACTTTTTTTTAAACCAAATAATTTTACTCAGGTAGTAGTTTACTGGGTGACTTTCACTTTTACTTGAGTCATTTTTTTTAACCATATGGACATTTAAAGGCTTTTAAATTTGCAAATAGGAGACACTTATAATCATGGTGTCAATTGAAAGGGAACACTGGGGATTATGGCGGAATGACAGTTCAAGTGCTTATTAGTGACATTTTTTAGTTTTTGTACTGATATATGGGTGCTCTGTGGCAGGAGATACTGGAATACTAAGAGGTTAATATGATAGAAAACAAAACAGATAATTTTTTATTATTAATTTGCATATTTTATAGCCAATATCTAATCTCTGTTGTTTTTATGAATATTCTTCGCAGATTACATTACTGTCATCATTGTTATTGACAGCTTGCTGGGGAGAACTAGACAAGGAAAGGTCAAACCCCTTCCAGGTCATTTCCTTGAAGTTTGACAGCGAGGTACAGAGGGGGAAAAAAGCACCTTTAGATAATTCAGAGTGAACAGGAAACGAGAAACAACAGCATGTAATGTTTGCAAGATGTTGTATTAATTAGGAAAAGAAAATCTAAAGCAGGCACCATACTAAGAAGTGAATTCAGATCTTTACCCTTATTGCAGCCTCACAGAATTCACAGTCCATTCCTTGAATGACATCTACACATACACACACACACACACACACACACACACACACACACACACACACACACACACACACACACACACACACACACACACACACACACACACACACACACACACACACACACACACTAATATACAAATAAGCCAACACATACAATTTCACACAAACATAAAAAAGAAAAAAACAATACTATTAGCATAAATGTGCAATGATCGCATTGACAGTGTAAAAGGGTAACCATAATTAGATTTTCCCCTTTGATAGGAATGATGATAAATAATCCCTGTGAAATCCTGTTGTCAAAATGAACTGAAAATGCTAAGCTTGATCCATGTGTAAACAAAATACGCTCATATCTATGTTTTACAACACACTAACACTGCCTGCCCTTGACCTGTCGTTTGCCCTCCCCCTGTTTTTGTAATAAACTTTTGTTACTCCGAAACTGTCTGCATCAGGGTCTTCAAAATATTAGTAATGGCTTAATATATACTGTAGGTCCAGTATTCATTCTTTAAGGACTGTCCTTATAAGCTGACCAGACCACTCGCACGGGTGGGCGCATGTTGATTTCGTCCACTCACACCAGAAACGATCATGACACGCAGTTTGAAATATCAAAACGAATCAACTTAATTGATTTGGGGACAGGTCGAAAATAATTAAACATTTATGGTAATTTAGCTAGCTAGCTTGCTGTTTCTAGCTAATTTGTCCTGGGATACAAACATTGGGTTGGTATTTTACCTGAAATGCACAAAGTCCTTTACTCTGACAATTAATCCACAGATAAAAGCGAGTGTGGACCTCAGTTCATCTTTCAATCACCCATGTGGGTATTTGCGCCTAAAAACCAATGAGGAGATGGGAGAAGCGGGACTTGCAGTGCATCAAGCATCACAAATAGAACCAAGTTATATTTTAGCGCCTGGCTACACAGACGCTCTTTGACAGTGTGAGCAGTGCGTGTGCAATGATTGAATAATGTATGTGTACATTTATTTTGCAACGCTCGCGCACACACTGCCAAGCGGTGTGGTCAGCATGTCAGTCTTTAAATGGAGGAAAAACAGATTTGTCTTTAGGAACAGCAGTCTTTCAAAGTGAAAGTGACCCTAATCCTGTGACCCTAATTCAACTGATATTGTTTATCATTGATTGTACGGAATTTAATCAGTAAAGAAGGCTGTCCTCAGTAAAATTCCACTCCATTTAGACTTGATTACTCATCACACCAAGGCTCTATGGGATTGAAATGGGTATCGAGTAGAATCCAATATTCTACCTTGGTAGACAACCTGCACCATTCCCTTCTTCTCTTCCTATCTGCTCCAGGAGGATTAGAGGGGAGGATATTTTTGGAGGAGAGAGAAAGGTGGCTACTGCCAAGCTCCTCTTTTCCCTTCGGACCTGCGTGTTGAGAATAACCGTCAGAAGTGGGAAGAGCCCTGTAGTTGTGGACAATATGGGCGCTTTTTACAACAGCCTCGGATCAAAGGAGGGAAGCCAAGAGACACGAGGCGCCCACGGGGAGAGCTGGGATTAGCGGGATTAGCCCAAATGCTCCAGTGATAGGACTCTATCCTCCTGGACAGATAGGCAAACACTGGCAGCCCTGGAAGTCTGTAAGGGCACTGTCTCTGTAATACAGCGTTTAGGACTAGGACTGACTCCCAAATTACACTCTAATACCTATTTAGGGCTTTACTTTTGACCAGGACCCATTGGGCTCTGGTCAAAAGTAGTGCACTACGTAGGGAATAGGGTGCCATTTAGGATGCACGCTATGGCTCAAAGAGGGGACTAAGACTGAAGCACCTTCTAGCGGCCTGGATTCTTCCTTCTTTTGTTTATTACATGCAAAATGGATGGTCTTTGCTTTACATCCTCCATGTTTTGGGCCCAACATGCTCTCCTCCCTGAGTGATTTTCTTTCTCTGCACCTAAACTTCGAGCTTTGTCTCACCGATAAAGTATCCTGAATTTGCATAGCGTAATCTGATTCTCAAACAATGCCCCAGATAATGGAGAGAAGCGGACATTGTTTTTCTCTCTATTATTATATTCTCCAATCAAAGACAAATAATACAGCAGGCTGCCCAAATCCAAATCAATAATAAACCATAAAATAATAATATAGCTACCATCCATAAATACACTGTGTACAAAACAGTGTACAAAACAAAAGAAACACCTGCTCTTTCCTTGACACAGACTGACCTGGTGAATCCAGGTGAAAGCTATGATCCCTTATTGATCCACTTCAATCAGTGTAGAGGAAGGGGAGGAGACAGGTTAAAGAAGAAAGTTTAATCGTTGAGACAATTGAGATATGGATTGTGTATGTGTACCATTCAATGGGCAAGACAAAATATTGAAGTTCCTTTGAACGGGGTATGGTAGTAGATGCCAGGCGCACCGGTTTGAGTATCAAGAATGGTCCAGCCAACTTGAGTCAACATGGGCCACAATCCCTGTGGAACGCTTTTGACACCTTGTAGAGTCTATACCCGACAAATTGAGGGTGTTCTGAGGGCAAAAAGGGGTGCAACTCAATATTAGGAAGGTGTTCCTAATGTTTTGTACACTCAGAGTACTTGTTTATGGATCACATTAGTTTAAGGTGCCAAGGAATGAACAAAATGCACTTGCATATGGATAATTATTCTATATTTCTCTTCTTGCACACACTTACATTACGGTTGTTGGCATCTATGTTTTTCTATGATTTGTGCCACTGTTTTAATCTATCTTGTGTGTGTATTGGTATGTGCAAAACACACAAACTATACATCCTCATGTGTGTGCATGTAACCGTAGGGTCCATGTGGAATACGCTTCCCACGTATGACAGCACAGAGCTGAGGATGGAATGGGTCACACGCTTTTAGCTGGTGTTACATGACGTCCGTGTGGAGTTTATAAAGCAGTGAGATAACTCACCTGAGACCCTGTACCACCATCAATCACACAGACAACCATATGCTGAGGCTGTGTAATAGGGTGCCATTTGGGAAGTACCCTCTGACTAATACTACTGTAGTCACCACTGCATACAGGATAGGCTCTGGCAATGGGACCCAGTTGCACAGCGTTTTGTGATTAATTCTCAAGTCTTGTGTTGTGTCGGTTGTGTCTTAGGAGTCAACTGTGCACTGTTATTTATCGCTGCCTTTGTTAGTCCCTGTGAGGGATACCCTGGTCTCTGGTGACACTGTAACTGGTAAGTCTGGGCCTCTCATTGTTTACCGGTGTCTTATCGTGGATTCTTATCAAGGGAGAGAGTAGGAGAAGAGAGGAGGAGAGAGATTGACAGGACATTCCCTCTCCAGCTTTCAGAGGGAGATGAGTGAATTGCTTGCATATGTAGATGTGTCTGTGTCTTAAGTCTGTGTCTTAGGTGGACTCTTTGGTGATGGAAATCATTGTTACACAGTATATTAAGTGACTAGTGATACATTTATTACATGCAATTATTAATTATTAAGGTGGCTAGAGATTGAGTCTGTATGTTGGCAGCAGCCACTCAAGGTTGGTGATGGCTGTTTACCAGTCTGATGGCCTTGAGATAGAAGCTGTTTTTCAGTCTCTCGGTCCCTGCTTTGATGCACCTGTACTGACCTCGCCTTCTGGAGGATAGCGGGGTGAACAGGCAGTGGCTCGGGTGGTTGTTGTCCTTGATGATCTTTTTGGCCTTCCTGTGACATCGCGTGGTGTAGGTGTCCTGGAGGGCAGGTAGTTTGCCACCGGTGATGCGTTGTGCAGACCTCACTACCCTCTTGAGAGCTTTATGGTTGTGGGCGGAGCAGTTGCTGTACCAGGAGTTGATAAAACTTTGTGAGTGTTTTTTTTTGGTGACAAGCCGAATTTCTTCTCCATTTCAGTTTGTCCGTGATGTGTACGCCGAGGAACTTAAAAGGCCTTCACCCTGTAGGCTGTCTCGTCGTTGTTGGTAATCAAGCCTAACACTGTAGTGTTGTCTGCAAACTTGATGATTGAGTTGGAGGCGTGCATGGCGACGCAGTCATGGGTGAACAGGGAGTACAGGAGAGGGCTGAGAATGCACCCTTGTGGGGCCCCAGTGTTGAGGATCAGTGGGGTGGAGTGTGTTGTTCCCTACCCTCACCACCTGGGGGCGGCCCGTCAGAAAGTCCAGGACCCAGTTGCACAGGGTGGGGTCGAGACCCAGGGTTTCGAGCTTAATGATGGGTTTGGAGGGTAATATGGTGTTGACTGCTGAGCTGTAATCGATGAACAGCATTCTTATATATGTATTACTCTCGTCCAGATTGGTTAGGGCAGTGTGCAGTGTGATTGCGATTGTGTCGTCTGTGGACCTATTGGGACGGTAAACAAATTGGAGTGGGTCTAGGGTGTCAGGTAGGGTGAAGGTGATATGATCCTAGTCTCTCAAACACTTCATGATGACGGAAATGAGTGCTCAGTTACCTTAGCTTTCTTGGGAACATGAACAATGGTGGCCCTCTTGAAGCATGTGGGAACAGCAGACTGGGATAGGGATTGATTGAATATGTCCGTAAACACACCAGCCAGCTGGTCTGCCACATGCTCTGAGAACGCGGCTAGGGATGCCGCCTGGGCCGGCAGTCTTGCGAGAGTTAACACGTTTAAATGTTTTATTCATGTTGGCTGCGGTGAAGGAGAGCAAAGAAGTTTAGTTGGTCTTGGAGCAAGACATCGGTGTCCTCGATGAGGCTGGTTTTCTTTTTGTAGTCCGTGATTGACTGTAGACCCTGCCACATACATCTCGTGTCTGAGCCATTGAATTGCGACCCTACTTTGTCTCTATACTGACGCTTAGCTTGTTTGATTGCCTTGCGGAGGGATTTGGTTATGTTTCCGGTCGCCTTGCCATGATTAAAAGCAGTGGTTCGCGCTTTCAGTTTTGCGCAAATGCTGCCACCAATCCACAGTTTCTGGTTGGGGAAGGTTTTAATATTCACCGTGCGTACCACATCACTGATGCGCTTGCTAATAAACTCACTCACCGAATCAGCGTATACATCAGTGTTATTGTCCGATGCTATCCGGAACATATTCCAGTCCACGTGATCAAAGCAATCTTGAAGCGTGGAATCAGATTGGTCGGACCAGCGTTGAACAGACCTGAGCACGGGCGTTTCCTGTTTCAGTTTCTGTCTATAGGGTGGGAGCAACAAAATGGAGTCGTTGTCAGATTGGTCGAAAGGAGGGAGAGGGATGGCTTTGTATGCGTCGAGGAAATTAGAGTAGCAATGGTCCAGAGTTTTATCAGCCCGGGTTGCGCATTCGATATGATGATAAAATTTAGGGAGCCATGTTTTCAGATTAGCCTTGTTAAAATCCCCAGCTACAATAAATGCAGCCTCAGGATATGTGGTTTCCAGTTTACATAGAGTCCAATGAAGTTCTTTCAGGGCCATCGAGGTGTCTGCTTGGGGGGGATATACACAACTGTGATTATAATCGAAGAGAATACTCTTGGTAGATAATACGGTCGGCATTTGATCGTAAAGAATTCTAGCTCAGGTGAACAAAAGGACTTGAGTTCCTGTATGTTGTTATGATCACACCATGAGGCATACACCCCGCCCTTCTTTCCTCCCAGAGAGATGATTGTTTCTGCCGGCGCGATGCGTGAAGAAACCGGGTGGCTGTACTGACTCTGATAACGTATCCCGAGTGAGCCATGTTTCCGTGAAACAAAGAATGTTACAATCTCTGATGTCTCTCTGGAAGGCAACCCTTGCTCGAATTTCATCTACCTTGTTGTCAAGAGACTGGACATTGGAGAGTAGTATACTCGGGAGGGGTGGGCAATGTGCCCTTCTACGGAGCCTGACCAGAATATTGCTCCGTCTGCCCCTTCGGTGGCGTCGTTGTTTTTGGTCGCCTACTGGGATCCAATCCATTGTCCTGGGTGGTGGTTCAAACAGAGTATCCGCCTGGGGAAAGTCGTATTCCTGGTCATAATGTATGTAAGTTGACATTGCTCTTATATCCAATAGTTCCTCCCGGCTGTATGTAACAAGACTTAAGATGTCCTGGGGTAACAGTGTAAGAAATAATACGTAAAAAAAAAAAATACTGCATAGTTTCCTAAGAATGTGAAGCGAGGCGTCATCTCTGTCAGTGCCAAACACAATATACATTGGGTCAGATAACTCTTGGATAAATCTCACCGGAATCAACCCAAGCCCCAAGAAATACATTTGGGCCAGATAACTCTCAACATGAATTGGCCCGAGCCCCAAGTAATACATATGGGCCAGATAACTCTCACCGGAATCAGCCTGAGGCCCAAGTAATACATTTGGGTCAGACAACTCATACTGGAATCGGCCCGAGCTCAATCCTCGCATCCTAGCCATAAGTAATTCTGCCGAAGGCGGCCCAGACTCGGCCGAATCTGACTCTCAGCCGAGTGCACCGACTCTCAGCCGGAATCGGACCAGATCCACTGTGCTAGCTGGGTAAAGTAATAAAGTAATTTTTAATGAGTTATACCAGTCTTTAAAGGCTTTCATGTTTTAGAGTCCTATAGGGCTACAGTGGGCAACAGTCAACTACATAATTATAACCTAAACAGGTGAATTAAAGTTAAGAGTAAATGTTTTTGAGGTAGAAATATAAAGAATTTTAGGATGTGAATTGGATTGGAATTTGATATTTTTATGTATTTTTTTATGTTTCTGAAATAATATGTCAGGGATTTACAAGACAAATGATTAAACAGACTTTAAAGAAAACAAAATAAAACATTGAAATACAATGAAAAGACAGAAAGACGATTTGCACTTGAGAGAATGTTGAATGAAATAATTGAGAGAACCTTTTAAAGAGAGGCCACGTTCTTCTGTTTCATAATTTATCCAGTGTTACAGGAATAATTATCTGCTGCACCAGTCCCAAAACTGGGACCTGTAACATGTTCTCTTTGTCTCCTAGTGTATTTGAACAATGCCACTTCATATAATGTTTACATCCCCTACATTACTCATCTCAAATGTATATACTGTACTCTATACCATCTACTGCATCTTGCCATCTTGATGTAATACATGTATCACTAGCCACTTTAAACAATGCCACTTTTATATGTTTACATAGCCTACATTACTCATCTCATATGTATATACTGTACTCTATACCATCTAATGCATCTTGTCTATGCCGTTCTATACCATCACTCATTCATATATATTTTTTTATTTTTTTATTCATTCCTTTACACTTGTGTGTGTATAAGGTAGTTGTTGTGAATTTATTAGGTTAGATTACTCGTTGGATATTAATGTATCGTCGGAACTAAGCACAAGCATTTCGCTGCACTCGCATTAACATCTGCTAACCATGTGTATATGACAAATACAATTTGATTTGATTTGATTTGTGTATGTGATTGTGTGACGGAAAGAGCATGTGCTTCTTATGCAACATGTCACATAACAAAAGCATTGCACACCCCTGACAGAAAGAAACTTGGAGGTGACAGAACAGCCATAGCAACAGGAACAACACACACACACACACACACACACACACACACACACACACACACACACACACACACACACACAGGAACAACACACACACACACACACACACACACACACATATATATTTTTGTATTACTATCCTTGTGGGACCTGCAATTTATTTATATTCAAATCCTATTTTCCCTAACCCTAACCCAACCCTAATCTTTACCCTAACCTTAACTCAAAACCCTATCCTTAACCCCTAACTTTAAACCTAACTCCTAACCCAGTGGTTGATCACCAAACATTTCTGTAAAAACCCAATGCTGTTGGCAGCAGGTGCACTTGATTCAGCAGCCCTAGTGCCGGGGAAGGCAAAGTGTTCCCAATTTTAACCATTTCAGGTGTCTCATGGTAGATCTCCGCCTACCTGTCAGGCCCAGAGAGCAAATCAAGTGCACCTATAAGCCTGCCGCTGGCCAATCAGATACACTATATATACAAAAGTATGTGGACACCCCTTCAAACTAGTGGATTCGGCTATTTTAGCCACACCCGTTTCTGATAGGTGTATAAAATTGAGCACACAGCCATTCAATCTCCATAGACAAACATTGGAACTATAATAACCTTACTGAAGAGCTCGATGACTTTCAACGTGGCACCGTCATAGGATGCCACCTTTCCAATAAGTCAGTTCGTCAAATTTCTGCCCTGCTGATCAACTGTAAGTGCTGTTATTGTGAAGTGGACATGTCTAAGAGCAACAACGGCTCAGCCGCGAAGTGGTAGACCACACAAATTCACAGAATGGGACCACCGAGTGCTGAGGTGTGTAAAAATCGTCTGTCCTCGGTTGCAACCGCCTCTGGAAGCAACAATAACTATTCGTTGGGAGTTTCATGAAATGGGTTTCTATGGCCAAGGAGCCGCACACAAGCCTAAGATCACCATGCGCAATGCCAAGCGTCAGCTGGAGTGTTGTAAAGCTCACCACCATTGGACTCAGCAGTGGAAACGTGTTCTCTGGAGTGATGAATCACGCTTCACCATCTGGCAGTCCAACAGACTAGTTTGGCGAATGCCAGAAGAACGCTACCTGCCACAATGCATAGTGCCAACTGAAAGTTAATGCTACAGCATACAATGACATTCTAGATGATTATGTGCTTTCAACTTTGTGACAACAGTTTGGGGAAGCCCCTTTTCTGTTTCAGCATGACAATTCCCCCGTGCGTACATAAAGCAGGGTCCATACAGAAATGGTTTCTTGAGATCGTTGTGGAAGAACTTGATTGGCCTGCACAGAGCCAGGACGTCAACCCCATCAAACACCTTTGGGATGAATTGGAACAGCGACTGCGAGCCAGGCCTAATCGCCCAACATCAGTGCCTGACCTCACTAATGCTCTTGTGGCTGAATGGAATCAAGTCACTGCAGCAATGTTCCAACATCGAGTGGAAAGCCTTCCCAGAAGAGTGGAGGCTGTTATAGCAGCAATGTTCCAACATTGAGTGGAAAGCCTTCCCAGAAGAGTGGAGGCTGTTATTACAGCAAAGGGGGGACCAACTCCATATTAATGCCCATGATTTTGGAATGAGATGTTCAATTAGTAGGTGTCCACATACTCATGTAGTGTAGCTCACCATGTCTGCACAGTTTCCTCGAGCCATAGACTGTAAAAAAGTAGCCTTGAACGAACAGCAAAGTTGATACTGTGAAATTTCAGAACTTTTAAAACCATGACAAGACACTCAACAAATATAGCAAAAAGCTGCTGTTTGTATGTGTAAGTTCGTGTTTGAGTTGTTATTCAGCACTGTCAACACTTTGGTGACAGTGCAGGTAGCCTGGTGGGTAGAAGCATTAGGCCAGTAACCAAAAGGTTTCTGGATCAAATCCCCGAGCTGACAAGGTAAAAATCTGTCATTCTATCCCTGAGCAAGGCAGTTAACCCACTGTTCCCCGGGTGCCGATGAAGTGGATGTCGATTAAGGCAGCCCCCCCACCTCTCTGATTCAGACGGGTTAGGTTGAATACGGAAGACACATTTCAGTTGAATGCATTCAGTTGTACCACTGACTAGGTATCCCCCTTTCCTTTTGTTCAACACCTTTATAAGCCATATAAGCTTTATAAGTGTATCCAGCACTGCAGCTGGAATGAATGGGTATAGTGTTTCGATAATTGTTATTATCATTGTTATTATTAGCAGTTTGTGTCTTTTAATATCAAGGAATGTTTCACTTTCTCTGGTCATAGGAACGATCTGGGAAGAACAACATTGGCAGGGCAATTGAAGCATAGCCAATATGAAGTGATAATGTATTGGGCCTATAGCCTAATGCACAAACCTCATTGCTACAGAACTGTTTTTAATTGGTAAATGTTGCATAGGCTTATTTTGTTAAGTCATGCTTAAAAAAACCTGAGTGGTAGATCTCCGCTTGCATTTTGATCCAGAAAGTGATCTAGACTCAGCAAAGGTTGGTGACCACTGCCCTAACCCTAATTCTAACCCTAAACCTAACCCCTAAGCTTAAAATAGACTTTGTCCTCGTGGGGACCTGGGAAATGTCCTCACAAGGGAAATGGTGAAGTATGTTGAGCACGTAGCGATACAGTACAAATGACCTCTATCTTCAATGCCCAATCTCACCCCTTTTTGTCTCTTCCTAACAACATTATTGCCTCCTAGTATAGGTTGGCTGTAAATGCTTGTGATTTTACACAGCCAGGGTAAAGCACCCTGAGAACGGTGTAATAAAAAGAGGGTGTGTCCAAAATGGCACCCTTTTCCCTATATAGTGCACTACTTTTGACCAGGGCCCGCATGGTCAAAGTAGTGCATTATAGAGGGAATAGGGTCCCCCTTCGGACGCAGACAGTGAGATGTAACCACTCCCACAGCAGGGCCAAACTACAGCACTATCACCAGAATTATGGAACCCAAGGGAAGATTACCTCCTTTTTTATTTTGTTCCGGGGAAGGAAGACAATCATCTCTTGTTTTTCTGCAAATCTGCATGTTTTATCCCCGCTATCTCTTTTTCGTTCACCTCTGCTTCTACTTCTTTGTCTGTATCTTGCTGTCTCTCACTTTCAATATATTCTTTATTTTCTTTCACCCTCTAACTCCTCCTTCTCCTCTCACTCTCTTTTTCTCTCTAGATCTCTCTTTTTTCTCCCTCTCTCACTATAATAACCAGTCTGATTCTGGTGGCGGTGATAAATCCCGCTATCTCCCCCTCTTTCTCTCCCACCAGCCAAATTACCAGCTGGTTACTATAGAGACATGTTTATAAATGCCCTTTCCTGTTGTTATTATTCCCAATCTGCCCTTTCTCTCACTGCCTCTCCTCCCTCGGTTTTCTCTGCCTAGCTTCCTAATGGACTTGTTTCGTCTCTTTCTTTCTTTCCTCTTACCTGACTTCATTTTCCGAGGCTATGATCCCTGTCTGTTGTTCATTCTCTTTCCCTCATATCTTTTCAATCTCTCATTATCCCTCTAATTTCTTTGCCTCCATCAACTCAGTGAATTGCTATGCAGGGTCTCATTCCAGAGAATGAATGCCTAATTTACACCCAATACTTAGTAGTTACATTCTAAAAGCTGCCCTCCCAATCTAGGTGCTTTGTCTGGCTCAGGGGCTGAAAAATGATTTTCTCTCCTATTATCTAACAATTGTGCTATTCTTTATGATAATGCATGGTTGTGGGTATGTGCCATACATCATTGTTTGCCAAACACTTCCCGATACCTTTGTGACTGGGGATCTAATGTAAAGTAGATACAGTAAAAGCAGTGGGTTGTCTTTCTGGACCCTCATGAAAGTCTAATGAAAGTCTGATTCATGTTTGTATGCACCCAAGTAGAAAATGAGAATATGAGGCATACAATGCATTCGGCAAGTAATCAGACCCCTTGACTTTTTCCACATTTTGTTACGTTACAGCCTTATTCTAAAATTGATTACATTTATTTTTTCCCCCTGATCAATCTACACACAATACCCCAGTTTTTAAAATTTTATTTACCACAGGTGGACTCCAATCAAGTAGTAGAAACATCTCAAGGCTGATCAAGGGAAACAGGACGCACCTGAGGTCAATTTCGAGTCTCATATCAAAGGGTCTGAATACTTATGTAAATAAGGTATTGCTGGTTTTTTTAAATATACATTTGCAAAAAACCTACCATGTTACTCCTACTGCATCCAGAGAGGGCGCTATGCAGGACAAATGGTTATGGGAATAATTACGCAATGTATTAGACCTGCCACCAACTCCAAAGCTACACTTAAAGAGGTAATGATTTAATCCCCTGCTTCACAAAATATGTATATGGGTCTTTGTGTTGTGATATTGCCACATGTTGTGCGTCAGATCATAATCAGAAAGTACTGTGAGCTTTCAGCTTCATGACTGAAGCTCATTCTACATTTGACACATTTGGTTTTGCAATAGAGATTGCCTCTTTTCTAACTTCTTTAGCAAAATAGTACAGCGAGACAGATTTTGGGCACCATACACCAAGCAGCCATATTGGCATGACAGAAAAGGCTCGGCTGATGCCAAAACTGGCTATGATACAGAGCAAGACAGCAGGGATGGGTTGCCGTGACATCGATGACACAATGTGTGTCACCCCTCCTCTGTATTACTGGCATTTAGCGGCATGTCTCTCAATCGCAGGGTGAGGCCTTGCTCCGTTCCTTCCCGGAGACTCAGCAATAATATTAAGAATTGACTCGGTGGCAACTCTAATATGATTTGTGCTTCTACACCTGCATTGCTTGCTGTTTGGGGTTTTAGGCTGGGTTTCTGTACAGCACTTTGAGATATCAGCTGATGTACGAAGGGCTATATAAATAAATTTGATTTGATTTGATTTGTGTAAAGATATGGTGTTGATACCCTTATCGCATTGCAGGGCTTGGTTAATGTACTCAGCATGGTTATGATCACAGGGACTAATGTTTTGATATGGAAGGATATGTGGCAATGCTTTAAAACAATCATACCATGTATAATGTCCTATTTATCGTTAATGGTGCAGTGTAGCCATTTAGTTTTTTTGCCAAACAAACTTCTTATCTGGTTAATTAACTTCTCCAGTCAGAGTCTGTGTGCCGTGGCATTAGAGACGAGCCGGGCATTTCATCCCCCCTTGTTCCCCTTGCTATAATTTTTACGTACAAAAAAAAGGAATAATAAACGCATTTAATTCAAATGAAAATGCACTACATTTCTGCCTTAATCCTAATTTATTTGCCTTAATTGAGCCTCCTTTTGGTCTCCAAATGGCTGCTCTTCACACACAACTTCTGCCTGCTCTTCACACACATCCACACAGACAGACACACTGTATCACTTCATAATTAGGTCCTTTATGTATCAAAGCATTCACTATGACATTAATTATAACAGTATAATGTAATCATGTGAAAACGTACTGGTGTATAATGTGCTCAGATACTATTTCCTCGCTCGTTTATCTTTTTTTACCCACATCTTTCGCTAATGGGTGCTCTGAATAATCGGGCTGTATGTTAGGGGATTTAATTGTACGTTCAAATTTTTTTGATCCCTTTTTCTGCTGTTCTCCTGCCTCACCCAATTGTCTACAAACGACTGTGGATCCATCCAGACCTGAGATCTTATGTTCACTCTATTTGTTCTTTTTTTATTCCTTTTTTTTTACCTCCCCCTTTCTCTACTGTCAGTGTTGGTTTTCCCCTCTCTCCTGCAATGATACGTTATATTTTCTTTATGTATAAAGTGCTGCAGATATTGCTCTGCATACATAATGTGATTTTTTTCCACTCTTTTTCTCTCTCCCTCTCTCTCCCTGTTGGGAAATGAGGAATCCGTTTGGAAGAGTGGGGGATTTAGAGAGCGTGAAAGTGAGGTGGAACAATGGCAACACTCTCTTCCATTCTCCCTTTATCTCTCTGGTTGCTGTATCTGGTTGTTATCTAAGGCTTGATGGCCAAAATGCGTCCATTGTGACTGCTGATGATACAGCGAAGCAGTAAGTGCACTGCTGGCCGTATTTTTCATATTTCATGCAAGTACCTGCTGAAGTACCTGCTGGAGGGCCTGTTGTCCGGACCTCTGGCAGTCTCTATGGGGGTGCCACAGGGTTCAATTCTCGGGCCGACTCTTTTCTTGGTATATATCAATGATGTCGCTCTTGCTGCGGGTGATTCTTTGATCCACCTCTACACAGACGACACCATTCTGTATACATCTGGCCCTTCTTTGGACACTGTGTTAACAAACCTCCAGACGAGCTTCAATGCCATATAACACTCCTTCCGTGGCCTCCAACTGCTCTTAAATGCTAGTAAAACTAAATGCACGCTCTTCAAACGATCACTGCCCGCACCCGCCCGCCAGACTAGCATCACTACTCTGGACGGTTCTGACTTAGAATATGTGGACAACTATAAAAACCTAGGAGTCTGGCTAGACTGTAAACTCTCCTTCCAGACTCATAGTAAGCATCTCCAATCCAAAATTAAATATAGAATTGGCTTCCTATATCGCTACAAAGCATCCTTCACTCATGCTGCCAAACATACGAGCTTGTAAAACTGACTATCCTTACCCATCCTTGACTTCGGTGATGTCATTTACAAAATAGCACCCAACACTCTACTCAGCATATTGGATGCAGTCTATCACAGTGCCATCCGTTTTGTCACCAAAGCCCCATATACTACCCACCACTGCAACCTGTATGCTCTCGTTGGCTAGTCCTCGCTACAAATTTGTTGCCAAACCCACTGGCTCCAGGTCTTCTATAAGGCTTTGCTAGGTAAAGCTCTGCCTTATCTCAGCTCACTGGTCAACATAGCAACACCCACGCGTAGAACGTGGTCCAGCAGGTATATTTCACTGGTCATCCCCAAAGCCAACACCTCTTTAGCCATCTTTTGTTACAGTTCTCTGCTGCCAATGACTGGAACGAATTGCAAAAATCCCTGAAGTTGGAGAGTTATATCTCCCTCACCAACTTTAAACATCAGCTGTCAGAGAGGCATATCGATCGCTGCAGCTGTACACAGCCCATCTGTAAATAGCCCATCCAACTACCTACCTCATCCCTATATTTGTTTTTGTTTTTCTGCTCTTTTGCACACCAGTATTTCTACTTTCACATCTTCATCTGCACATCTATCACTCCAGTGTTAATTGCTAAGTTGTAACTACTTCACCACTATGGCCTATTTATTGCATTACCTCCTTACTTCATTTGCACACACTGTATACAGATTTTTCTATTGTGTTATTGACTGTACGTTTGTTTATGCCATGTGTAACTCTGTGTTGTTGTTTTCGTCGCACTGCTGTGCTTTATCTTGGCCAGGTCACAGTTAAAAATGAGAACTTGTTCTCAACTAGCCTACCTGGTTAAATAAAGGTGAAATCAAAAATAAATAAAAAGTACCATGTGTTTTTCTGGTGGTGTAGTCAGTCAACATACAGTATAGTGGTGTATAATGTCTCTGGCGTCATGGTCCTTCTCCATTTGGCCTGAGGCGAAGCATCTGTACACATCTGCAGCGATGGAGTATCCCCCATCGCCTCATTATCTGAGCTGGAGCTGCTTAGTGATTTATTTACCTGCTCACAGTATGATGCCCAGGCAAAAGTCAAAGAGTGAGAGAGAGAGAGAGAAAGAGCGAGAGAGAGAGACTGGGCGAGGAGAGGTGAGGAGAGGGCGATAGAGGGAGCGAGAGACTGGGCGAGCGAGGTGGGGGGAGGGTGATGAAGGGAGAGAGAGACTGGGCAAGCAAGGTGAGGAGAGGGGGTGGAGAGAAAGAGTGATTGGGAGTGTGAGGTGAGAAGAGGGCGATGAAAGAGAAAGAGAGGTGTTAAAGCGATGATAATGTGCTGACAATGAGTGTAACAGATGGAAACATTATGTTCAGATTTACAGATTGAAATAGAGGCAAAGAGTTAGGGGAAATGATTGTCGACCGAGATTCAATGTGCTCATTCACATTTGTGTATTGAGCTTAGTTAGAATCGAGACATTATTTAATCATACAAAGTTGGGAAAATCACTCTTGAGTCAAAAAGATGACAAACCACATTACTCTGACTCTTTCCATTCATGCACTACAAAGCTCAGTGAACACTTCCTAGCAACCAGATATGAGAGAATGTTGCTGTTCCATATCTATAACATCATTATAACAAGTTGACGGGGTGACAGCCAGCAGGAGCTTGCCAAGGTCAACCCAGGGCCTCTGAGCCATCACTTTTATCCTCAGCCAGTGCCATGCGAGTCGCAGGAGCGCTCCCTCTTTCTCCCAACCAACACCTGGGTCCCCTCTGGATCTCCAGGCTTTGCTAACTCAGCCGTGTAAGTACATCTCTCCCGACTGTTGGAACTAGCCTCCGTGGGGGCTCCGAGCTGGCTTTGCCACACTGCACACGACGAGCGAAGAGGCATGCACCGCCGATTTCACTGGAAGGGAGACAGGCGCTTAGAGAGAAATCCCCCCAGCACCACCACCACTACCACCCTCCACCCATCTCTCTACCCTCGAGGTTCGGTGCCAGTCAGCCAGGTCACAGCCAAGTCCTGCTGCTGTCTGGAGATGTATGATGGTTGCGTTCCAAATGGCAACATATGGTTGTATGCCAAATGGCACCCTATTCCCTACTTAGTGCGCCTATGGGCCCTGGTGAGCCCTATTAGCCCTAGTCAAAAGTAGTGGACTATATAGCGAATAGGGGGCCATTTGGAACTCAGCCTCTCCAACTCGTTTCCACTGTAGACTGTGTGTGAGTCCGTGAGGATTTGATCAGGATTTTCCAGTTGAAGTGCTAAATGACCCTTTTAATGTCACCGGCAAGAACACAGAGCCATCTCTCGATTTGGCGGGAGCCCTTCAGTGGCAGCCAAGCAGAGTTTGATAGAGTGTGGAGGTTCTAACAGGCAAGAAACCTGGTGACCTTTCACTGTTTTTGACGCTCTGACTTGATTGCCCTTTTGAAAATGCTAATACTGAATGGTTTGCCATAAAACGGGCCCTCGGCAACAACAAAAAAAGGGTTCTAGAGTACCACTTCCAGGAAGCAGTGAGAGAAGTTTGGGGTCATGGCTCTAACTGATCCAGAACCAAGTGTATTCATTGTCCTAAAGTGTGTCCCAAATGGTACACCATTCCCGATATAGTGTACTACTTTTGACGAGGGCCGATAGGGCAGCCACAATGTTTTTGAGCCACTATTCAAAAGCCTCCAAGCATTATAGATTCAAACAACATGTGAAACTCAGAGTAGTTTCTAAGTTTAAAATATAACTTTTGCAATTTGTCGGGGAAAATTACAAAATCAATCAAGTCCCTTGCCGAGACTTTATGATTAATACTGTTTTTTTTTTCCTTCAGGCTGAGAAATTATGTATTTCTCGTTAACCATCTAGTAAGCCCTGAGCAAGGCACATAGCTACTTAACTTCTGGAGCTGTCTCAGAAACAACAACAACATAAAAGCAACTTCATTATCAGAAAATGTATTCATTGGTGTGCAAAATGTGATTGAGTGCAATCGTCTTAACGAAAGACTGCAATGTGGCCTTTAACACAAGCACCTCTTCACAGCCAAATCAAAAGCACACAATTGCTCTGCCCAGGGCTCAGAAGTGGATCACCTCCATCTCAATTATCGAGGGCTGATGATGGTAATAAGCTGCTTCGGTGCGATTCACAACACCTCTAATAATGAGACATCCTCAATCAGAGAGACAAAAACCTGACAACCTTTATCTTTCAGAAAAGTTTGACAGGAGAGTTGCAAAGTAAGTGTATCTCCTCAAATATTTCCTCAAGTATCTCTTTTCATCCTACATCTTATCCTCTTTATTCATACACTTTTTCATCCTCTCTCACTCTTTTACCATGCTCTCTTTCAAAACCTTAATCAGCATTAGCAAACTCATCACATTATTAGCGACTCAATTTGGTACAAAGATAAAGCGAAAAAGAACAATGAAGTGTGAAGGGCTTTACTGTATTAAGTGCTGCTCTTGCAGATATTAGTTCATTAGAGGAGAGAACATGCTCAACCAAGATGGCTGTCATAGTTTTAAGTCCATGGCTGCATCCCAAATGGCATCTATTTCCTTTATAACGGACTACTTTGGACCTTTTTGCCATTTGGGACAGCCTATTTTTCTATGTACTGAATCTCTGCAGATGTTTATATACTACTGAAGTCATTGGCAATGCGGTGCCTGATAGGGCATACAAGCTGTGTCACTAGTGAACACTTGACCACTCTGATAGCCTCATTGCTATATACCACTAGACTACTGCCTAATAATGCTCCTCCAAGGCATTGCACTTCCTCCTTTACAAGTGCTTACAATTGAGAGATCCTGGTCCCCTGTCTAAAATAGCTCTCCGGGCATCGGCTCGGCTATCCCCCCTGTCGTTCACCCTGAGCAGCACAATAGATGGTAGATGAAAGGGGTTTAAATAGAGGCAGATATTGCACTGTGGCTTTCAGCCGGCTGGCCCACAGACAGCCAATAGGGTCAATATCCCTGTCGGAGAGGAGAGGCTGGGTGAGCCATCTATCCATCAGACAGGGACCATGCAGGCCAGGCAGCACAAAAAGCACGAGACCTCATTACAACGGACCAGTGTCCGCACGGCCGTCTGCCTGGGCCGCTCATTGACTAGTCGGCTGAGCAATGAGCGAGACTGAGAGGGCAGGGCTGCAAACTCCTCATATCGGTCAGGCCATTGACCACCCGTCCTTGGCTGCTGCGCCCCCGCACCCTGCCCCCAAGCCAGCCCATCGGCAATTATTCAGACAGTTAATTAGGTCAGTCAGCTCCTCCAGCCCCTCAGGAGGAACAATGTGCAAGACGGCCGAGGCTGACCTACTGACTCTCCTTCAGTGGAGTGTCTGAACATCGCTGGCTGTAATCGGTCCAACACCTAGGGACGGTTGACCTAACCAAATTCATGATTAAACTTGTGACCCTCCACTGTACTGTAGACCTGCCAGCACACCCTGCGATGTTCCCAGGCATATGACGTGGTACGACCATGGGCCACGTGAAAGATTGGACTGTGCTTAATATTTCTCTGATAGCATGCAGACATCAGATTGAGGGGAATGGATTGATCTAGAGCAGTGTTTTAAAGGCCATAGATTCCACAGGCGTTTGTGCTAGATATTCATGGCAACCTTACCTAACCACCAACATATAGATAATAACTTACTGGAAGTTGCACATCTTACATACTGACTATAACTTTATTATACCTTGCATATCAAACCTGATTATAAGCTCTGACAAGGTTAATGGGACTAAGCCTTGATAGAGGTGACAGTGAACTGCTGCCCTTCAAGGCATGTCTTCACAAATCGTGATTTAGTGGTTGGATCCAAAAACCTGCTGTGTCATATTCTTATATAATTTCTCTTACTAAAGCCCAATACGCTGTTTATTTTCCAAATGTAAGGCCATAATTCTGTCAGTGTCCTCCTTCCCGAAAGCACACGGGGAAAGGTTTATGTCCATGCCAAGCCCCCCAGTCTGATCGGGATTGCGACATTTCCTCTCCTACCGGAGGGCCTCAATGCACCTCACCCCCGTCGACGTCCAAAATGCTCCAATTCCTAAGGAGCAATATCTCCTCCTCACAGAGAAAACAGTCACATGCTCCATTATTTCAAACGGAACTTTTGACCTAACATTTACAGAGAGAGAAGGCGAAAAATAACCCTTGACGTGACACTTTGGAGTTCAGTCGGCATGTTGTTGTTTGAATGGATGCTACAGGAATATCCTTATTTTATTTTAGACATAGGATGTTAACAGGTTGTGAATGGATAACAAAAATATCTCCAATTATTAAGAGACAATCTACATTTAGGTGACTATATTTCTATTCGGTCTCTATTCTTGTTTGGTGCTGATGTCACTACAACTCAGTGTCCAAGGGAGTAAACTAGGTTCCAGTCAGGCCCTAAGGCTTTGATCCTGAAGACTTAGACTAATATTGCCTTTGACTCTGATTCACTCTGCCAGTGAGTTCACTCTGCCAGCGTAGTTTTCTTCTCATAGATTCTCATTAGTGTTGGGTGGTGAAACAAGAGAGGATGTAGAGTGCAACTCAGCCAATCCAAAATGTACTCTACTGTACCATCAACACCTCAAGACAATGAGAAGCACATCAAATGAAATGATGATGCTCACTATCAAACTATTACAGTACATTTACACACCACAGTTATCGATTGATGTAAACAGAGAATTTAAAAGAGTGAGAGAGAAATAAAGAGAGCGATGGAAAGAGGTGAAAAGGAAAGAGAAACATCTATGGATTCATTGAGCACCTTGCTTAATTGCTTCCGTAATCGATTGTCGTCCTGTGGCTTGGGCGACGTCCCAAATGGCAACCTCCCAAATGGCAACCTTATGCTTTATAGTGCACTACTTTTGACCAGGACCCATAGGGCTCAGTAGTGCACTATAAAGGGAATAGGGTGCCATTTGGTACACAGCCTTGGTTAGTTGAGACTGCTGATTTGGGAGGAGCTGGATATTGACCCTGTTGTTGATTGTGCATTTCCTTTATACATAACCAATTCTCAGAGGCTTAATAAGAGAGAAGCACTATAAAAAGAAACACACACTTGGCTCTACCAAATACTTGAGGTACGGTACAGTCAACTATCATATCTTAAGTTGTTTTGCTTACCCTACAGTTTTCTCAAGTAGAAGTTATGGCTTCCAGGCTACAGCCTGCCATCATGCTTGTCAATATTTGTTCCTGTACCTGTCAAGTGTTGTTGTATATAGCTTATGTAAGCATCATCACATTTTCAAGGTACTGCTCCATATTATTATATATTTTTTTAACCTTTATTTAACTAGGCAAGTCGGTTAAGAACAAATTCTTATTTACAATGACGGCCTAGAAACAGTGGGTAACTGCCACTGTTCAGGAGAAGAATGACAGATTTTTACCTTGTCAGCTCGGGGATTCGATCGAGCAACCTTTCGGTTACTGGCCTAACCACTAGGCTACCTGCCGCCCCGTTATACATCCAGCTAGCAATGAGATGTGGTATTATTTCTATTGATTTTTAGTCAATGGTAAGAGAGCACTAAGACTTTCCCCAATACCTTTGAACATTCCCCCTCTTATCTTCCCTCCTTCTTTCTACTGTAATACTCCATGCGTCACTAATGCTAATAAACACACTATACTTTTTGTCTTTTCATCAGACCCATGCTGCTCTCCCATCTTGTTTGTTCCTCTCCTCTCTTCAATATTTCATGCCATTGAAAGTGCATCTGTTCTGGCGTTTTCCCATGCCCTACCACCTCCTGACTGTTAAAACATGATTTGCTATCATTAGACATCCCGCTCCTTGACTCTTTCACCCCCCTTGCTTCTCAATCATCTCCATTGGGACCATCATGTTTCTTGATGATGACCCTCGCTGCAATTGATTGCCCTCATTTATTTCATTTATCCCCCATGTTTGTATGCCACTGTTCCATTATTGTCACTACCTCAATTTTGCAAACACGCTACCACCATTTTGTCTCGTGCCTCTGTTATGATATCTCTCATCAATATTGCTAGGACATACAGCATGCCCCCATTCCCCTTCTCCCTTCTTTTTCATTCACCACGATCCTTTACCAATCCCCAGCTCATTCCCTGAAGGTTCACCCTTCATCCACTCATTCACTTTCTCTCTCTCTCTTTTCACCATGTCCTGACAATACAGAACATTGTTCTTGATGGCTTGGCAGATGCCATTATCCCTGGCCGATATCTTCACAATCACATTAGCCATTTGTACAGCTGGGTACTTGCTGGAGCAAATCAGGTTATGCACCACGCTCACCTACCTACCTACATATTACCTCGACTAACCTGTACCCCCGCACATTTGACTCAGCACCGGTACCCCCTGTATATAGCCTCGTTATTGTTATTTTATTGTGTTACTTTTTTAAACTTTAGTTTATTTAGTAAATATTTTCTTAACTCTTATTTTCTTAAAACTGCATTATTGCTTAACGGTTTGTAAGTAAGAAGTTCACAGTAAGGTCTACACCTGTTGTATTTGGCGCATGTGATACATTTGATTTGATTTGAGCAGTAAGGTCCACCTGGAGTTCAGACATGCCATCCTCCTAATTGCCAATAATCATAACAGCCACGCTATGGTGTTCTTTGTCTTTCTTTCTCCTCCTCCCTAAACTTTCTTTGACCAAATATTGTTGTTGTCTTATGAATAATGGTTGGTTGCACTCATTAAATGTGTTTATTTTGGATCCCCCTCATACACAGAATTCTGTGAACACTTCATTCAAAGTGGGTTTTTGGTGTTTGAATTTAAAATATGAATATTATTTAGTGAGATAAGAAATGAAAGAAACAAAGAGAGACAAATAGAGTGGTAAATAGAGATAGGACAAAATGGATGAGAAACAAAGCGCAACATTTAAAACATATATTTAAATATTTGTATATTAATTATGTTAGTAAATGAATAATAAGCCATTGAGGATATAAGAATACGAAGAGATAGATTGATGATAACATATTATCTAAATAATCAATGTGTCCATACCGATACCATTCATGAATGAATCATTATGCATATAGAGTAAACAAGGTAACAACTTACTCTAGTGTAAGGCTACAAATGTCTGCCTTACAGTGCCTAGCATCGTTGAAAGAACAACATGCTCGTGCACATCCGCAACACATCAAATTTAAACACATTTGATTATTGGTGACATGAAGAAATCCACCAGAGACCATGCATCCCTCTCCCATACTATGCATGTACAAAGCCTACATTGAGAAGCTCACAGTCTCACACGCATACATAGGCATACCCTTCCATGTATAGGGGCTACTGTAGGGTTCATGTTTCTCAAATAGGAATAGGTGAATATTAAATATATCCATTTCAATATTTTCGGATCGTCATTGACAGTATATACAATATGAGGTGTAGAATATACAAAAGAGAATGTTGGTGAAGAGATGGAGGGATTTGCCAAGGAGATGCAGTGAGGGGTGAAGGGATGACAAATGGTAGTAGCTAGTGATCTGGCATAGTAAGAACAGACAGAGGCAACAACAGAGAAGAGGGAGAGTTAGGGAAAAGTGTTAGTAGCCTACTCTCTCTTTCTCTTTCATCCCCCTTTCCCAGTCACCACGGCAACATGCCTGGAGGGCACTCAAGAGAGGCGTCATCACTGACAAAAACAACAGAGGGGAAGAGTGAGTGAAGGGAAACGAGAGCAAAATAGACCGTGTGTGTGCTTGCACGTGTGTGTTTGTGTGTCTGGGCATGAGAGAAGGGGTGTGAGTAGGAGAGAGTAGGGCTGACCTACTGTGCTTTTGGCATTTAGAATTTTCTGCAATTAAGTATTTTAAACTTGAACTTCAGTGAGAACTAATCACAAGATACAAATAATTTAGTAGGCTATACTCAAGGACAGTTTACAGACACCCACATTAAGGGAACTAAATCAAGCCTCACATCACCAAAACCACTTTTATGAAAGTTACACCAAAGATATGATAAAATCTGTTTTAATAGGCCTACAGAATGTGCATATTTAATCAAACACAGTAATGACTAAAATAGTTAAATTAATAGTAATTACTTCACTGGCCAAAAGCATGGTTTTACAATCCACCATTGATGAAATTGAACAGGTTAATTAATATCTCTTTGGGATATTAAACATGCGCACGCGCATCAAACACACGCGCACACACAGTGGTGGTGGGGCGAGGCTGCTGAATGGACAGAGCGAGCGCATCGTGTCTATCAGAGGGCGGGAATGTAGAGTCAACGGGTGCGCAGCGTGTGTCTAGTCTGGAAGCGGCGGCAGGTAGACACCTAAAAGTCTCAACGGACACAGACTGAGTTGAGACTAATTTCAAATGACAATGTAGCCAATTACATTTACAGTCGAAAAGAAAAAGGAAACCTACCAACAGGAGGATAATGTAAAGACATTTTGACGAACTTTGATGATACCATTTCAACGCCAGCTGTGCTTGTCCAAGACGAAAGGTTGTCTTGATGTGAGGCTACATTGAGGTGATTTGCAACGTTTCATCAACACGGGACTTCAGTTGTCAATGTAAAATATTGCAGTCTACTTTGCCTTATCACGTCTCCTTCTGAACACTATTGTTTTCAGTCTGTGGAGAGGATTAGGGAACATAAAAGGAATACTCAAAGCACAGTTACTTCAAAGTGCGCAGCAGTCAAAGTAAGTAAACGTAGGGTTGGGGAGGAAACCGGGTTCGCAGTCGCAATGGAATTAGTGCTGAAGAAGTATTCGTCCGTTCCAAACGTCGCTGGAAACTTCAACTAGGTTGTGTTACCGCTGTGATGTTGACAGCGACCTGCTGTTTGGGACGAAGGGACTGAGAGCGAAGAAGGTAGGCTAGAGAGAACGAGGAACAGTGGGATTATGGCTCTCGCAACCGTTTCTCTCTGTCTAATAGCGCTCGCCTTTACACACTTGCACCTGACGGGTGCCAACGACCGACATGCCGTCTATTGGAACAGCTCAAATTTACAGTAAGTAAACTAGCCTACAGATATGGGCGTAATACAGTAGGACAGACTATCATCTTGGCTTTATTTGTTGCTGTGGACCTACTTTGACGACAGATGTCAGTATTAGGAATTGATCATCCCTAATTTCTAAAAACGTGAAACAAAAATAATCCAAGTTTAAATCATGAAGTGTGACTATTTTACAGGATTCATATGTGAACTGATAGGCCTATGTATAAATCATTCGGTCAATTGTGTGATAAATGCCCACTGTGCCTTTTTAAAATAAGCATGAAAAGTAGCCTTTATGTTTATGCCAAAACTTTATTTTCCCTTTCCACAAATTGTAGGCTATTTCTACAGTGAATGACGGATTTTGCCTATTGCCAATACACACACACACACACACACACACACACACACACACACACACACACACACACACACACACACACACACACACACACACACACACACACACACAATAATAGCCAATAGCAGGCAGCTGTGTTATTGTAATGTTCCTTTCCACCATGTTAGCGGGTACCTGGTGTTCTATATGCATATTTAATATGGCCAACTCAGTTCTCGCTGTCCATCTCTTCCTCCACCATGACTCGTATCTCTCTCTCTTCTCTCTCTCTCCATTTTACACACAATCCTACGCATTTTAGTGCAATCCATTCTGATATTGTCTGCCATCTTTGTCCCCCTTCCATCCTACTACAGTAGGTTACAATACTGTAGTTACCGTCTCCATACCTCTAACTCAATACCTCTGCAGCAGAGATCGATTGGGTATCTGGTGCCTTTGTCCTCTCATTATTTTACATTGAATCCATCATTCTCACATTGTTTTATCTTCTCCCCTCACCCCACCACTTGCTCTCTCTCTCTCTCTCTCTCTCTCTCTCTCTCTCTCTCTCTCTTTTGCTCTCTATTTCTTTCTTTTTCTCTCTATTTGTTTTCCTCCTCCTTTCGCCCATTTATATTCACCTCAGACACTGGCCTCTCCCCTGTATGGCCTCTCTTGATCTCATACTTGGTTATTTTCCTCCCTCTCTCTTATTTTTCTACTGTCTCTGATGGCCAGCCTGTCCCCATCAATTCCTTTTTTTGTGTGCATCTCATTACCACCCCCCATCTGCTCCTGTTTTATCATTCACCTCCAAAACCCAGGTTGTACCCCAAATGGCACCCTATTCCCTTTATAGTGCACTACTTTTGACCAGGGCCCATAGGGCTCTGATAAAAAGTAGTACACTATATATAGGAAATAGGGTCTCATTTGGGACACATGCCCAGAATGAAAGGTACACAAAGATAATTACATAGGATAAAGTTGTTTGAATGCATCTGAAAGATAATTAATTAAGGATTCTGGGCATGTGAGGCTTACAGACAGTTTTTTATAATCAAGGTATCTCAATCACACAACAAACAGTGCAAATGAACGCCTCATAAAAATTCCAACCAGCTCTGGTTGCGATAGCAATTAACTATGTCAATGAGAATCTGAATAGAGGAGAGGTATATTAGATGAGACTCATTAGCATTGCTAGTGCATGTTCAAAGTGCTGTGAGGATTTTGCAGGTTTGTGAGCGTCACATTCTGTATTAGTATTATCTATCATTGTTCATTATTAATTTGGCGTGTGTTCTATCCAGAATGACGTGCACAGCGTGAGGAGTACACCCAGGCATTGTATGGTGTAATCATTCATCAAGTTTTGGCACATCAGCACTTTAATATAACATTTATATGAATATATTTTTTATTTTAATATACTCCAATGAGTGTTTCAGTGTGGGATGTGTGTGTCTGTGTATGTATGCATGTGTGTGTTTGTTTGTAATATCTTCCCCTCTACACTGAGATAAGGATCTGTAAAATAATGCAAAAATTGACCCAGTTTGCAGGTAGCAGACAAATCCACAGAGGCTATGGCAGGAATACTGATAGGCCATCAAGCCTCATAGGCCGTAGGCTTTAGGCCACTCCAGCACCGCTTTAAAACAGACGACTAGTTTGAAAAGAAAAGACTGGGATACCGTAACAAAAGTTGGAGATACAAGAAGTGCCCTGATTGCAGCATTCAGAGTTGCAGCACAGTTATCTACCTCCATCTCCTTTAGAAAGAGTTGCTCCCAGCTTCCGCTCACAGCGGCATGCCTAAGCCAACTCGTTAAAAATGTCCCTGCTAATGGCTGACTGAAGCAGGAAAAAACACACACGCAGGCCATTAAATAATCTCGCATCTGAGGCCATCTGCCAATTAGAGAGGGGAGATGTGGAACATCTTGAGAAGCACATGTGAGTGGTGTTGGCCTTGCCAGTGACACAGTTTGAGTCCCAAATGGCATCCAATTCCCTATATAGTACACAAAAGTAGTGCACTATGTAGGGAAGAGGGTGCCATTTGGGACATATCCACAAACTGTAGCGTCTTAATTGGATGTTCAACATGATCAAAACAATAATGTGGCTTTCAATCATTCTCAATGTCGCTCCTAAGGATCATAACTTAACAGGAGATCAGGGCATACAGGTCCTTTGCACAGGTGTGGGAGGGAATAGCAAGGAACCCATGGTGTAAAATTGGCCTACCATTGTCTCCTAGACAAGATGAAATGTGGAACCTCAGTGTGTTATTGCGCTATGTGCGTTCATTGTACGACATATTGTGAACCCGATTTGAGACCTGAAATTGAGTCTGTCAGGCCTCCAAACCAAAGAAAGAAAGAAAACACTGCCTGCATGCATCCCTCCCTGCCTGCCTGGTTGGCTCACCATATCCGGTGTTACAAAATAAATGATCACCTTGACAAATAGCTTCCCTGAGAGTAAGAGGCGTGGGGGCTCCTCATGATCAATGTGGAGCGGAGCTGCTGTCTTACTCAACCACCCCACTGAAGATGTGTGGGTGGAGGACCAGCAACTCAGAGGTGGTGGCACTGTGTGGTGGCGGAGGAGAGGGGAGCCCCAACACACTTTGGGTAGAGAGGTTTCTGATCTTCTCAGTGAGATTATTTATAGGGAAGATGAATGATAGATAAACACACAGAGGGAGACAAATAGAGATGGAGAAGAGGAAAAATGTGGAGAACGGTATTGAAAGAAAGGGGTCGGGAGTAGTGATGGAGAATATGGAAAGCTGGTAGAGTAATGGAAAGTGTGCCAAGAAGGTAGAGTGAGGCAGAGGATATTTTGAGAATGATTAAGAGAGCCCAAAGACAGGGAGGGAGAGTGAGGCAGTGAGCTTTTGTGGAAATTAAAGTTATTTGGCGAATGTGCTGCGGCTGCTGTTTCTGGAGAGATTATACTTATGGGAGGTGACCCGTGCTAATGTGGACACGCAGGGTTAGTCATGTGGACCAGTGCTCGGAGACAATAGCAGAGGTCTGGCCCTATGCATACTGTGCAGCGCACCACGTGAGACACAAGTGGATTTTCTAGCTGATTACATACAAGGCTGTCTGTCTGGCTTGCTCACTGAACAGTCTCGCCAATTTTGCATACAAATGTATCTTACTCAGTGACATTCAATTTGTTCTTTTCAACATTCGTCATAACACCGTGACACGCAACCGTCTCAAACTGCATTATATATTTATTTATTTCCTGCCTTGTAGTTGATGGCTATAGTGCTGAATGGGAATCTGTGAGCAACACTGATTCCAAAGAGAATGAAAAAGAGAATGGTGCTGGAGAGAATAGCAGCTGTTTTATGGGCTCCTGATCAATTGTGCTATTTTGTGTATTTTTTGCGTTGATCATAACTTTTTTTTAACATAATGTTTCCGCCATTGTTTCGTATGACCAAAAAGAGCTTCTGGACATCAGAACAGCTATAACTAACCTTAATTTGGATGAGGACTTCTCATGGATGAGGACTTCTTCTTTTGAAATCAATGAGTCAGAGATGAAAGACATCACATGCGCTGCTGTTACTGTTGTATATCCTGTTGCCTAATCACCTCGTACCCCTGCACATCGCACAAAGCAGCATGCCTTGCCCTTAACTGCACACACAGAACTAACATCAACTACATGCATGATAATCTTTCATGGTTGAGGGTTTAGGAGAAATGTTCTACTTTTCTTCTAGTCTTTTCAAGAAACATTTGTGTGTTGAAAATGCCTAACCACTTGTATATTTGCATACACTTCAAACAGATATGCATCACCAGACACGCCACTAAGGGTTTCTTCACAGTACCCAAACCAAAAACATATTTAATGCGGCGCTCAGTTATGTATAGAGCCATGTCATCGTGGAATGCTCTACCACCAGAGGTTACTCAGGCAAAAAACAAGTTTAGCTTTAAAAAACATCTTGTATCGCTGCAACTCTCATCTTTCTAAAGAACTGAATACGAATGTATATATGAATAGTTTGTAAATAGTATTTTTGTTGTCTCTTGGTGTCTTTACTATATATACAGTCGGGGCCAAAAGTTTTGAGAATGACACAAATATTAATTTCCACAAAGTTTGCTTGCTTCAGTGTCTTTAGATATTTTTCTCAGATGTTACTATGGAATACTGAAGTATAATTACAAGCATTTCATAAGTGTCAAAGGCTTTTATTGACAATTACATGAAGTTGATTCAAAGAGTTAATATTTGCGGTGTTGACCCTTCTTTTTCAAAACCTCTGCAATCCGCCCTGGCATGCTGTCAATTAACTTCTGGGCCACATCCTGACTGATGGCAGCCCATTCTTGCATAATAAATGCTTGGAGTTTGTCAGAATTTGTGGGTTTTTGTTTGTCCACCTGCCTCTTGAGGATTGACCACAAGTTCTCAATGGGAATAAGGTCTGGGGAGTTTCCTGGCCATGGACCCACAATATCGATGTTTTGTTCCCCGAGCAACTTAGTTATCACTTTTGCCTTATGGCAAGGTGCTCCAATCATGCTGGAAAAGGCATTGTTTGTCACCTGTTCCTGGATGGTTGGGAGAAGTTGCTCTAGGGGGAGAAGTTGCTCTCGGGGGATGTGTTGGTACCATTCTTTATTCATGGCTGTGTTCTTAGACAAGCTATTTTCCGGATGCCCCAAACAATCGGAAAGGGGATTCATCAGAGAAAATGACTTTACCCCAGTCCTCAGCAGTCCAATCCCTATACCTCTTGCAGAATATCAGTCTGTCCCTGATGTTTTTCCTGGAGAGAAGTGGCTTCTTTGCTGCCCTTCTTGACACCAGGCCATCCTCCAAAAGGCTTTGCCTCACTGTGCGTGCAGATGCACTCACACCTGCCTGCTGCCATTCCTGAGCAAGCTCTGTACAGGTGGTGCCCCAATCCCGCAGCTGAATCAACGTTAGGAGACGGTCCTGGCTCTTGCTGGACTTTCTTGGGCGCCCTGAAGCCTTCACAACAATTTAACCTTCCTTGAAGTTCTTGATGATCCGATAAATGGTTGATTTAGGTGCAATCTTACTGGCAGCAATATCCTTGCCTGTGAAGCCCTTCTTGTGCAAAGCAATGATGACGGCACATGCTTCCTTGCAGGTAGCCATGGTTGACAGGGAAAGAACAATGATTCCAAGCACCACCCTCCTTTTGAAGCTTCCAGTTTGTTATTCAAACTCAATCAGCATGACAGAGTGATCTCCAGCCTTGTCCTCATCAACACTCACACCTGTATTAACGAGAGAATCACTGACATGATGTCAGCTGGTCCTTTTGTGGCAGGGCTGAAATGCAGAGGAAATGTTTTTGGGGGATTCAGTTAATTTGCATGGCAAAGAGGGACTTTGCAATTAATTGCAATTCATCGTATCACTCTTCATAACATTCTGGAGCAAATTGCCATCATACAAACTGAGGCAGGAGACTTTGTGAAAATTAATATTTGTGTCATTCTTTTGGCCAACACTGTACAGTTGAAATCGGAAGTTTACATACACTTAGGTTTGAGTCATTAAAACTCGTTTTTCAATCACTCCACAAATGTCTTGTTAACAAACTATAGTTTTGGCAAGTCGGTTAGGACATCTACTTTGTGCATGACCCAAGTAATTTTTCCAACAATTGTTTACAGCCAGATTATTTCACTTATAATTCACTATCACAATTTCAGTGGGTCAGAAGTTTACATACACTATGTTGACTGTGCATTTAAACAGCTTGGAAAATTCCAGAAAATTATGTCATGGCTTTAGAAGCTTCTCATAGGCTAATTGACATGATTTGAGTCAATTGGAGGTGTACCTGTGGATGTATTTCAAGGCCTACCTTCAAACTCAGTGCCGCTTTGCCGGACATCATGGGAAAATTAGAAGAAATCAACCAAGACTTCAGAAAAATCTGGTTCATCCTTGGGAGCAATTTCCAAATGCCTGAAAGTACCACGTTCATCTGTACAAACAATAGTACGCAAGTATAAACACCGTGGGATGATGCAGCAGTCATACGGCTCAGGAAGGAGACGCGTTCTGTCTCCTAGAGTTGAATATACACTGCTCAAGAAAATAAAGGGAACACTTAAACAACACAATGTAACTCCAAGTCAATCACACTTCTGGGAAATCAAACTGTCCACTTAGGAAGCAACACTAATTGACAATAAATTCCACATGCTGTTGTGCAAATGGAATAGACAACAGGTGGAAATTATAGGCAATTTGCAAGACACCCCCAATAAAGGAGTGGTTCTGCAGGTGGTGACCACAGACCACTTCTCAGTTCCTATGCTTCCTGGCTGATGTTTTGGTCACTTTTGAATGCTGGCGGTGCTTTCACTCTAGTGGTAGCATGAGACGGAGTCTACAACCCACACAAGTGGCTCAGGTGGTGCAGCTCATCCAGGATGGCACATCAATGCGAGCTGTGGCAAGAAGGTTTGCTGTGTCTGTCAGCGTAGTGTCCAGAGCATGGAGGCGCTACCAGGAGACAGGCCAGTACATTAGGAGACGTGGAGGAGGCCGCAGGAGGGCAACAACCCAGCAGCAGGACCGCTACCTCCGCCTTTGTGCAAGGAGGAGCAGGAGGAGCACTGCCAGAGCCTTGCAAAATGACCTCCAGCAGGCCACAAATGTGCATGTGTCTGCTCAAACGGTCAGAAACAGACTCCATGAGGGTGGTATGAGGGCCCGACGTCCACAGGTGGGGGGTTGTGCTTACAGCCCAACACCGTGCAGGATGTTTGGCATTTGCCAGAGAACACCAAGATTGGCAAATTCGCCACTGGCGCCCTGTGCTCTTCACAGATGAAAGCAGGTTCAAACTGAGCACGTGACAGATGTGACAGAGTCTGGAGATGCCGTGGAGAACGTTCTGCTGCCTGCAACATCCTCCAGCATGACCGGTTTGGCGGAGGGTCAGACATGGTGTGGGGTGGCATTTCTTTGGGGGGCCGCACAGCCCTCCATGTGCTCGCCAGAGGTAGCCTAACTGCCATTAGGTACCGAGATGAGATCCTCAGACCCCTTGTGAGACCATATGCTGGTCCGGTTGGCCCTGGGTTCCTCCTAATGCAAGACAATGCTAGACCTCATGTGGCTGGAGTGTGTCAGCAGTTCCTGCAAGAGGAAGGCATTGATGCTATGGACTGGCCAGCCCGTTCCCCAGACCTGAATCCAATTGAGCACATCTGGGACATCATGTCTCGCTCCATCCACCAACGCCACGTTGCACCACAGACTGTCCAGGAGTTGGCGGATGCTTTAGTCCAGGTCTGGGAGGGTTGATACATTTGATTTCCATTGATCATTTTTGTGTGATTTTGTTGTCAGCACATTCAACTATGTAAAGAAAAAAGTATTTAATAAGAATATTTCATTCATTCAGATCTAGGATGTGTTATTTTAGTGTTCCCTTTATTTTTTTGAGCAGTGTGTATACTTGTGTAATTGTTAAGTTACCCGTTTGGCGAAGTAGGCTATGATTCAATGATAAATTAACAGGCACCACATCGATTATATGCAACGCAGGACAAGCTAGATAAACTAGTAATAATCATCAACCATGTGTAGTTAACTAGTGATTATGTTAAGATTGATTGTTTTTTATAAGATACGGTTAATGCTAGCTAGCACCTTGGCTCCTTGCTGCACTCGCATAACAGGTAGTCAGCCTGCCACGCAGTCTCCTCGTGGAGTGCAATGTAATCGCCCATGATCAGTGTCCAAAAATGCAGATTACTGATTGTTATGAAAACTTGAAATCGGCCTTAATTAATCGGCCATTCCGAATAATCGGTCAACCTCTAGTTCGGACTAGGCCCCTTAGTTCCAGTGAAGGGAAATGTTAACGATAGAGCATACAATGACATTCTAGACGATTCTGTGCTTTCAACTTTGTGACAACAGTTTGGTGAAGGCCCTTTCCTGTTTCAGCATGACAATGCCCCCGCGCACAATGCAAGGTCCATAGAGAAATTGTTTGTGAGATCAGTGTGGAAGAACTGGCCTGCACAGATCCCTGACTTCAACCCCATCAAACACCTTTGGGATGATTTGGAACATCGACTGCGAGCCAGGCCTAATCGCCCAACATTAGTGCCTGACTTCACTAATGCTCTTGTGGCCGAATGGAAGCAAGTCCCTGCAGCAATGTTCCAACATCGAGTGGAAAGCCTTCTCAAAAGAGTGGTAGCTGTTATAGCAGCAAAGGGGGACCAACTCCATATTAATGCCCATGATTTTGGAATGAGATGTTCGACAAGCAGGTGTCCACATACTTTTGATCATGTCGTGTTTTTCCAGTTACTGTATTATACAATAAAGGGACTTCTTGAGACATGATCCAGCTATAGATTGATGAGAAGACTGGTCACGTCGTAGAATATAAAGATATAGAGAAGAGGCGTATCTCTTGTATGGAAAGCTCTTTCTAAGAGGTTCATAAGATTGGTGTGTTTCAAATGGCACCCTATTCCCTATATATTGTAGTGCACTATATAGGGAATAGGGTGCCATTTGAAACACACCGAATTCCCACCATGAAAATTCCACTCAATAATGAGGGAGAGAGCTCTTGAGCAACATGATGCCATTTGGGACACAACCACTGTGTATTTTCTCTCTGTTCATATCAAGAGCCCTACTGGGGAAGTGTCATGGGACTAATCTGAAAGTTAGGGCATGCATTCTTCAGATTAACACAGAGAGAACACACAAGGCCCCTTCACGTGCCATCAAAAGTCATTAGTATTCCAGGCGCTCCAAGGTTATAGAGGCTGCACTTAGCTGGCTCTGTAAACCCACAGGAGATAGCCCATATCCAGACAGGTAGAACCAATTTCAGACTCAATGATTTGAATGCAAATACTCCTACAGAGGAGGCCTTCCAACTGTCAGCCTAAGCCGCCTCCTCTAAGTTCTACTACAGTGTATGGTATATTAAGCTAGTAGTGGTATGAGCAAGGACATACTAGAAATTGGCACGGGCATTTCTAACACATTTAGTGGAAATTTCCTGTATTTACCAAATCATGAGAGCAAACCACCACACAAGTCAGAGTTATCATAAAGTCCATCTTTAATTATTATGAGCTCCATCACAACCATGTGACTCTCAGATCAATTCAGTGTCTATAAATGAATTCTCTGAGAGTGCTTACACATTGCAACTGAGATTCTTTATAGCAAAGATACACATAGCCAGACAGCATTGGCTATAAATTATCGTTCAGCTTTGTCTCCTAAACTATGTTCTTATCTCGCTCTTGGTACCACTCAGGACCAGCACCATTACCTCACCCAATAGCATATATCAAATACACCCCCTCCTGGACAAGATCACAGAGAGACAGTGACTGGCACACAGACATTGTGGAGCCAAGAGATAATTGGTTCCCCCTCAATCATCCCTTCACATGGTTTAAAATATATGTTTACATATTAAGACAAGCTTGACCTCTCCCCTTTCTGTGGCCCAAGTAACTGAACCCTGACAGAGAACAGATAACTGCAAACGGCCAACAGTATTATCCAAAAGAAGACATTCTAATGACAAATATCTCACATAAGCATGCAATAAAATGAATAAAACATTTGATTTATAAATGTTACCTAAAGAATTCTGATTCTGCTACGACACACACCAGCCCATTATTTTCCAAGGCCCCCCCATTATTTTACTTTCCAATGCCCCCCATTAATATCCAAATAATGATACTTCTGCACAAAACCCCCAATTTAGACAGGCCCAAATAAGCTTAAGATGGACCAGCCCTTCTGGCATTTGCCAGTACTGCTCTATGGCCAGTTCGTCTCTGGAGTGTGTTATGTTACCAGTGTTGTTAGGTTGCTGCCAGGAAATTGCATTGCTCTTGTGAAGCAAATTGTTCCCCATGTAGAAAAATATCATCGCCATTGATAAATGGATGGTCACTGGCCATAGTATCTTGTCATGGATTTGCTACAGGGCCTGGAAAATATGTTATAATTTGTCGATAAGAAAACCTCTCTGGTGTGAAGATTGGTTCTGTAGTTTTTGTTAGCCAGTACCTATTTAATAGATAACTATACTTCGTAATTGAACATTTTTGGTGGGAAAAATCACTTACTCACAAGGCTGTGCTTTGTCATATGTGACTCAGTGTTTTTTTTACATTGGATAAAAGTAGAGACTCACACTATGATATATCATTTTGTAGCTCTATTGTTGAGGAACAATGGGAAAGTAATTCTGCTTTGAAAGTTGACAAACTTGTTAGCTAACTTTTGAGAAAATGACCTTTGAATGTTTTGGTATCTAGTGAAGAGCTCTTCTATGTCTACACCCATTCAGCATCGTTCACACCCTCTGAAAGCTTTAGCCCCACCCATCTTGTTTCGCCCTCGGAGCGTTCAGAGCGCACACTTGACGCTCTGGCCGATGATTTGTTTACCTGTGGATAACATGAAAACAGCCTAACCAGCTCTGCTGTCAAGAATTTCATTACGCTTCTTTGCAGACATTTACTAACACCAACCATATTCAACACGTGATGTACACTTTTTAGCTTAAGACATGTTGCTAGCTTGTCACGTTCGTTGAATGGAGGAGACCAAGGCGCAGCGTGATGTGAATACATGTTACTTTTAATGAAGACGGACACTAAACATACTATACAAAACAATAAAACGAACGTGAAGCTATAGTATAAATGTGCAGACACAGGCAACTAACACATAGACAATAACCCACAAAATACCCAAGGAATACAGTGGGGCAAAAAAGTATTTAGTCAGCCACCAATTGTGCAAGTTCTCCCACTTAAAAAGATGGGAGGCCTGTAATTTTCATCATAGGTACACTTCAACTATGACAGACAAAATGAGAAAAGAAAATCCAGAAAATCACATTGTAGGATTTTTAATGAATTTATTTGCAAATTATGGTGGAAACCATAGACATACATAACACCTAGACTAGTATACACCCATAGACATACAAAACCCCTAGACAGGGTCAAAACACATACATCACCCATGTCACACCCTGACCTAACCAAAATAATAAAGAAAACAAAGAATACTAAGGTCAGGGCGTGACATAGCTAGGTAAACAATGAACCTAGCTAGGTAAACAACATGTAAAATCACACATGTAACGTTAGCTAACGAGCCAGCCAGCTAACGTTAGCTAGTTTATTATTTTTTACCCTTTTTTCTCCCCAATTTCGTGGTATCCAATTGGTAGTTACAGTCTTGTCCCATCGCTGCAACTCCCGTACGGACTCGGGAAATGCAAAGGTCGAGTACCATGCGTCCTCCGAAACATATCCCAGCCAAGCCGCACTGCTTCTTAACATACTGCTCGCTTAATCCGGAAGCCAGCCTCACTAATCTTTTCGAAGGAAACATCGTACACCTGGCAACTGTGTCAGCATGCATGCGCCCGACCCACCACAGGAGTTGCTAGTGCGCTTTGGGACAAGAACATCACTGCTGGCCAAACCCTCCCCTAACCCGGATGACGCTGGGCCAATTGTGCGCCGCCCCATGAGTCTCCCGGTCGCGGCCGGCTGCGACAGAGCCTGGACTTGAACCAGGATCTCTAGTGGCACAGCTAGCACTGCGATGCAGTGCCTTAGACCAGGCTAACGTTAGCTAGTTAAACAATGAACATAGTTCCAAATCATGTTGTTACCACAATGCATGAATATGCTGGGAGCTACCCATCCAGGTTCAATGTTAGCTAGGTAACATTAGGCTCTAACTAGCGAAGCAAACAGCTGTGGGATACGACTAACAACATCAGCTAGGGAGCCAGCCAGATAATGTTAGCTAGCTAGCTAACTGTACACTTTACCTTAAAACATGTAGCTAGCTAGGTAAACAATGAACTTAGTTAGGTAAACAATGTATAAAATCACACGTTAGCTAACGAGCCACACATTAGCTAATGAGCTAATGCCAGCCAGCTGACGTTAGCTAGCAAGCTAACAGTACACTTTAGCTTAAAGTGAAACCACTTTGTCAAAATTAGAACAGTTTAATAACTGAAAATGTAGCTAGCTATTTTACCTGTATACTTAATCGTGCATGATGGATGCATCTCCCTGTCATGGATGCCATGCCACAGTTGCCCTTAGTTTGAGGATGTAATCCGGAGACAGGTGTTTTCGCCATCTCTTTAGCTATCATACTCTAATTCCACCGATTTCAAAACTTGATCCTCCAGAGAGTGGAGCTATGCTGCTCCACTACATTATACACTTTTTTAAAAAAGCACCGTTTACCAGCACAGACTAACCAGCTCAAATAGACAGAAGCTTTCTATATGGCAGACCAATCCAAACTCCTCTCTCGGCATGTCCAGCCCAATTATTATCTCAGCCAATCATGTCTAGTGGGAAGGTTGCTTTTTCTGTGGCTTAACCAACAAGGCTCGTAAATTTAACACTTTTATTCGTATTTGCAGATGGCATACAAGTTTGTTATTAAGGAACATGAAAGTTCACATGTTCAAGAAGGCATTTCTGCACCATTTTTTTTAACGTTCAAATGGCTCTCCTGTGAAGTCGTGAGTTGCGACATACGCCTAGTTTCCTGAATCGGGTCACATGTCTTAACATCCCCCTACAGGCCTTAAGCCATGTTTTTGCTGTAATACTGCTGAGTATTTTACAACAATGCAGTCACATGAACAGGCAGCGGAACGGAAGCTCTCCTCGAGTTCATTGGATGGGAGTGCTTTTTAGTCTATCTATCAAGGGGGCCAATTCTGAATATGGATGTAATAATTAGGTATTCTGTTATAATTGAGAATTTGCCTATTGAAGCTGTAATTATAGGAAGGTCTGAGACCCTTTGGCAGCTGTCGTCTCTGTAATGAGAACATCTAAAGGAAATTGAAATCTCTCTCCAGTGCTTTGCACATTCAAAATGACTAAATGTAATTTGACCTCCTTCAACGGCAGCAGGCAGGCACTGCTGCCTCCAGAAGTTTAATATGTCCGGTTATGTTGAAGGGGGACAACTTCAAGCGAAACAGTTCTATTACAAATATGATAGGGGAAGTCTTTAGAACTTGAAAGTCAAATAAGTGGAATGGACAGGAGGCCACTACCTCAAGGCATGGATGGAAGAAGAATTCTTGTTAGTAAGCCATATAGGGCTGGGGAGCCTTGATGGCAGAAGTCCCACCTTTGCCAAGCCAAAAGAATAACCTAAAAGCAGCCCATTTTACAGAAAAGCTAATAGTATTATTTGACATAGAAGACAAGAAGTTTGTGTCATTGTGTTTTGCATAGATTGCAACTCCCAAACTACTGACCTAATTCTCCTCCCCTCTGGGCTCCCGAGTGGTGCAGCGTCACTACTGAGGCACTGCATCTCATTGCAACAGGCGTCCCTACTGTCCCTGGTTCGAATCCAGGCTGTAAAACATCTGGCCGTGACTGGGAGTCCCATAGGGCGGTGCACAATTGGCCCAGCGTCGTCTGGGTTTGGCCGGGGTAGGCCGTCATTGTAAATAAGAATTTGTTCTGAACTGACTTGCCTAGTTAAATAAAAGGTTAAAAAACTTAAATTAAAAAACTTAAATTAAATACATTTGGTTATGGTTAATACATGAGCTACGGCACATGCATAATCATGCCTTTCTCTTCACACACATGCACATGTTGTAATCTCTGTGTTATTGTCATTGATGTATACAGGAATATATGTGACTCATAGTGTCCTCATTGGACGTGTTCTCTCTGGTTCACTAGTGTGTAGTAGTAGTGTGTGTGTTTGTTTGTGAATTCGAAAACGGGTGTGGGTAGGTCTCAAGCGATGCAGTGAGGATGTGTGTAAAAGTATCTGTTATGTCCGGTGTGTGTGGGTGGCTTTGTTTGCTGTTCAATTTCAAGGATAGTGTAGTATGTGTATGTTATTTTTGCCTGTGCCCCTATGTTCTTATGTCTGTGTAATGGGTACTGTAATTGTTACTTTAGTGTCTTTTTCAGATTTTGCACTTAATGTATAGTTGGGTGAGTTTGTGTAGACTATAGTGTGCAGTGTTGTGTGTGTGTTAGTGTGTGTCAAGTGATTGTGCAGAACAGAACAGTTCAGTATGTAAACTGGGAGACACAGAGAGATGAGCCCAGATCCTAGATTCCAGATCCTCAACACGTTGTGTGTGGGTGTGCTGAATATCAATGTCCTGCTGCACTCTCTCGTTCTCTCTCAATGTATTAACGTGTATATGAGTGTGTGAGTGCATGTGTCTTGAGTCTTGGTGTGTAAGACTTTGCATGGAAGGGACAGTATATGTCTATGATTGGGTGGCTGTGTGTGTGTGTGTGTGTGTGTGTGTGTGCGTGTGGGTGGGTGAATATCTAGCCTATTTGTGATTGTCTGGGAGTGATTGTCTGGGAGTGCAGAATACTGATTCAGCCTGTTTTCAATGTCTTGCTCTCTCTCGCTCTTTCTCCTACCTGATGTGTGTTTTTCTTTCTGACTGAGTAAACGGCAGACCATAGCTGCTGCTATGTGGGGATGTTCCTACATCAAGAGTAGCCCTTCTCTTCTGTCTTCACTCTCGGTGGTGTATTTGAAGTGGTTCTGCCCAGCCTTCTGTTGCTGTTCTGTTCTCACCTTGTGTGGAGACACTGGGAATTCCCAGAAGACCACACTAAACCGCATTGCCGTGCGTTGGAGGAGAGCGGACACTGCCGCACATTAACCCCCTTTCATTTACCATGCTACAGTATTGTGTGTGTGCATGCGCGTGTGTTGGCTAAAATCTATTTGTGCTAGCTGCAGGCTGTGTATGTGTGTGTTTTTTGTGCATTTCTGTTTGGAAATAGAAGAGATACATGGTTATGATAAATATATTTGCTTTTACAGCAGTTAAAGGATTCTGTGCCATTTCCCTAGAGAGGGAGAGCAACAGAAAGAGGTAGAACAAGGTAAGGCAGAAATAACCAGCTAAAGAAAGATAGGAAGATTGGAAGAATGGCAAGAAGAGAGGTAGAGGAGGTAGCTATAAGCCAAGGCAGAGATGTAAAAGAAGATAGGAGATGGAGGGGGAGGGAGAGTTGGCATATAGAATATTAATGTCCCTGTGTCAGGGTGTGGAGTTTATTCACAGACCAGCACCCCACTCGCTCGCACGCACGCACACACTCATGGTATCTTTCTACACACAAACAACATAAGCACAATACTTGGGTACTCAGTTACTTGGATCAGACTAATTAATCAGACACTGACCATTCACATTGGGAATGCTTCCAGAAACACAATAATCGTCCACAGGTAGCAAAATGTTAAAACACAAATCTTGGAGAGAGAAATGTTCACATACTGTAGTCCTTCCAAAATGACTCACTACACCAGACAAAACTAGCATGCAAACACCTAATAATTCAACTCATGATGTATTCTTAACTAATTGAGAGGTGACCCGTTCCTTAATTCCCCATCTTCTACCTGTGCTACAACTTTGGCCTTGAACACCTGCTCAGTTGGCCGACTTCGAGACCGCAAACATTGACTCACTCCCACACACACCAGTTACTGCTGTATCAGGACTTGGAAATCCCTGCCAGCGTCTGGATATATATATATATACACATACACATACACACACACACACACGCTCAATTAGAATGTGAGCAGGGGCGGGTTTGTGAGGGAGAGACACCCTCGCATTCAAGGGTGATAGCCAAACAGACAGGCTCAAGCACACTGCTGTCTGGAATGGGAAAGAGAGAAGGTGAAACCAGAATTAATATGGTGGGAGAGAGATTGCATACTGTCAAAGGGTAGAAGATGTGTGGAATATATTCTGTTAAATGATGCAGGGAAAAAATAACATATGGTGGTTAGGGTGGTTGTTCATGATGGATAAGCAACTGTAGCATATTAAAGCAATGAGGTTTTCCTTGTGAAAATTGGTCAAGCCTGATATATACCACCAAGCCCTTTGTACCCAGAAGCACAGAGTAGGCTAATATTAGCAACAAAGAGGTCTGTGGCTGAGGAACCGCTCCTCTTGGCAGAATGCCCACTTTAGCCTGGCATGTGCGGCGCGCCGGCATAGGGCGAACTGGACTGTCACAGCGCACCGGAGACACAGTGCGCAGAGCCGGCGCAGGACTCACCGGGCTGTGGAGGCGCATTGGAGGTCTGGAGCGTAGAGCTGGCACAAGACGTGCAGAGCTGGGGAGGCGCACAGGAGGCCTGGTGCGTGGGGCTGGCACATTCTTCACCAGACGGCTAGCACGCACCTCAGGACGAGTATGGAGAGCAGACTCAGGAGGCACCAACACAACAGCTCTCTCCTAACTCTCCTCCAATCTCCCCATCAACTCCTTAACTGTCTCTGCTTCACTCCCTTCACTCCCCTCCAAGTTCACCTTCTTCTCCCCGACTCGCTCTGGTTCCAACCTCGGCTCCGCCAACCGTCCCGTGTGCCACCCCCAAAAAAGTTTTGGGGGCTGCCTCCTGGCCACGCACGTAGTTCTGTTACGTTCGTCGTCGTGGAAATGACCGGACCAAGGTGCAGCGTGGGGAGCGTACATTTTCCTTTATTTATGTCAATGTCGCCAACAAAACAAAGAATGAGGGAATGACTGTGAAGCTTACTAGGGCTATAGTGTCACTAACAAAGATAACTACCCATCAAATACAAAGGAAAAAAGGCTGCCTAAGTATGATTCCCAATCAGAGACAACGATAGACAGCTGTCCCTGATTGAGAACTATACCCGGCCAAAACATAGAAACAGAAAACATAGAAATAAAGAAACTAGAATGCCCACCCTAGTCACACCCTGGCCTACCAAAAATAGAGAATAAAAGCCTCTCTATGGCCAGGGCGTGACACCAACAGTTGTTTCTGTGCATATGATGTGCCATATGATGCTTAAATACCATTTACAGTTGCTATTTTTCTCTACTTTTGATGTTGTGTATTTTGTTTAGTTGTTATCTAATTACAAACTAATTACAAACTAAACAAACTAATTTTCAATCAACATTAATTAGGTCTGTACTAGTTCCATAATTCTAACTGTTCTGTAATTCTAGCAGCCGTTTCTATGCACGTGATATATCATGTGATGCCATTAGGGATCTTAACGGTTAATCAGTTAGCTGCTGAAAATACATTTTACCATTCATGCTTATCAGTCTAAAGGTTTATTTGCATAATTTTGTGGAATTAAATTGGTTGCGTTTGTATTTCCGTTAGTCGTCATGTATCTTATTTATCACACGCTCACAGCATACAACGCTTGGTTGAGGAGCGGATTGATGTATCACCTGTCAGATGGCGTGAGAGCAGCTCCTCAAAAAGCTGGTACTGGAATGAAACATGCTTTTATAAGCCCAGTCATTGCGCAACAAATAACCATTCTAAATGCAATCACATGTTAAAACTGTTTTGATGGCCTTGATTAAAAGAGCTTCTATTTTTATTTCTCAATCTCAACTTATTAACTTATTAATTAAAACCTGCTTCCCATTCACCATTCAAGTACATTGGCTTCCCATTCGTCATTCAAGTACATTGGTGGGCGCGACACCCACCACTTTACAATATGAGCTTGAGGCAGTATAATTGTTTGAAACCTAAACGATTTACTTTACTGCAAATAATGATGATTGTCTTACCTTGCTTCAAAGTAGCATAGCCAAAATCCAACCATAGAAATATGGAAGCAATTATTTTATAAAGACTTCCTCATGCCATTAAACAACTTTCTTTCGTTGTCCAGAAGCCAAAGTCTCAATTCTAGTCATATTAACAACCCATCCTAGTTGTTGTATCTTTCCCTTCTTTCTATGTTTTTAACAGATTTTCATCTGTGTCACATTAGGTGCGAGGTTTAGAATGGTGTTTTCCCACAGAAAGGTTGCATTTTGGCAACCGTTTGAAAGTTACGTTTTTTTATTTTTATTATTAGTTGCTTCATTAAAGCAGTTGCATGTTTAATAATAGGCTATAGCCTTTTGACTGTAAGACAATAGGCTTTCTGTTGTTGCATACATTAAACTCTTAATGAAAATAGTTCATTCCTTGTATGCATGCAAAGTGTTTTATGTTAGTCACATCATTTTACGGTTTGTAAATCTTTTTACAGTTTGTTGACCAGTTAATGCAGGTCGGTTAGTCAGAAGCAAAATGTACCGAAATGTGCATCCTAGATGCCATATACAGTATATGTAGTGCAGCTAGTTCTCAGTAGAATACATTTAATATCTGATACATGACACGAGGAAGATACCAGTCTCATTATAAAATGCCAACACCATTAGTATTCTTGCTTCGTGCTTTGCATACAAGGTTCCAGTTTTTAATCCCCCACCCCCCAAAAAAATGTAATTGCAGTTCTTAAGCAACAAGCCCCCACCTCATTAGACAGCTCATCAGCAATCTATCAGCACATGTATTATGTATTAGCAGAACTACATTAATTGTAAACACACTGCAGATTCCTTATTTAGTTTTCAGTACATTTGAGCCTTAGTGTCAGGCTATTGTGTAGAAGTGCTCGGTGCCTAAGCAAATTATGCTTTTCTACTTCATAATAAGGACTTATTCCCACTACTGCACAGAGCCGGTTAGTTCGCTATCAGCCACTGTATCAGCCTTGTATGCAAATGTCAATTTTTCAATCAACCTTGTGTTCATTCACAGGCACTCGATACCTCAGCCTTGCCCAGTGTTCCATTGACCACCAAGGTGACCTCATGAAATCACACCTTTAATCACTCAACTCCAGGCTCATGCATGGACCCAGGTGGAGTGACAGAGGCCCACGTTAGCTAGCCGCTGTATTGTAGCTAATGCTACTGTTTGGATTATTTTCCCAGTATGTCTAGGTTTACTTCTGTCATCCACTGGATTTAGAGAAAATGAACACAATGGACTTGGGCTTATATGTAGAAGCACAAAACAAAGCATTAAGTAGATAGCATGTAACATCACAATTTGACTTCTGTTCTGATTCCTTTTGCTGAATTCTTGAATTAGATTTGTCAGTCATTGTGGGAGGAACTAGGCTACCCCTGATCTCCATCCAGACCCAACACCTTTTTAGTAACCACCTCAGTCCCTTCACACTTTTTAGTCCTGTCCGTCTTTCCACACAGCATCCAGGCTCAATCACTGGAGCAATTTAGTGGGACTCGTGCCAATACATATCCAGCTGTTTACCCCAAGACTCCAGACCACACTCCAAGATGCCAGCTACATCTGATTCCATGTAGTGCACTATAAATGCAAAGGGTATCATTTCAATGTAGTTACCTCTGATTCCAAGAATCCAGTGCCTCTGATTCCCAGCACCAACCTGCAGGTGTGGTCCTCACCTCCAGAGCAGCTTACTATTAGCAACTGCTATCATTGGTATTCATTTCTCGCTCTTAATTCCCCAATAGTATTTTTTTTAAAATATTTTGCTTGACAGAGGACTGTGGGTTTAACACTGGGGGGAGCGCTCCATCACGACTACATTTTATCCAATTAAATACAGATTTAATCAGGCCGGCAGTCGGGATGTGAATACGGAATGCGATCCGTCTGTTAACTGAAGGCTTGTCGGTGTGGGCCGGGTTGCCGTGGGTTTCCAGCCCGGTAACAGAGGATTGGCGTTGTGGGCGAGACAGAGGGAGGATGCCCTGATTCTGACTTGTATGGACTCCGGCCCAATTTACAAATATTCCTGGACAGTTAGCTTTTTAATGAGCAATTACCCTTCTCACTCACTTTCTGATTTCTTATTTTCTTCTCCCTTTCTGTGTGAAGACGGTGAAGCCCCTTCAAACATCCCCTAACCTGCTGATTTAGTGTGTTAAGTTGCTGAGGAGGCTTGAGACACAAGGACGTTCCTTTGGGAGAGAGGCGTGATTTACTGTTGATGTAAACACTTGATTAATGAATGATTTAGTGATTGGATTATATGTGCAGCAGGGCTGACACGATCTGGAAGAGTTTCATCTTTAATTTACTGGCAGGCAACACAAGCCTCTCCGGTTTAGGACATAGAAGAGACAGAAAACACCCTTTCTGTGCCAGAGAGAGACCTGTCTGTAATGGTTGTGGCTGATTGTAAAAGCATCCTCCACCGTGGAGAAGCACTTATATGATCTGAAATACAGCTCCCCAGTGGCCCATCAAGGTCCTCTGAAAGTGCTGTGTCACCTTCAGAGTTTCTGGGGAGAATTGCTAGATGCTGCTAGGCCTATTAATAAGTGGTTGTTGGAGACGCTGTATTTCAACTTATCCTGATACGTAGGGTTGTTTTAAATTATGAGGAAAGCAGTGATTACAAATATTGCAATTTGATATAGCTTGGTGGGCTATGTTTATGTGTATGTGTGATTGCTGTGAAAATGATATTATGGCACTTTCTCATGGACTGGAAATATCACCTTGATTACCCACATCTCACACAGTGTAAACACTCGGCAGCATTAAGTGCACAGTTTAGTCTCTAAATCAATTTCAAGTTGGCAGCCCTCTCCCTGTAATTTTTCAATAAGCTGTTGGTTTGTGTCCCATTCAATACTTCAGTCACTTACAGCATCTTAATGTAAACATGTTTTGCCTCAACAGTCTCTTTCATGTTGGTTGTGATGAATTCTGTTTTGCTATCAAATCGTGCCCTTTTTTCCCTATTTACTATTTTGATTCAGGGCATAGCTGAGGCTTTGAATAAAAGATTCAGAAACTAGTAGCATTTGATGTGGTATGATCATTTTTCAGTGTGGCTTGTGTGAACTCAGAAATAGCAACAGACATGCACTAAGTGTACAAAACGTTAAGAACACCTTCCCTTTGCGCCTAGAACAGCCTCGATTCGTTGGGGCATTGATGACAAAGTGCTGAAAGTGTTCCACAGGGATGCTGTTTCCAATGCTTCCCACAGTTGTGTCAAGTTGGCTTGATGTCTTTTGGGTGGTGGACCATTCTTGATACACACGGGAAACTGTTGAGCTTTAAAAATCCAACAGAGTTGCAGTTATTGACACAACCCGGTGCGCCTGGCACCGACTGTACTACCATGCCCCATTCAAAGGCACTTAAATCTTTTATCTTGCCCATTCACCCACTGAATGGCACACATACACAATCCGTGTCTCATTTGTCTCAATGCTTAAAAGTCCTTCATTGACCTGTCTCCTCCCCCTCATCTACACTAATTAAAGTGGATTTAACAAGTGACATTAATAAGGGATCATAGCTTTCACCTGGATTCATATGGTTACCCTATGTCATGGAAAGTGGTGTCCTTAATGTTTTGTACGCTCAGTGTATTTCGAGTAGAGCGTCATATAGGGTATCAAAACAAAAAAACACAACATAGTGTAATTTGATAATTACACTGGGAAAAGTAACGCCTTTAAAATAGTTTTTTTCCCACCTCTAATTGGTAGTCATATAATTGGATTCCATGTTGAGAGGAAGTCACCTCACCTGTTATTTCCAGGTGTAAATTAGTTGAAGAGAGAGAGGTTTCTCCGAACCCCACAGATTGCTGTGGTCCTCCAGGAGTAGCACTGCTCACCCTCTGCCCCAGCCTTATATCTCAAACAGGGCTGTGTTTGAAGTGCTCGGTTGGGTGCCTGCATTCTGCACTCGACAAGAGCTGCGGCATTGGCTTGCAGCCCCCTGTAAGTTTCTTCTGTTTAGCATTTGCATACCGAACAAACAGGAAATTGTGTTCATTTGTATGCAAATGTGTTTGTCCCCGAGGCTGGGATTTTGAATTAAAAGTTTTACCGTCCCATTAATTCCAAATTACACACAGGCACTGACATGGGCCTCTCTTCCTGGCAGGGGGGGTCCTTCCTGCCACCCGAATGCAGCCCTTTCAGTTTAGGCTGTTTAGTTTGCCATCTGCGAACAGAGTTGGAATTTGGATTAATTCTGGTCTGTTGATTTGCAGATTGATCGTCTGCGTCACGTCGCAATCTTCTCTTAATTATCACGCAAAAATATGCAAAGATTTGGGCTGACTGATATTCCGGTATACTATGGTAGACCTACGAGAAAACGCCTGACAGGTAATGAGGAAAATGGTAAATGAGAGGGAGTGGTGAAGGCTGTCCTCTGTGCACCTCATCAGCCTCTCTCAAAAATATATGACCCCTCTATGATGGCTGGCATGTATACTGTAGGCTGATACTGACAATCAGAAAATGCATACGTGACTTGTGTTGTCCATTATGGTGAATAGAGAGATAGAAAGAGGATGTTTTGGGCTCGTTTCTATTGTGTCAGCATAAAGTCTACTACCCACATGCACAGAAAGCGTGAAATTCATAATGGATTTAGTGGAACCATACTAGTGCATTTCTCAATGATAAGCCCAAATACTAACCTAAGAATAGCTTGTGCTACAAACCTACCAGCCTGGAAGGAATCCAGCATGTGGAAAAAGACATAAAACAAAAGAATGAGAGAAAAGATTAATTAACGAGCGAAAACGGCCCGATCAATAGATATTTTCAGCTAAATTACAGTCCTGCCATCCTTCCAAGCTGCACAGATGTCAAGATGGAGAAAATGTACTTCATGTCTGAGGAATCGAGGCTGTAACCATCTCCCCTAAAATCCTACAGCATCCAGTGATGGGGCACTGAAACAGGGACAACATAATGGATGCCTATTGGAAATCACATTAAGCTGCTATCAGAGGGTGGGTCGCAAATGACACCCTATTCCCTACAGTGTGCACTACTTTTGACCAGAGCCCATAGGGCCCTGGTCAAAAGTATTGCACTACGTAGGGAATCGGGTGCCATTTGGGACACAGGCCCCAATATGGAGGGCTGATACCGCCGCTGTCACTGTACCTCACTGTCCCCGAGGCCAGTCTCTCTCTCTAATAACGGAGGCGATCATCACAGTGAAATATGAAGCATGGCACCGGGCTGCAGCCAGGCCTTCAAGAGAGTAATCACTGATATCACTCACATGTGACGGTGCTGTAGTCCATCACAACCGAGGAGGATAGAGAGATCTGAAAGGAGGACTGTTTGGGTGGAAGGGGATGAAGTGAATGAGTGATGGATTTAGGGAGGCTTAGGGAGGATGAAATAGAGTGAGAGAGGAGAGATGTGATGGGGAGAGATATTGAAGGATAGGAAAGTGAAGGGAAGGAAGACATAAAGGTGTTATCCAAAGAGTTAAAATGGTGCTGGAAGAAATGGCAGCAGTTTTACGGGCGCCCAACCAATTGTGCTATTATGTGGGGGTTTTTCGCATTATTTGTAACTTATTTTGTACATAATGTTTCTGCAACCGTACCTTATGACAAAAAAGAGCTTCTGGATATCAGGACAGCGATCAGTCACCCCGGATTAGACAAAGATTTTTTTCTACAACAAGGAGGACGCACAGGACATTCTCCAAACACCCCACAGGGCCGACATCCCCGTTATTTGCAAGAGGAAGCAACGCAGGTACAGAGGACAAAGAGCCGGATGCCTGGTCAGGACCCGGAGAAGGCGACTGGGAAAGCTGCGGTTACTGTCAATACTACTCTCCAACATGCAATAATTGGACAATAAATTAGACGAGGTACGATCACGCATATCCTACCAACGGGACATTAAGAACTGTAATATCCTATGTTTCACGGAATCGTGGCTGAATGACGACATGGATATTCAGCTAGCGGGATATACGCTGCACGGGCAAGATAGAACAGCACACTCCGGTAAGACGAGGGGTGGGGGGTTTGTTTATATTTGTAAACAACAGCTGGTGCACGAAATCTAAGGAAGTCTCTAGATTTTTCTCGCCTGAACTAGAGTATAATGTGATAAATTGCAGGCCACACTACTTGCCTAGAGAGTTTTCAGCTATACTTTTCGTGGCTGTTTATTTACCACCACAGACAGATGCTGGCACTAGGACCGCATCTGACCACACTCAGTCAGATGCTATGCCCTGCGACGAACCATCAAACAGGCAAAGCGTCAATAGAGGGCTAAGATTGAACCATACTACACCGTCTCCGATGCTCGTCTTACTATTACAGACTACAAAGGGAAGCATAGCCATGAGCTGCCCAGTGACACGAGCCTACCAGACGAGCTAAATCACCTCTATGCATGCTTCGAGGCAAGCACCACTGAGGCATGCATGAGAGCATCAGCTGTTCCGGACGACTGTGTGATCATGCTCTCCGTAGCCGACGTGAGTAAGACCTTTAAACAGGTCAACATACACAAGGCTGAGGGGCCAGACGGATTACCAGGACGTGTGCTCCAGGCATGTGCTGACCAACTGGCAGGTGTCTTCGCTGACATTTTCATCATGTCCCTGATTGAGTCTGTAATACCAACATGTTCCAAGCAGACCACCATAGTGGACCACCCTGTGCCCAAGAACACAAAGGCAATCTGCCTAAATGACAGACCCGTAGCACTCACGTCCGTAGCCATGAAGTGCTTTGAAAGGTTTGTAATGGCTCACATCAACACCATCATCCCAGAAACCCTAGACCCACTCCAATTTGCATACCACCCGAACAGATCCACAGATGATGCCATTTCTATTGCACTCCACACTGCCCTTTCCCACCTGGAAAAAAGGAACTTATATGAGAATGCTATTCATTGTCTACAGCTCAGCGTTCAACACATAGTACCCTCAAAGCTCATCAGGAAACTAAGGATCCCGGGACTAAACACCTCCCTCTGCAACTGGATCCTGGACTTCCTGACGGGCCACCCCCAGAAGGTGAGGGTAGGTAGCAACACATCTGCCACGCTGATCCTCAACACCGGAGCTCCACAGGGGTGCGTGCACAGTCCCCTCCTGTACTCCCAGTTCACCCACGACTGCATGGCCAGGCACGACTCCAACATCATCATTAAGTTTGCATTTGACAAAAGAGTGGTAGGCTTGATCACCGACAATGATGAGACAGCCTATAGGGAGGAGGTCAGAGACCTGGCCGGGTGGTGCCAGAATAACAACCTATCCCTCAACGTAACCAAGACTAAGGAGATGATTGTGGACTACAGGAAAAGGAGGACCGAGCACGCCCCTATTCTCATCAACGGGGCTGTAGTGGAGCAGGTTGAGAGCTTCAAGTTCCCTGGTGTCCACATCACCAACAAACAAAAGCGGTACCGAGTGCCAAGTCTAGGACAAAAAGGCTTTTCAACAGTTTTTACCCCCAAGCCATAAGAATCCTGAACAGATAATCAAATGGCTACCCGGACTATTTGCATTGTGTGCCCCCCCAACCCCTCTTTTACGCTGCTGCTACTCTCGGTTTATCATATATGCATTGTCACTTTAACTGTACATTCATGTACATACTACCTCAAATCAAATGTATTTATAAAATCCTTCTTACATCAGCTGATATCTCAAAGTGCTGTTCAGAAACCCAGCATAAAACCCCAAACAGCAAGCAATGCTGGGTTAGAAGCACGGTGGCTAGGAAAAACTCCCTAGAAAAGCCAGAACCTAGGAAGAAACCTAGAGGAAGCCGGCTATGAGGGGTGGCCAGTCCTCTTCTGGCTGTGCCGGGTGGAGATTATAACAGAACATGGCCAAGATGTTATACAATCTCCGTCCCAGTCTCAGGTTTTTTGCAGACTCCATCAGGTTTTCTTCCAGAATGGTCCTGTATTTGGCTCCATCCATCTTCCCATCAATTTTAACCATCTTCCCTGTCCCTGCTGAAGAAAAGCAGGCCCAAACCATGATGCTGCCACCACCATGTTTGACAGTGGGGATGGTGTGTTCAGGGTGATGGGCTGTGTTGCTTTTACGCCAAACATAACGTTTTGCATTGTTGCCATAAAGTTCAATTTTGGTTTCATCTGACCAGAGTACCTTCTTCCACATGTTTGGTGTGTCTCCCAGGTGGCTTGTGGCAAACTTTAAACAACACTTTTTATGGATATCTTTAAGAAATGGCTTTCTTCTTGCCACTCTTCCATAAAGGCCAGATTTGTGCAATATACTACTGATTGTTGTCCTATGGACAGAGTCTCCCACCTCAGCTGTAGATCTCTGCAGTTCATCCAGAGTAATCATGGGCCTCTTGGCTGCATCTCTGATCAGTCTTCTCCTTGTATGAGCTGAAAGTTTAGAGGGATGGCCAGGTCTTGGTAGATTTGCAGTGGTCTGATACTCCTTCCATTTCAATATTATCGCTTGCACAGTGCTCCTTGGGATGTTTAAAGCTTGGGAAATCTTTTTGTATCCAAATCCGGCTTTAAACTTCTTCACAACAGTATCTCGGACCTGCCTGGTGTGTTCCTTGTTCTTCATGATGCTCTCTGCGCTTTTAACGGACCTCTGAGACTATCACAGTGCAGGTGCATTTATACGGAGACTTGATTACACACAGGTGGATTGTATTTATCATCATTAGTCATTTAGGTCAACATTGGATCATTCAGAGATCCTCACTGAACTTCTGGAGAGAGTTTGCTGCACTGAAAGTAAAGGGGCTGAATAATTTTGCACGCCCAATTTTTCAGTTTTTGATTTGTTAAAAAAGTTTGAAATATCCAATAAATGTCGTTCCACTTCATGATTGTGTCCCACTTGTTGTTGATTCTTCACAAAAAAATACAGTTTTATATCTTTATGTTTGAAGCCTGAAATGTGGCAAAAGGTCGCAAAGTTCAAGGGGGCCGAATACTTTCGCAAGGCACTGTATGTTCATAGATGACCAGCAGGGTCAAATAATAATAGTTGCCAGTGCTCCCGCACATTGGCTAACCTGGCTATCTGCATTGTGTCCCGCTACCCACCACCCGCCAACCCCTCTTTTACGCAACTGCTACTCTCTGTACATGTACATACTACCTCAATCAGCCTGACTAACTGGTGTCTGTATGTAGCCTCGCTACTTTTATAGCCTCGCTACTGTCTTTTTACTGTTGTTTTATATCTTTACTGTTGTTTTTTTTTCTTTAGTTACCTATTTTTCGCCTAATACCTTTTTTTGCACTATCGGTTAGAGCCTGTAAGTAAGCATTTCACTGTAAGGTCTACACCTGTTTTATTCTGGACACGTGACAAATAAACTTTGATTTGAAGAATATGGTGAAAGGAGGAAGAGGCAAGAACAGGTTGGAAAGAGCAGAGGGAAGAAACATATTATTGGGTTCATACTAGTTAAAGTCCCCTGTCATACATAGTTTCATTATAGGGATTGAGATTCCTTGTTTGAATATTGTGTGGTCCAGACAAAATGGTTTTAGAAAAAACATGATTAGTTTGAACTACCGGCTTTTAAAACATCTGCTGTAGAGTTAGGCGTATCAGAGACTCAGCATGTAAAATCTTGAGGTCCAGAGTCAAAGACTAGATTGGGTCACACACAGGAATAGAGCTGATGGAAGACAATTGGCTGACTTCATCTGCAGAGAGAGAGAGAGGGGTAACTTTGTTTCAAATGTTCTAAGAGAGACTAGTGCTGTAACATTCCACATCCAAATTGGACTCAAGAGGTGTATCGAACCATCCCTAGACTGCTGTTGCACTTATTCAGTTGACTGACTCCTACATAACCACATCATTACTTAATGAAAACTGTCTGATAGCACAGGTGTTTTAAATTATGTGTTGGCATGGCAGAATTGGCAGAGGTTCCTAAAATCTCCTTTCCCCGTCTGGGTGACGAGCGCCAATTGTGACTGTTAAGGAAGTCTGTGGGGAAAGGCGGTGCGTGGGTGGCCAGAGGACGGAGAGAGGAGGGAAAGAGGATTAAAGGTTAAAGCAGGTGGCAAGAGAAATGTGCAACAGTTTGATCCAAGGCCATTATCACATCCCTTAACCCCCCACCCCAAGTCCCCTCTGCTCCGCCGCCCCACTGCCCCCCGCGTATTAGCAGTGAATAGTACAGAAATAAATTAGGCCATTCTGACGTATCTTGAAAGCTCCCGGACCCAGGACACCGCTGCCATTCAAATAAAGCCCATTCTGTGAGGCGAGCTGGAGTGACCGGTGACGCGACGGGGGTCAAACGGGAGAAAGCGAGAGAGAGAGCAGGCGGGCACTCTGCCACTGTTCAAAAGCACACAGGAGGGTGAGAGAAGAGTGGGCTGCAGCAGCACAGTAGCACAGTGGAGGCTGATAATGCCTTAATGGCCCTGGTCACAATGATTCACACCTCTAAGAGGTGTTGGAGGAATTTTCGGGGCCCAGGGCAAATTCGCATTTGCAGCGAGTCTCTATTCTGTGCCTCAGAAAGTAAAACAAACACACAATTGTTCCAGACGTCCCGTGAATTTCCGCAACAAAAGTTTAGCTGGAAACCTTCATATGAATGCAGATTCACATGGTAGGTTATTACTGTAAACCTGGGGTGCCTGCCCATTCCCGTCTCTGCCTTGTCCTTGAATGTACGTAGTCATCCAGCTCCCACAGCTTTTTCTTCAAAAGGCAGAACTGGTTCAGCCTTCTAGTCCCAGTGAGTCAAGAGAGAGAGAGAGAGAGAGAGAGAGAGAGAGAGAGTCAACTGTGAAATATATCCTATTTAGTGCCACTCGACTAGAGGTCGACCGATTATGTTTTTTTCAACACCGATACCGATTATTGGAGGACCAAAAAAAGCCGATGCCGATTAATCGGCCGATTTATATTTATTTATTTGTAATAATGACAATTACAACAATACTGAATGAACACTAATTTTAACTTAATATAATACATCAATACAATCAATTTAGCCTCAAATATGTAATGAAACATGTTCAATTTGGTTTAAATAATGCAAAAACAAAGTGTTGGAGAAAAGAGTAAAAGTGCAATATGTGCCATGTAAGAAAGCTAACGTTTAAGTTCCTTGCTCAGAACATGAGAACATATGAAAGCTGGTGGTTCCTTTTAACATGAGTCTTCAATATTCCCAGGTAAGAAGTTTTAGGTTGTAATTATTATAGGAATTATAGGACTATTTCTCTCTATACCATTTGTATTTCATTAACCTTTGACTATTGGATGTTCTCATAGGCACTTTAGTATTGCCAGTGTAACAGTATAGCTTCAGCCCCTCTCCTCGCTCCTACCTGGGCTCGACCCAGGAACACAACGACAACAGCCACCCTCGAAGCAGCGTTACCCATGCAGAGCATGGGGAACAACCACTCCAAGTCTCAGAGAAAGTGACGTTTGAAACGCTTTTAGCGCGCGCTAACTAGCTAGCCATTTCACTTCGGTTACACCAGCCTCATCTAGGGAGTTGATATACTTGAAGTCATAAATAGTGCAATGCTTGACACACAATGAAGAGCTGCTGGCAAAACGCACGAAAGTGCTGTTTGAATGAATGCTTACGAGCCTGCTTCTGCCTACCACCGCTCAGTCAGATACTTAGATACTTGTATGCTTGTATGCTCAGTCAGATTATATGCAACGCAGGACACGCTAGATAATATCTAGTAATATCATCAACCATGTGTAGTTAACTAGTGATTATGATTGATTGATTGTTTTTTATAAGATAAGTTTAATGCTAGCTAGCAACTTACCTTGGCTTACTGCATTTCGCGTAACAGGCAGGCTCCTTGTGGAGTGCAACGAGAGGCAGGTGGTTATAGCGTTGGACTAGTTAACTGTAAGTTTGCAAGATTGGATCCCCCGAGCTGACAAGGTGAAAATCTGTCGTTCTGCCCCTGAACGAGGCAGTTAACCCACCGTTCCTAGGCCGTCATTGAAAATAAGAATGTGTTCTTAACTGACTTGCCTAGTTAAATAAAGATTAAATAAAGGTGTAAAAAAACAACAACAAAAAAATCAGTGTCCAAAGATATCGATTTCCGATTGTTATGAAAACCACAAATCGGCCCTAATTAATCGGCCATTCCGATTAATCGGTCGACCTCTACACTCGACTGGTCAAAGGGATGCTATTGAAATCGTTGGGGGGCTGAATGTCTGACTATCTAGATGCATGCTCATTCAGGGAAAAAGAGAACGGGCCGGGAAGAGGGGATCAGTGGAGTACTACCATAAAGGAGTGCCTCACTTAATTCACACATGGCTAAACTGCAGACACGGTGTGCGGCGCCACATGCACAAAAATCAATTGACCAAAGCAATTCCTTTAATGAAACACCACATCCAAACTCTCCCTGACAAATGCCAAAGCAATTGGCTACAGCCGTACCTCTTTTTGCCTGTTTGCTTTCTTCCTTTCCTAAGCCTATAGAAAGATCTGTGCCTTGTTAGCAGCGAGTGACTAACCAACAATGTGAAACGGCTTGCAATATTTAATATTCCTCAAAATGCCTATTTGCTGTGCTCTTTGTGTCTGTGTTTCTTGCTTGTTTCAGCATTATGCTTAAAGCATCTTCCCTTCATGTGACAATTCCAGTTTCCTTATTTCCCATGTAATCACAATAGCCACAGCGTGTGTGTGTGTGTGTGTGTGTGTGTGTGTGTGTGTGTGTGTGTGTGTGTGTGTGTGTGTGTGCGTGCGTGCGTGCGTGCGTGCATGCGCGCCTGTGTTTAGATGAGTTGTGTGGGGATGGCGTGCCATTGTTTACATATTGTGGCTGTAGTGTAGGCGTTATTTATTTGTCCCTATCTGTCAGCCGCACAAAGAGGATGATTTGCCCCTCGCCGAGAACAGTGGCTGTGCTCAAACTGCAAATAACTGTAATATGAATTTATCACTAATTCCCAAGCTCTCTGGAGAGGGGGTATAGAGGTGTGCTGGAATGGCAGCATAGCACGCAGCCACCTGTCACAAGCTGAAAAAACAGCAGGTACCGCAAAAACAGCCGACCCGTCGGGACCTTTTTTCCACTGTAATTGTCATATACCTCATTCATTGGATTACAGCTTTAATTGGGCCTCATAATTACCACTTATTGTTCTCACTTATTGTTTCTGAGCTCAATTTGTTTGTTTCTGTTCACGCTTTGGCAACACAAAATGTTCTTTTGTCATGCCAATGAAGCAATTTGTGTTCAATGCAATTGCATTTAATTTAATTCAAGGAGAGCAGAGGAATAGAAATCAGGAGGGCAAGAGGTAAAAAGGCAGCGAGCATGAAAGAGGCACCTGCGGACATAGGAAATGAAATGGGAGGGTTTTGAAATGAAATGGAGTTTTAATCATTCTCTCTCCATTTGAAAGGGCCGTTGGTTTCAACTGACAGACAAAACCTGCAACGAGAGTCTTGGATTATTAACCAAAAATAATAGATATATTATAATCTCTAAACAATATCAATCTTAATTATATAATGTATCAGTCTGTTTGTAGGAGTCCAAGCTAGAGATGTGTACTCTCTGTTGGTGGTGTTGAATGGTGACGGTCTGTAAGAATACAGTTCTAATATTTTCCTGGGTAGCAGTGAGTAAATAGATTATCTTCAGTGCCCTAGGTCATCTCCATATCATTATACATATCATTATATCATTTAAACTTGGTTCAAGCTTCTCTAGTGTCCGTGTGTTATTTACTCTAAAAAATAAGAACCTAACAGTAGTCAACACAATATTGTGATATCACTTACCAAGTAGTCAAAAAAATGACCTAGCTACCAGTCATTAAATATTATATTTCAATACTACAGTATTTGCTACATATTTATCATGTACATAATATATCTAACAGACCATGTCCAACTCCTATTCGGTCCAGAGATTCGTAGCCCCCATCAATAGCCTCCAGGTTATATAGTAGCTACTCTGGCTGCAATTTCCCCTTGAATCAGAGCCCTGTTCACCTTAGTCATCAGTAATGACTGGCCAGTAAACACTACAGTACTCTGAGCGACCAATAAATTCAGCCTCTACACAATCCATCTCTGGACCAGCCAGGCCTGATTTAATCTGTTTCCCAAATTACACTCTATTCCCTATTCAAGTTTCAAAGTTTATTCGCCATGTGCACAACAGGTGTAAAACAGTACAGTGAAATTCTTACCTTGAGAGTTCTTTCCCAACATTGCAGTGGTAATAATATAGATAATAATAGAAAGTATAATAAAATAAAACACAATAACTACAATGTGAGTTAAAGAAACATGAGAATAGTATATACAGGTCATTACCTTATTTAATGTGCAGGGGCACTGGAGTGGTTTACGTGGGTTTATACATAAAAAGTACAAAATACATGTAAACAGGGCTGAAAAGTGATTGGTGGCAGGAATATATCAATACTTTTTATGTAATATAATATTTCCCAACATGCTCTATTGAAGCGAGATTTTCTAAAATGATTTGTTTGAATGTAATCTGTGTTTTTACAATGATTGGTTGCACATTGATTGATTGATTGATAAATGTTATGCTACACATACATTTTTCTAAACTTATCCAATCTGTTAGTAATTACATTTATTGTACCAGTTACTGAGATGCTTGTTCCAGTTCAGGTCAAATCAAATTTTATTAGTCGCATGCGCCGAATACAACAGGTGTAGTAGACCTTATAGTGAAATGCTTACTTACAAGCCCCTAACCAACAATGCAGTTTAAAAAAACAAATAATTAAAGAGCAGCAGTAAAATAATAGCGAGACTATATACAGCGGGTACCGGTACAGAGTCAATGTGCGGGGTCACTGGTTAGTCGAGGTAATTGAGGTAATATGTGCATGTAGGTAGAGATATTACAGCGACTATACATACATAATAAGAGTAGCTGCGGCATAAAAGGGGGGAGGGGGCAATGCAAATAGTCCGGGTAGCCATTTGATTAGATGTTCAGGAGTCTTATTGCTTGAGGGGTAGAAGCTGTTTAGAAGCCTCTTGGACCTAGACTTGGCGCTCCTGTACCACTTGCCATGCGGAATCCGAGAGAACAGTCTATGACTGGTGTGGCTGGGGTCTTTGACCATTTTTAGGGCCTTCCTCTGACACTGCCTGGTATAGAGGTCCTGGATGGCAGGAAACTTGACCCCAGTGATGTACTGGGCCGTACACACTACCCTCTGTAGTGGTCGGAGGCCGAGCAGTTGCCATACCAGGCAGTGATGCAACTAGTCAGGAGGCTCTCGATGGTGGACCTGAGGACCCATGCCAAATCTTTTCATTCTTCTGAGGGGGAATAGGTTTTGTTGTGCCCTCTTCACGACTATCTTGGAGTGCTTGGACCATGTTAGTTTGTTGGTGATGTGGACATCAAGGAATTTGAAGCTCTCAACCTGCTCCACTACAGCCCAGTCAAGAAGAATGGGGGCGTGCTCGGTCCTCCTTTTCCTGTAGTCCACAATCATCTCCTTTGTCTTGATCACGTTGAGGGAGAGGTTGTTGTGCTGGCACCACACGGCCAGGTCTCTGACCTTCTCCCTATAGGTTGTCTTGAGGTTGAGGTTGTCTCAGTATTCAATCTTCCCTACACTGGCAGTCATTCTGAATGCAGGATCCGGGTGATTAACAATTCCACTTGTTGGATATCCTAACTCTGGCTGGATTTCAATAGGAATTACACATCACTTTGCAAGCTAGCATAATGTGACTTGCAGGCCTGATGTGGCCTGTAAACCAGGAGATTCCTAACACCCTTCATAGAGTGTTCTAGGTAGAACCATTTACCATATACCATAGAATGGTTCCCCTTATGGGGCCAAACCAAAGAACCCTGTATGTTTCTACTTAGTACCCTGTGTAGTTGTTAGCCATTTAACAGGCTTAAATATAAGATGTTTAGGAGTATGTTGGTCTGAGCATTGCCAGATGGGAGCATGGAGAACTATTAGAACTATATTTACTATTATAGTGCAGTACTGCTGATCAGTGCTCTATAGAACCTGGTCAAAAGTATTGCACTATATATATTTTTTTAAAGCATTTTGCAAGATGAATTCTCTTAAGATGCACCATCTTGTTTTCAAGAATGTTTAAAAAATACAAACAATTACAAGAATTTATTCAACTACTGTCGAATAAAAATTATCAATTTTATTTTTTTATTACATTAACAGCATAAAAAAGTTGATGTACAACTACTAATAGTCCTACAAATAATACAAACTACTGCTACAACTACTAATACAATTAATAAGACTAAGTATCTATAAAATATACAGTACCAGTCAAAAGTTTGGACACACCTACTCATTCAAGGGTTTTTCTTTATTTTGACTATTTTCTGCATTGTAGAATAATAGTGAAGACATCAAAACTATAACATAACACATACGGAATCATGTAGTAACTAAAAAATAGTTTATTTTATATTTTAGCTTCTTCAAAGTAGCAATTCTTTGCCTTGATAACAGCTCTTCTTTGCCTTGAACACACTCTTGACATTCTCTCAACCAGCTTCATGAGGTAATCACCTAGAATGCATTTCAATTAACAGGTGTGCCTTCTTAAAAGTTCATTTGTTAATGCGTTTGAGCCAGTCAGTTGTATTGTGACATGGTATGGGTGGTATGCAGAAGATAGCCCTATTTGGTAAAATACCAAGTCCATATTATGCCAAGAAAGTTTCTTCAAGTGCAGTCGCAAAAACCATCAAGCTCTATGATGAAACTGGCTCTCATGAGGACCTCCACAGGAAAGGAAGACCCAGAGTTACCTCTGCTGCAGAGGATAAGTTAATTGCGTGAATCAGACATTTGTGGTCGAATTGTTGCAAAGAAATCACTACTAAAGGACGCCAATAATAAGAAGAGACTTGCTTGGGCCAAGAAACACAAGCAATGGACATTAGACCGGTGGAAATCTGTCCTTTGGTCTGATGAGTCCAAATTGGAGATTTTTGGTTCCAACCACCGTGTCTTTGTGAGATGCAGGGTAGTTGAGATGCAGGAGGGATTTTGTCCCACTCCTCTTTGCAGATCTTCTCCAAGTCATTAAGGTTTCGAGGCTGACGTTTGGCAACTCGACCCTTCAGCTCCCTCCACAGATTTTCTATGGGATTAAGGTCTGGAGACTGGCTAGGCCACTCCAGGACCTTAATGTGCTTTTTCTTGAGCCACTCCTTTGTTGCCTGACCATGTGGTTTGGGTCATTGTCATCCTGGAATACCCATCCATGACCCATTTTCAATGCCCTGGCTGAGGGAAGGAGGTTCTCACCCGTGATTTGACGGTACATGGCCCTGTCCATCGTCCCTTTGATGCGGTGAAGTTGTCCTGTGCCCTTAGCAGAAAAACACCCCCAAAGCATAATGTTCCCACCTCCATGTTTGACGGTGGGGATGGTTTCTTGGGGTCATAGGCAGCATTCCTCCTCCTCCAAACACGGCGAGTTGAGTTGATGCCAAAGAGTTCCATTTTGGTCTCATCTGACCACAACACTTTCATCCAGTTGTCCTCTGAATCATTCAGATGCTCATTGGCAAACTTCAGACGGGCATGTATATGTGCTTTCTTGAGCAGGGGGACTTTGCGGGCGCTGCAGGATTTCAGTCCTTCACGGCGTAGTGTGTTACCAATTGTTTTCTTGATGACTATGGTCCCAGCTGCCTTGAGATCATTGACAAGATCCTCCCGTGTAGTTCTGGGCTGATTCCTCACCGTTCTCATGATCATTGCAACTCCACGAGGTGAGCTCTTGCATGGAGCCCCAAACTGAGGGAGATTGACAGTTCTTTTGTGTTTCTTCCATTTGCGAATAAGCACACTAACTGTTGTTACCTTCTCACCAAGCTGCATGGCGATGGTCTTGTAGCACATTCCAGGCTTGTGTAGGTCTACAATCTTGTCCATGACATCCTTGGAGAGCTCTTTGGTCTTGGCCATGGTGGAGAGTTTGGAATCAGATTGATTGATTGCTTCTGTGGACAGGTGTCTTTTATACAGGTGACAAACTGAGATTAGGAGCACTCCCTTTAACCTCTCTGCGCACAGAACCCGCTAGCGGGCTGAAATTCCACAACATATGGTGATCGCTACATAAATAGTCATATTAAACATTAATGAAAATACAAGTGTCTCACGTATCGAAAGCCTAGAATCTTGCTAATCCAACTGCGTTGTCAGATTTAAAAAAGTATTTACTGCGAAAGAATACGATGCGATTATCTGAGCATAGAGCCCCATAAAAATGTTTTTTTTTTAACCAGCACAGGCGTAACATAATCACAAACTGCATTAAAATAAATCGTTTACTTTGACGATCTTTGTCTGTTTGTAATTCCAATGCTCATTGTTACACAATGAATGATCTTTTGTTTGATCAAATCCGTTTTTATAGCCTAACACGAAACATTTTGTGAACCGTTTGTGTCGTGAATTCCGTCTCATTCCATTTTCAACGACACATTCCAGGTGAAAGTCACAGAACGTGACTTTTCCAGTCATGTTTGGGTTCACTGCAATCAACCTGTTCATTTGTAACACAATCAAACGTGATGGGCCATTTCGCGGGACGTATTGACTGAAATAAACCGATTTGAAGACAACAAGTCATGACATCATTGTGCACCAATGATTTGCCCGCTGTTTCGTTGATTGACTGTCTTTTAAGAGTGTGCTCCTAATCTCAGATCGTTACCTGTATAAAAGACAGCTGGGAGGGGGTCAAATACTTATTTCCCTCATTAAAATGCAAATCAGTTTATAACATTTTTGACATGCGTTTTCCTGATTTTTTTTGTTATTCTGTCTCTCACTGTTCAAATAAACCTACCTTTAAAATTATTGACTGATCATTTATTTGTCATTGGGCAAACGTACAAAATCAGCAGGGGATCAAATACTTTTTTCCCTCACTGTATAGTCAATGAACAGCATTCTTACATAGGTATTCCTCTTGTCCAGATGGGATAGGGCAGTGTGATGGCGATTGCATCGTCTGTGAACCTATTTGTGGTCGTTAGCAAATCAAAGTGGATCTAGGATGACCGGTAAGGTGGAGGTGATATGATCCTTGACTAGTTTCTCAAAGCACTTCTTGATGACAGCAGTAAGTGCTACGGGGCGATAGTCATTTACTTCAGTTACCTTTGCTTTCTTGGGTACAGGAACAATGGTGGCCATCTTGAAGCATGTAGGGACAGCAGAGTGGGGTAGGGAGAGATTGAATATGTCCGTAAACACACCAGCCAGCTGGTCTGCGTATGCTCTGAGGACACGGCTATGGATACTGTCTGGGCCAGGAGCCTTGCAAGGGTTAACATGTTTAAATATCTTATTCACATCAGCCACGGAGAAGGAGAGCCCACAGTCCTGGATAGCGGGCCACGTCGGTGGCACTATATTGTCCTCAAAGCGGGCAAAGAAGGTGTTTAGTTTGTCTAGAAGCAAGACGTCGGTGTCCGTGACGTGGCTGGTTTTCCTTTTGTAGTCCGTGATTGTCTGTAGACCCTGCCACATACGTTTCGTGTCTGAGCCGTTGAATTGCGACTCCACTTTGTCTCTATACTGACATTCTGCTTGTTTGATTGCCTTGCGGAGGGAATAACTACACTGTTTGTATTCAACCATATTCCCAGTCACCTTTCCATGGTTAAATGCGGTGGTTCGAGCTTTGTTTTGCGCGAATTCCGCCATCTATCCACGGTTTATGGTTAGGATAGGTTTTAATAGTCACAGTGGGTACCACATCTCCTATACACTTCCTTATAAACACACTCACCGAATCAGCGTATACGTCGATATTATTCTCTGAGGCTATCTGGAACATATCCCAGTCTGCTTGATCAAAACAGTCTTGAAGCGTGGATTCCGATTTGGTCAAACCAGTGTTGTCCTTGTCATAGGTACATCCTGTTTGAGTTTCTGCCTTTTGGAAGGGAGGAGCAAAATGGGATATACACTGCTGTGACAATAACTGAAGATAATTTGTTTGGGAGATAATACGTTGCTCTGATATCCAATGGTTCTTCCCAGCTGAGTGTAATACCACTTAAGATTTTCTGGGCTAACATTTGTAAGAAATAATACATTAAAAAAACAAAATACTGCAAAGTTTTGTAAGGACTTGAAGCGAGGCAGCCCTCTGTCGGTGCCATCTTGGAACATTATTACAGGTTGCTTGTTGTAATTAACACCGATGATTATGTGTTACTAATGCCAATATGCTAGAGTGCAAATTGCCAAGTGGACGTTTGTGATGACTAACCTGTTGTCACAAATAATTACTGGTTTCTACCACGTAATAGTGCAGTCCCTAATGCTTTGTTGTACCACAGTAAACTTGGAGTGATTTTTTATTTTTATCTTACTAGGCAAGTCAGTTAAGAACAAATTCTCATTTTCAATGACAGCCTAGGAACAGTGGGTTAACTGCCTGTTCAGGGGCAGAACGACAGATTTGTACCTTGTCAGCTCGGGGATTTGAACTTGCAACCTTCCGGTTACTAGTCCAATGCTCTAACCACTAGGCTACCCTGCCGCCCCATTATTTCCACTGGATACGCATGCATTCAACATGCCAATCAAAATCTAAATGCACTGCAACATTTAGTGAGTAGCATGTTGAAATCAGAGAGAGACAGAAAAAACAGGTTGAAGCTATGCTACAGTCTTCGACATCCATTTATTTTCCCCAGTCTAACTTCCAGTCTCCAGCCAGCCTTGATCTGGTCAGCTGCCCTCTCCCCTCTTTCTCCCTTGTTCTATATTGACTGTAGAGTGTAAGGGTGTGTTAAACTAGCATCAATGTAATCGTGGGCATTAGCCCTTTGAACTAGAGATCGACCTAATCATCGGAATTGTCGATTAATTAGGGCCGATTTCAAGTCTTCATAACAATCGGAAATCGGTTGGCTGATTTTTTAAATAGATTTTTTACACCTTTATTTAATCTTTTTTTAACTAGGCAAGTCAGTTAAGAACACATTCTTATTTTCAATGACGGCCTAGGAACGGTGGGTTAACTGCCTCTTTCAGGGGCAGAACGACAGATTTTCACCTTGTCAGCTCGGGGGATTCAGTCTTGCAACCTTACAGTTAACTAGTCCAACACTCTAACCACCTGCCTCTCATTGCACTCCACAAGGAGACTGCCTGTTACGCGAATGCAGTAAGCCAAGGTAAGTTGCTAGCTAGCATTAAACTGATCTTATAAAAAAACAATCAATCAATCAATCATAATCACTAGTTAACTACACATGGTTGATGATATTACTAGTTTAACTAGCGTGTCCTGCGTTGCATATAATCGATGCGGTGCGTATCGTTGCTCCAATGTGTACCTAACCATGAACATCAATGCCTTTCTTAAAATCAATACACAGAAGTATATATTTTTAAACCTGCATATTTCGCTAAAAGAAATCCAGGTTAGTAGGCAATATTAACCAGGTGAAATTGTGTCACTTCTCTTGCGTTTATTGCACGCAGAGTCAGTGTGTATATGCAACAGTTTGGGCTGCCTAATTTGCCCAAATTGTACGTAATTATGACATAACATTGAAGGTTGTGCAATGTAACAGGAATATTTAGACTAATGGATGCCACCCCTTAGATAAAATACGGAACGGTTCCGTATTTCTCTGAAAGAATAAACGTCTTGTTTTCGAGATGATAGTTTCCGGATTCGACCATATTAATGACCTAAGGCTCGTATTTCTGTGTGTTATTATGTTATAACTAAGTCTATGATTTGATAGAGCAGTCTGAGCAGCAGGCTCGTAAGAATTCATTCAAACAGCACTTTCGTGCATTTTGCCAGCAGCTCTTCGTTGTGCGTCAAGCATTGCGCTGTTTATGACTTCAAGCCTATCAACTCCCAAGATTAGGCTGGTGTAACCGATGTGAAATGGCTAGCTAGTTAGCGGGGTGCGCGCTAATAGCGTTTCAAACGTCACTCGCTCTGAGACTTGGAGTGGTTATTCCCTTTGCTCTGCATGGGTAATGCTTTCACCTGGATTTACTTCCGGCGCCGACAGAGATGGCCGCCTCGCTTCGCGTTCCTAGGAAACTATGCAGTTTTTTGTTTTTTTACGTGTTATTTCTTACACTAGTACCCCAGGTCATCTTAGGTTTCATTACATACAGCTGAGAAGAACTACTGAATATAAGATCAGCGTCAACTCACCATCAGTACGACCAAGAATATCGCGATGCGGATCCTGTGTTCTGCCTTACAACCAGTGTAACCGAGTGGATCACATGCAGCGACAAAAAAAAAAAACGACTCAGAAAAAGAGGGAAACGAAGCGGTCTTCTGGTCAGACTCCGGAGACGGGCACATCGTGCACCACTCCCTAGCATTCTTCTTGCCAATGTCCAGTCTCTTGACAACAAGGTTGATGAAATCCGAGCAAGGGTAGCATTCCAGAGGGACATCAGAGACTGCAACGTTCTCTGCTTCATGGAAACATGGCTAACTGGAGATACGCAATCCGAAGCGGTGCAGCCAGCGGGTTTCTCCACGCATCGCGCCGACAGAAACAAACATCTTTCTGGTAAGAAGACGGGCGGGGGCGTATGCCTTATGGCCAACGTGACATGGTGTGATGAAAGAAACATACAGGAACTCAAATCCTTCTGTTCACCTGATTTAGAATTCCTCACAATCAAATGTAGACCGCATTATCTACCAAGAGAATTCTCTTCGATTATAATCACAGCCGTATATATCCCCCCCCCCAAGCAGACACATCGATGGCTCTGAACGAACTTTATTTAACTCTCTGCAAACTGGAAACGATTTATCCGGAGGCTGCATTCATTGTAGCTGGGGATTTTAACAAGGCTAATCTGAAAACAAGACTCCCTAAATTTTATCAGCATATCGATTGCGCAACCAGGGGTGGAAAGACCCTGGATCCATGTTACTCTAACTTCCGCAACGCATATAAGGCCCTGCCCCGCCCCCCTTTCGGAAAAGCTGACCACGACTCCATTTTGTTGATCCCTGCCTACAGACAGAAACTAAAACAAGAAGCTCCCACGCTGAGGTCTGTCCAACGCTGGTCCGACCAAGCTGACTCCACACTCCAAGACTGCTTCCATCACGTGGACTGGGAGATGTTTCGTATTGCGTCAGACAACAACATTGACGAATACGCTGATACGGTGTGCGAGTTCATTAGAACGTGCGTTGAAGATGTCGTTCCCATAGCAACGATTAAAACATTCCCTAACCAGAAACCGTGGATTGATGGCAGCATTCGTGTGAAACTGAAGGCACGAACCACTGCTTTTAATCAGGGCAAGGTGTCTGGTAACATGACTGAATACAAACAGTGCAGCTATTCCCTCCGCAAGGCTATCAAACAAGCTAAGCGCCAGTACAGAGACAAAGTAGAATCTCAATTCAACGGCTCAGACACAAGAGGCATGTGGCAGGGTCTACAGTCAATCACGGACTACAGGAAGAAACCCAGCCCAGTCACGGACCAGGATGTCTTGCTCCCAGGCAGACTAAATAACTTTTTGCCCGCTTTGAGGACAATACAGTGCCACTGACACGGCCTGCAACGGAAACATGCGGTCTCTCCTTCACTGCAGCCGAAGTGAGTAAGACATTTAAACGTGTTAACCCTCGCAAGGCTGCAGGCCCAGACGGCATCCCCAGCCGCGCCCTCAGAGCATGCGCAGACCAGCTGGCCGGTGTGTTTACGGACATATTCAATCAATCCCTATACCAGTCTGCTGTTCCCACATGCTTCAAGAGGGCCACCATTGTTCCTGTTCCCAAGAAAGCTAAGGTAACTGAGCTAAACGACTACCGCCCCGTAGCACTCACATCCGTCATCATGAAGTGCTTTGAGAGACTAGTCAAGGACCATATCACCTCCACCCTACCTGACACCCTTGACCCACTCCAATTTGCTTACCGCCCAAATAGGTCCACAGACGATGCAATCTCAACCACACTGCACACTGCCCTAACCCATCTGGACAAGAGGAATACCTATGTGAGAATGCTGTTCATCGACTACAGCTCGGCATTCAACACCATAGTACCCTCCAAGCTCGTCATCAAGCTCGAGACCCTGGGTCTCGACCCCGTCCTGTGCAACTGGGTACTGGACTTCCTGACGGGCCGCCCCAGGTGGTGAGGGTAGGCAACAACATCTCCTCCCCGCTGATCCTCAACACTGGGGCCCCACAAGGGTGCGTTCTGAGCCCTCTCCTGTACTCCCTGTTCACCCACGACTGCGTGGCCATGCACGCCTCCAACTCAATCATCAAGTTTGCGGACGACACAACAGTGGTAGGCTTGATTACCAACAACGACGAGATGGCCTACAGGGAGGAGGTGAGGGCCCTCGGAGTGTGGTGTCAGGAAAATAACCTCACACTCAACGTCAACAAAACTAAGGAGATGATTGTGGACTTCAGGAAACAGCAGAGGGAACACCCCTCCATCCACATCGATGGAACAGTAGTGGAGAGGGTAGCAAGTTTTAAGTTCCTCGGCATACACATCACAGACAAACTGAATTGGTCCACTCACACAGACAGCATCGTGAGGAAGGCGCAGCAGCGCCTCTTCAACCTCAGGAGGCTGAAGAAATTCGGCTTGTCACCAAAAGCACTCACAAACTTCTACAGATGCACAATCGAGAGCATCCTGGCGGGCTGTATCACCGCCTGGTATGGCAACTGCACCGCCCTCAACCGTAAGGCTCTCCAGAGGGTAGTGAGGTCTGTACAACGCATCACCGGGGGCAAACTACCTGCCCTCCAGGACACCTACACCACCCGATGCTACAGGAAGGCCATAAAGATCATCAAGGACATCAACCACCCGAGCCACTGCCTGTTCACCCCGCTGTCATCCAGAAGGCGAGGTCAGTACAGGTGCATCAAAGCTGGGACCGAGAGACTGAAAAACAGCTTCTATCTCAAGGCCATCAGACTGTTAAACAGCCACCACTAACATTGAGTGGCTACTGCCAACACACTGTCAATGACACTGACTCTACTCCAGCCACTTTAATCATGGGAATTGATGGGAAATGATGTAAATATATCACTAGCCACTTTAAACAATGCTACCTTATATAATGTTACTTACCCTACATTGTTCATCTCATATGCATACGTTGATACTGTACTCTATATCATCGACTGCATCCTTATGTAATACATGTATCACTAGCCACTTTAACTATGCCACTTGGTTTACATACTTATCTCATATGTATATACTGTACTCGATATCATCTACTGTATCTTGCCTATGCTGCTCTGTACCATCACTCATTCATATATCCTTATGTACATATTCTTTATTCCCTTACACTGTGTATAAGACAGTAGTTTTTTTGGAATTGTTAGTTAGATTACTTGCTCGTTATTACTGCATTGTCGGAACTAGAAGCACAAGCATTTCGCTACACTCGCATTAACATCTGCTAACCATGTGTATGTGACAAATAAAATTTGATTTGATTTGATTTGATTTTGATTTGTAATGCTGCTTCGAGGGTGGCTGTTGTCGTTGTGTTCCTGGTTCGAGCCCAGGTAGGGGAGAGGAGAGGGACGGAAGCTATACTGTTACACTGGCAATACTAAAGTGCCTATAAGAACATCCAATAGCCAAAGGTTAATGAAATACAAATGGTATAGAGAGAAATAGTCCTATAATTCCTATAATAACTACAACCTAAAACTTCTTACCTGGGAATATTGAAGACTCGTGTTAAAAGGAACCACCAGCTTTCATATGTTCTCATGTTCTGAGCAAGGAACTTAAACAATTAGCTTTCTTACATGCGTAACGATTCTCCTCTTCGTCTGAGGAAGAGTAGTCAAGATCGAACCAACACCCAGCGTGGTAAGTGTCCATGTTAATATTTTAATATAACAGAACTCGAAACAAAAATAACAACGAGAATGTAAGAAATGAAACAGTCCTGTCAGGTGAAACAACACAAAATAGAACAACTACCCACAAACACAGGTGGGAACAGGCTACCTAAGTATGGTTCTCATTCAGACGATTGACAGCTGCCTCTGATTGGGAACCATACCAGGCCAAACACATAGAAGTACAAAACCTAGAACAAAACCTAGAATGCCCACCCCAACTCACGCCCCGACCAAACAAAATAGAGACATAAAAAAGGAACTTAGGTCAGGACATGACAACATGGCACATATTGCACTTCTCCAACACTTTGTTTTTGCATTATTTAAACCAAATTGAACATATTTCATTATTTATTTGAGGCTAAATTGATTTTATTGATGTATTACATTAAGTTAAAATAAGTGTTCATTCAGTATTGTTGTAATTGTCATTATTACAAATACATTTTAAAAATCGTCCGATTAATCGGTATCGGCTTTTTTGGGGTCCTCCAATAATCGGTAGCGGTATCGGCGTTGAAAAATCATAATCGGTCGACCTCTACTTTGAACTGCCCTTAATCTGACTTTAAATAAACTCATAAGGGGGGCTGCATTCTCTCGTAGGTACCCACACACAAGCACACGCACACAAACCAACACTATTGGAGAGAGGCATATTCTGGGGGGGTGCGCATATTCATACGTGCGTCCGTGCGTACATTTGTGTGTATTTATGACTGTGTGCAGTTGCCCATTATTATGGGCATAGTAGCATGCCCATACAAAAGCCCTTCTGTCGACACGTTGTACTAGAGCCATGCTCGAGACGCTACTTTAATTGGAATGTAATTGGAGAAGCCCCATTGATCATAAATCACATTCAACTCCCTCTCCTCCCTCAGTGCAGCTAGCACTCTGCTATGCTTTCCTCCCTCCATCTTCCTCCCACCCTCCTTCCTTCCTTTCCTCCTTTCTCCCTCCCTTACAAAGTACGTCAGTCATGTGCAGTGGAGCGACGCAGAGGAACAAGGCCCCCTACTGGGTCCACAGCGCTAGGGTCAATGTACGTCTGGGCACAAACTACTGGAAACAGGGATGGGGAGAGAGAGAGGGGAAAGAGAGAAAGAGGGGATAGGGAGATTAGGAGGAAAGACAGGAAGGGAGAGAATTAAATGATGTGTGATAAGCCCCCAGTCCTATTGTGCGATTTCTTCCAGTGTTTAGTTAAGTGAGATTTGCTTTGGGTTATTTATTGTTTCCGAATGCTTCAGAGAAGTCAATTTGTTGCCTCATTTGTCTACCGCTGAGATGCATCAGCAGCATTTCACCGGCGTCAGAGTCGAGAAATTATTTCTTATTTAGTCTCAGTATAGATGTGAATCAGGGTTGAGGAGATTGACTGTGCTCCATGTTAAATGCGGGCTTTACAATGAAAAATAAGTTCACCATTTGGAGAGCTCATGTAACAAATTGATTCTGAAGTGGAAGAGGAAAACACAAGAGAACGTTAAAGGAGGCAGAGAAGCTTGTGGTGAAAGAGTCGGATGACACAGGGTCAAACTCTTGTGAGACTGAAAAGTGTATCGCAAGAAAGATCGATCGATGAGAATGTGGAGAAAGAGACTCAGAAGAATGGATATATGTAAAGACAGGATATAAAGGAGGAAGACTATAATTCGGACTGACTTTGCGGTAAAGCACAGCAGTAGAGGGAGACATGGAAGGATGATGAGAAAGCATTGCAAATGCAAAAAAGTGGTTAAATAGATAAACAAAAGAGACAAAGGGAGAAGAGAAGGAAGAATGAATGAAAGGGTGTAGGAGAGAGAGAGAGAGAGAGAGAGAGAGAGAGAGAGAGAGTGGGTGGGAGGTCGTAAGTCAGGGGAGAGAGAGGGGCAAGGGAGGGAGGAAGAGGGAGAGAGAGGGGGTGAGGCTGTTGTTTTAAGATCAGTATGGATGAGTGCGTTTACCCTCTGGGGAGGGGGCCCGTTGGCTCTCTCTGTCTGTCATTCCACTCGTTTATGTCTCGCTCTGAGGGAGAGGTAAAGGCCACTGTGTTTGTGTGTGGGGGGGGCAATAATGCTCTTTTCATCATTGAATGCATCTTTTTTCCACCCTCTTCCTCATTTTCCCTTTTCCTTTGTCCTCTCCATCTCGTTTTTCCGCCTCCCTCCCATCTTTCTACTCCCCCTCTATTTCTGCTCAATGTAAACTCTGGCGTGTGACTTGTGGCAGGTCTCTGGTTTTCACTCCACCAAGCATTGTCGCCATTACAGGCTACCCCTCAGAAAATGTTGTTTTGGTAGTGTTGTGTTTTTTAGAGGACGTTCTAAATTCCAATTTCAGCCTCATCGGTAGACCACGTGTTTTGTATGGCCACCAGCGTCTTCACTTCCATTTACTATCAATCCCAGGTGTATTGAGCCTGTGAAGGTAAACAGTAGAAGATGATGGCTGTTTTTTTGTGTTTTAAACTGTTGAAACAACACATCCACTAAAATGTGACCGACATGAAGATAAAATGGCCGATACGGATACCACATACGGAGACTGTTTTCCGGACTCAGATTAAGCCTAGTCCTGGACTAAAAAGCAAATTCAATTGAAAATCCTTTTAAATCCAGGAGTATGCTTAATCTGTGTATGGAAAACCACCCCAAAGAGTAATGATAGTTTATTTAATCAGGTTACTCTTTTCAGAAACTACCATCACTGTTTTTGGGGACCATATATTGTACTGCACATGGGAAGTTTATTAAGGTAGTTAAACTAGAATATAGGTGATTGGGAGGCAAGATCCCCCACAGGTTAAGTATGGAATCTGCCTAAAATGCTTATTTTTACCTGTGTGTGTGTGTGTCTCTGTCTGTGCATGTGTGTGTGGGCCTCTCTCACAGCAGGTGTAGCCAAAGTGTGTTACACTAATGTCACCCTGTGTCCGTCCTCCAGCTAAAAGCCAGGAGCAGTCACCTCTACACTTCTCTCAATGTCACCTTGCCCTCTCTCTTCCACTTTCCTCTCCTCCTCTCCAAGCCTCCTCTCTCTGTTTGTCATTTTTCATCATCTGTCTGTGTTTCCTAATCTCTGTCCTTTCTCCTGTATGCGTCTCAATTCATCATCTCAATTTAGGTCTTGTGCTGAGGGTTACTAAGTCACTGATATACAGAACAGTAGGAATAGATGATCACAGACACTGACAGAGGGAAGGGGGGGCACGCCCTTCTTCCCTCCATCCATCCATCCCTCATCTATCCATCTATCCATCCCTCATCCCTATCTTTCCCCTCTGTGTTTCTTCTTCCCTTATCTTTGTCCTTCCATCTGGCTTTCACATATACTCTGACACCTCTCCCTCTCTTCTTTTCCTCCTCCTGGTGCTCTGTCGTTTGACAGATGTCAATCACACACACGCGTGCACACACACTGCCAAGGTAGCAGCAGCAGGGAGTTGTTGTGACCTGTGTGTATACGTGTGTGTGTGTTTGGCTTTCCGTGTGTGTGTCTGTATGTATCCGCCAGGCACTACCTCACATAAGTGTCCTGTACTGTATAAACACTAGCCCACCAGAGCACAAAGCATGTTGGCTAGCAGATCACACAAATCTGAAACACTTAACCCTCACTAGTGCTGTTTGGCAAGTCTGGAGCCACACACCACTCCAGTGTGTTCTGTAGGGTAGCCTATGTTACGCACGATTACGTTGATGCGCTCCTTTCCATTATGCTCCAGCTGCACATTTGAATGCACGCCTAAACATGCCATTCGTACGCTCACGTGCTCGTTTAAATAGCATACAACATCAACTGTGTTTCTATCTTTACGCACATAAGGTCACATTGAGTTCCTGCATGCTCCACTGAACAAACTGGCTGCATTAGGGCCTCGCAAAATAATCTCTCCCTGAACTCCAGCTGCTCAGGCTATATGAAATTCTAATCACCTAACACAGGCATTACTATTATGATGACTATTCCTGCTATGCAGGCAGCTAAGCTTTCTACAAAGTTTAGGTTAAAACGTGAAGGCCAAAGCCATTTATAAAAAAAAAAAACACATTGTGTTTATCCACAAATAATACAAATCTCAACTCTCTCCCTCCACCTCTCTCTCTTTGGCTGCCTTTCCCCGTTTCGCTCCAAGTTTATTTATACATTAACCGTCTTTTCTTAATAATCTCTCCCTCTTATCTTTCAATTTTCCCCCTTTGCCTCCCTCCGTCTCGGCCTCTCTTTCTTCTCCTCTGTGTAAAGCACATCACCTCTCCTCTATCTCCATTTCTGTGCTGCCGTTCCTTTCTCATCCCCCCCACTGCCTCCCCCTCTCCCCTTATCTCTTCCCCCTATATCCCTTCATCTCTCCTTCTTTACCTCACCTCTTCTCTATCTCTCTGCCTGACTCGCTCTGCATTCCGTGGTCCCTCGCTCCCCACCCTCCGTGCTGTCCCCCTGGCCCTGACTGAAATTAAAACCTGACCATGATGGCTTGGCCTGTCCACCTCTCCCGCCAAGGCCCAGCCATATGGGTCTAAGAAATAAACCTTGAAGTATACGATAAAGTACATCAAAACTGCCACGGACTCGCGGCTCTGTAGGCACTGTATATTTTTAGACACCATTCCACATTTTTACAAGCTGTTTCTGTGCCTCTTGTACTCCACCTTCCTCTCACTTCCTCTCCCACCCCTCTCTCTTCCTCTCACCCTCTCACCCTCTCTCTCTCACCCCCCTCTCTTCTTCTCTCTCTCTCTTTGTTATATGGTCTGTCTGAGAGTGAGACGAGAGTCTGCAGTGATTAACACTGATTAAAGTAGTTACACTCATTCAGTGTCGGTGTGTAGACATTTTACTAGTACCAAAGTCCTCACAAGAATAGTAAACCAGCAAAAATTCAGAGAATTTAGAACATTTTGCCAGTCCCCAAAATTAGGGTTAGAATTAGGGTTAGTAGTTAGGAGTTGGGAGTTAGGGGCTAAGGTTAGGGTGTGTGTGTGTGTTTGTGTGTGTGTGTGTGTGTGTGTGTGTGTGTGTGTGTGTGTGTGTGTGTGTGTGTGTGTGTGTGTGTGTGTGTGTGTGTGTGTGTGTGTGTGTGTGTGTGTGTGCGTGCGTGCGTGCGTGTGTGTGTGTGCGTGCGTTAGAATTAGGGTTAGGAGTTGGGAGTTAGGGGCTAAGGTTAGGGTTAGGGGTTAGGGAAAATAGGATTTTGAATGGGAATCAATAGTTGGTTCCCTAAAAGTCCTCACAAGTATACAGTAGTAAGACACAACTGTGTGCGTGCGTGCGTGTGTGTGTGTGAAACACACGGTGGGTATGTGTGCATGTGAGACTGGGTGTGTGTTAGACTGTGAAAGTGTCAATCATCTGGCCAGGGTGTCAGAGTAGGGAGAGGCACAGCTGTGGGATCTTGGCAGTTCAGATGGTTCTGTGTGTATGTGTTTGTTCTTGTGTGCGCATGTGTGTGTGTGTGTGTGTGTGTGTGTGTGTGTGTGTGTGTGTGTGTGTGTGTGTGTGTGTGTGTGTGTGTGTGTGTGTGTGTGTGTGTGTGTGTGTGTGTGTGTGTGTGCCTGTGTGTGTGTGCTCACTCCCGTGTGCATGTGTGTTTTCCCCTTTGTCTCATTCTCACCTTGTCTTGTTTCCATAAACACCACCTTCACAGATGAACACAACCCCAGTGTTTAACCCAGAAGTGCAATATCAATGCAGTATGTATACCTCCTCCATCTTTTTCTACTATGCTATTTTGTCCTTCAAAATAGATATGGTCCCATATTAGGCTACGTTAAAGTGTTTATTCTGCCCATTGAAAGTGTTGCCCATGTAGTCTTGCATAGTGCACCCTATGGGCTGTGGTCAAAATTATTGCACTATATAGGGAATAGGGTGTCGATTGGGACGCATCCACTGTATGGTGGATCGAGCATGATGCCCTCAGCCACACCAAGCCCCTGACTGCATGGGGTGTTTTTGGTTAAGTGACTCTTTCAGCTGCACAGATTCAGACCCAAATCTAAGAAAAACTATATTAATTATGAAAAGGCACCAGCACATTGCTGGGGGGGAGAGCGGAGGAGAGAGAGTGAGGGAGTGGAAGAGAGACAGAGCTGGAGACACAGAAGGTGGGGGTAGGAGGAAGAGAGAGAGAGAGAGCTCAGAGCTGTATCATCCCAAATATAGCCAGACAGATATGGCTATCCTATCTAAAGTGTTTGTGTTGTCTGGGCCACGGTACTACAGCCCGGGCCAGGCCAGCACAGGTTGGGCCCTAGAGCACAGGCAGACGACACAGCCAAGGCTTTGTTGCAATCGTCTTCAAACACTCCTCGATACCGAGGTGTGACAACGCGCCAGGCAGGAATCTGCTGCCCACGACCATTCCAGCCACTTTCCAACAACTAGAGAGGAGAGATGGGAGGATACCTCTCTCTCGCCTCTATCTCTGCTGGGCACTTGTCGTGGTTTATCATTTTTATCTTCTCTGTAATCTGCTGCTTCTCAGCTGATGTCACTAGGTATGTCTGAAATGGCACCCTATTCCCTTTATAGTGAATAATGCTCCATAGGGCTCTGGTCAAAAGTGATGCACTAAAGAGGGGATAGTGTACCATTTCGGACACAGCCACTGTGCTGTAGTTTGGGGGCTGGGCTTTTCCATGATGAGATGGCAAAGCATACACATTCATTAATATGATCACCATAGGTACAGGCTACACACTACAACATGGACTTAATACATTCGATTTTAGGATAGTACAAGATTATACATTGTGCTCAATGACCAGTGTTACAGGCTTTGGTTTTTCCATGTATGTTTTGAGGCTGGACTTTAGCACGTATTTCTCATTAGCACGTAGGGCGCACCTTGTTAGTCAGTATTTGCTCCACCTGTGTTGGTTTCCATCTCATTAGTGGGAAGGTGTTTCACCTGTGCTGGCCCAGGTGATATTTAAGAGTGTCTGGCCTATTTTTTTAATTTAACCTTTATTTAACCAGGTAGTCTAGTTGAGAACAAGTTCTCATTTGCAACTGCGACCTGGCCAAGATACAGCAAAGCAATTCGACACATACAACAACACAGAGTTACACATGGAATTAACAAACATACAGTCAATAAAACAGTAGAAAAAAGCTATATTCAGCATGTGCAAATGAGGTAGGATAAGGGCGGTAATGCAATAAATAGGCCATGCTGGCAAAGTAATTACAATATAGCAATTAAACACTGGAATGGTAGATGTGCAGAAGATGAATGTGCAAGTACAGATACTGGGGTGCAAAGGAGCAAGATAAATAAATAAATACAGTATGGGGATGAGGTAGTTGGATGGGCTATTTACAGATGGGCTATGTACAGGTACAGTGATCTGTGAGCTGCTCTGACAGCTGGTGCTTAACGCTAGTGAGGGAGATATGAGTCTCCAGCTTCAGTGATTTTTGCAGTTCATTCCAGTCATTGGCAGCAGAGAACTGGATGGAAAGGTGGCCAAAGGAAGAATTGGCTTTGGGGGTGACCAGTGAGATATACCTGCTGGAGCGCGTGGGCGGGTGGGTCCTGCTATGGTCACCAGTGAGCTGAGATAAGGCAGGGTTTTACCTAGCAGAGACTTGTAGATGACCTGGAGCCAGTGGGTTTGGCGATGAGTATGAAGCGAGGGGCAGCCAACGAGAGCATACAGGTCCTGCTCCTGTTGTCTTGAGAGATGCGGATGGTCCACACCTTTAGTTGGCTCTCACTATTTGATTTGTAGAAAAACATCCATTTGTCTGATTTTCCCTGTTTTAGTTTTGCTAGACTTTTTGGTTTGCTTCCGGTCATTAATTTCGGAACCCCTCCTATAACCCCACCTGTTTTGGTTGTTGTCAGTGACTCTTTGTTAGTTCCCCCTTCTGTTTGAGTGACATTTTTTGGTTTTCTAGGTGGGGAACGTGACAACCAGTTCTGGAGTGGAATTTCAATGATGGTGGGGTTCTGTGAATTTGGAAAGTATGAGATTGTTTATTATTACTGTATGCTGCACTTGGTTGAGCACACAAACTCAGCAAAAAAAGAAACGTCAACTGCGTTTATTTTCAGCAAACTTAATGTGTAAATATTTGTATGAACATAACAAGATTCAACAACTGAGACGTGAACTGAACAAGTTCCACAGACGTGACTAACAGAAATGGAATAATGTGTCCCTGAACAAAGGGGGGTTTAAAATCAAAAGTAAATGTCAGTATCTGGTGTGGCCACCAACTGCATTAAGTACCGCAGTGCATCTCCTCCTCATGGACTGTGCCAGATTTGCCAGTTCTTGCTGTGAGATGTTACCCTACTCTTTCACCAAGGCACCTGCAAGTTCCCGGACATTTCTGGGGGGAATGGCCCTAGTGTCACGACTTCCGCCGAAGTTGGCTCTCCTGCCTGTTCGGGCGGTGCTCGGCGGTCGTCGTCACCGTCCTACTAGCCACTACCGATCCCTTTTTCGTTTGTCTGTTGGTTTTGTCTTATTAGTTTCACCTGTGTGTATTTTAGTTTAATTAACGTCCTTATATGTAGTAGGTTGTCCCGCCCTTGTTTTGTGCGGGATTGTTTTTGTATTCATGTCATTTGGTGTAGTACTTGTGTTTTATTCTCCGGTCTATTTTGATCCTGTGTTGGATTATTCACCCTGTGTGTTGGGTTGACCGTGTTTTTTGTGCGCCGGAGAATAAACTGTCGAATCACTGAAACCTGTATATCCGGGCAGCGAAGAGACTAAATCCACGTCAGGCTAGATGGGCCATGTTTTTTACCAGGTTCCGGTTTACCCTCTCATACCGGCCAGGCTCCCAAAACACCAAAGCCGACGCGCTGTCCCGCCTCTATGATACCGAGGAGCGGTCCGTTGAGCCAACTCCCATCATTTCACCGTCATGTCTCGTGGCACCGGTGGTATGGGAGGTGAACGCGGAGATAGAGGAGGCCTCACGGTCATAGCCGGCCCCCCCTAACTGTCCAGTGGGGACTCAGTACATGCCGAGGGGTGTCCGGGACAAGCTGATCCGGTGGGCTCATACTCTCCCCTCCTCGGATCATCCTGGCATCGAGAGGACAGTGCGGAGTCTGAGAGGGAGATACTGGTGGCCCACGCTGGCAAAAGACGTGAGATTTTATGTCTCCTCCTGCTCAGTGTGTGCTCAGAGCAAGGCTCCTCGGCACCTGCCTAGAGGGAAATTACAACCCCTCCCCGTTCCACAACGGCCGTGGACACACTTATCGGTGGACTTTCTTACCGACCTTCCCCCGTCCCAGGGAAGTACTACGATCCTGGTCGTTGTGGATCGGTTTTCTAAGTCCTGTCATCTCATCCCGTTGCCCGGTCTCCCTACGGCCCAGCAGACTGCGGAGGCCTTGTTTACCCAGGTCTTCCGGCACTATGGGGTGCCTGAGGACATCGTTTCTGATCGGGGTCCCCAATTCACGTCCAGAGTGTGGAGGGTGTTTATGGAGAGACTGGGGGTCTCGGTCAGCTTAACCTCAGGTTTTCACCCCGAGAGTAATGGGTAGGTGGAGCGCGTAAACCAGGATGTGGGCAGGTTTCTGCGGTCCTATTGCCGGGACCGGCCTGGTGAGTGGGCAAGGTATGTTCCCTGGGCTGAACTAGCTCAGAACTCCCTACGCCACTCCTCAACTAACTTGTCCCCTTTTGAGTGTGTGTTAAGTTACCAGCCGGTCCTGGCCCCATGGCATCAGAGCCAGACCAAGGCTCCTGCGGTGGAGGAATGGGTACAGCGCTCCAAGGACACCTGGAAAGCCGTTCAGGACTCAATACGGTTAGCGGGAGAACGGCAGAAGAGGAGCGCTGACCAGCACCGCAGTGAGGCAGGGTCTGGCTCTCGACCCGAAACCTGCCCCTCCGCCTGCCCTGTCGGAAGCTGGGGCCGCAGTGTGTGGGGCCGTTCAAAGTCCTGAGGAGAATAAACGAGGTGTGTTACAGGTTACAACTTCCTAGGTATTACCGTATTAACCCCTCGTTTCATGTGTCTCTCCTCAGGCCGGTGGTGGCTGGTCCCCTGCAAGAAGGTGAAGTGCCTGAGGTCCCTCCGCCCCCTCTGGACATCGAGGGGTCCCCGGCGTACACAGTTTGGGGCATTCTGGATTCGAGACGCCGGGTGGGGGGCCTACAGTACCTCGTGGACTGGGAGGGGTAAGGTCCGGAGGAGAGATGCTGGGTTCCGGTGGGGGATATTTTGCACCCTTCTCTCCTGAGAGATTTCCACCGCCTCCACCCGGATCGCCCAGCACCTCGTCCTCCGGGTCGTCCTCGAGGACGGTGGCGGCGCGCTGCGAGGGCCGCGCGTCAGAGGGGGGGTACTGTCACGACTTCCGCCGAAGTTGGCTCTCCTGCCTGTTCGGGCGGTGCTCAGCGGTCGTCGTCACCGTCCTACTAGCCACTACCGATCCCTTTTTCGTTTGTCTGTTGGTTTTGTCTTATTAGTTTCACCTGTGTGTATTTTAGTTTAATTAATGTCCTTATATGTAGTAGGTTGTCCCGCCCTTGTTTTGTGCGGGATTGGTTTTGTATTCATGTAATTTGGTGTAGTACTTGTGTTTTATTCTCCGGTCTATTTTGATCCTGTGTTGGATTATTCACCCTGTGTGTTGGGTTGACCGTGTTTTTTGTGCGCCGGAGAATAAACTGTCGAATCACTGAAACCTGCTCTCTGCGCCTGATTCCACTCACCTTGATAAAATGTGACACCTAGCCCTAACCCTCCGATGCAACAGGTCCCAGATGTGCTCAATGGGATTGAAATCCGGGCTCTTCACTGGCCATGGCAAAACACTGACAGTCCTGTCTTGCAGGAAATCACACACCGAACGAGCAGTATGGCTGGTGGCATTGTCATGCTGGAGGGTCATGTCAGAATGAGCCTGCAGGAAGGGTACCACATGAGGGAGGAGGATGTCTTCCCTGTAACGCACAGCATTGAGATTGCCTGCAATGACAACAAGCTCAGTTCAATGATGCTGTGACACACCGCCCCAGACCATGATGGACCCTCCACCTCCAAATTGATTCTGCTCCAGAGTACAGGCTCATTCCATAAGCGATAAACGCAAATCCAACCATCACCCCTGGTGAGACAAAACCGTGACTTTTCAGTGAAGAGCACTTTTGCCAGTCCTGTCTGGTCCAGCGACGATGGGTTTGTGCCCATACGCGACGTTGTTGCCGGTGATATCTGGTGAGGACCTGCCTGCCTTACAACAAGCTTACAAGCCCTCAGTCCAGCCTCTCTCAGCCTATTGCGGACAGTCTGATGGAGGAATTGCACGTACCTGGTGTAACTCGGGCAGTTGTTTTTGCCATCCTGTACCTGTCCCGCATGTGTGATGTTCGGATGTACTGATCCTGTGCAGGTGTTGTTACATGTGGTCTGCCACTGCGAGGACGATCAGTTGTCCATCCTGTATCCCAGTAGCGCTGTCTTAGGCGTCTCACAGTACGGACATTGCTATTTATTGCGCTGGCCACATCTGCAGTCCTCATGCCTCCTTGCAGCATGCCTAAGGCACTTTCACACAGATGAGCAGGGACCCTGGGCATCTTTCTTTTGGTGTTTTTCAGAGTCAGTAGAAAGGCCTCTTTAGTGTCCTACGTTTTCATAACTGTGACCTTAATTGCCCACAGTCTGTAAGCTGTTAGTGTCTTAACGACCGTTCCACAGGTGCATGTTCATTAATTGTTTATGGTTCATTGAACAAGCATGGGAAACAGAGTTTACAATGAAGGTCTGTGAAGGTATCTAGATTTTTACGAATTTCTTTGAAAGACAGGGTCCTGAAAATGGGCCTTTTCTTTTTTTGCTGAGTTTACTTCCTCTGCCATGTAATTCCAGCTAATGCCTATCTTTGTCTTCTCAATATAGTTGGCGGACCTTGACGAGCCAGCCAATGAACTGTTCATTGATTTTATTTGACAATTTAACATTTTTGGTTATTGTCTTGTCAAAACACGCACATTTTAACACTTGTCAGGGATGACAGTCAATTACTTATTTACATTGTGGTCCCTTATTTCCATTCATAAGAACCTTGAATCCATATTAGAAGAAAAATAGTCATCCTGCAGCTTAAGTAAACTTGCAGACTATCTTTGTCTGGGTATTACATAGACAGTCAGAATAAGGAACTTACTTTGGAGAAGACCTTGACATAGGTTCACTCACTTCAATGATTTATCACAGAGAATACCTTGAATGTATGTATTCTCTAAGTTAAGTTAAGGTCTTTATGTACCTGCCACCCAAGTCATGGCCCTGAGAGAGCGAGAGATGGAATAAATAAAGAGAGATACCAAATGTTCTTGTGCCAGTCAATTATTTAGGAAGTAAAACATGGTCCATCATCCGCCGCTCTGCTTTTGCTACTCTAAACCTGTATGGCACCGACTCATATCAGGATATAGATTTAGCCGATACTTGAATTTTCCTCAGCACTGCCCCAGTGTCCTCAGTACTGCTCCAGGAAGAAAGAGGCCTTCTCTGGAGCATACATAGTGTTTTTCTTTTCTGCTGTTTCTGTATGTGTATGTTGTAATTATTTTATATATACAGTGATATACAGTGCCTTCAGAAAGTATTCACACCCCTGGCATACACACAATACCCCATAATGTTAAAGTGGAATTATGTTTTTTTTATTCTGCAAGTTAATAGAAAATTAAAAGCTGAAATGTGTTCATTCAATAAGTATTCAACCCCTTTGTTATGGCAATGGGTTTGATAGTGTTTAACATGATTTTTGAATGACTACCTCATCTTTATACCCCACATGTACAATTATCTGTAAGGGCCCTCAGTCCAGCAGTCAATTTCAAACACAGATTCAACCACAAAGACCAAGGAGTTTTTCCAATGCCTCGCAAAGAAGGGCACCTATTGGTAGATGGGTCAAAATAAGACATTGAAAATCCCTTTGAGCATGGTGAAGTTATTAATTACATTGGTGTATCAATACACCCAGTCACTACAAAGATACAGACGTCCTTCCAGACGTCCGTCCATCTCAGTTGCCAAATAGAAAGGAAACCGCTCTCAGGATTTCACCATTAAAACAGTTCCAGAGTTTAACTCCGAGGATGGATCAAAAACATTGTAGTTACTCCACAATACTAACCTAATTGACAGAGTGAAAAGAAGGAAGCCTGTACAGAATACAAATATTCCAAAACGTTCATCCTGTTTGTGACAAGGCACTAAAGTAATATTGCAAAGAAATTAACATTATTTCCTGAATACAAAATGTTATGTTTGGGTCAAATCCAATACAACACATTACTGAGTACCAATCTGCATATTCTGAAGCATCGTGGTGGCTGCATCATGTTATGGGTATGCTTGTAAATTAAGGACTGGGGAGTTTCAGGACAAATAATAAACTAAATGGAGCTAAATTTGCATACCGTAGATTTGTGCGTGTGTGTGTGTACGTTTGCATAAATCGCTGTAGTTACTCTGGCTCAGACATAAAGTTCACCGTACTCTATTGGGCTTGCTGAGGTTGGCACTGTTGAAGGCCCAGACAATATGAGTAGCATTCTTTTCTCCTTTCTCTCGCTCTCTCTCTCTCTCCCTTTCTACTTCTCTCCAATTTGCTCTCTTCCGTTCTATCCCTCTCTCTCTTCCTCTCTCCCTTTCTCTTGCTCTCTCATACTCTCTCTCATCATTCTCCCTCTCCATCCTCTGTCTCGCTCTCTGTGCGAACCCAAAGGAGAGGCTTAAAGAGTTAGGTTTGTGAAACCTAACACCCCACTGTAGCAGACTTCCTATGAGAGCTGCTGAGGCTCTCACACCCCACACTTCAAAGCTCAGACACTGCTCTTTGAAACCTTAGAAGTAGGTATGGTTCTGTTGTCTTATGGCTTCAGTGTATTTCTTCCTGGGTTTACTTTTTTATTCCTCGGGCTGTTCGCTGGCAATCTTTGTTCTTCTATTTATGTGTTTGTCTGTTGACTGTGTGTGTGTGTGTGTGTGTGTGTGTGTGTGTGTGTGTGTGTGTGTGTGTGTGTGTGTGTGTGTGTGTGTGTGTGTGTGTGTGTGTGTGTGTGTGTGTGTCTTACACAAGTCAAATGTAATGGAGTCTGTTGCACATGTTTTTAATGGTTGCCGTTCGTACAAGACCTGTACATAGCTAGACATGACTGCCTTGTCGACTTGATAGGTACTGAGGTGAGACCGGTAGCCTCACCGACAGCACACATTCACAAACATTCTCTTGTCATTGGAGGCTGGTTCGATGTTGACGATGATGTGTTTTCTTGTATACCAACTATGGCAGATATTATTGTTGAGGGGGGACGCCAGAGGGAGGTGCTCATTTTGGAAGTGAGTTGCTCTTTTCACTCTTACATGGAGCAGGCCTTTGCTGACAAGTTACTAAAATACCAGCCCCTCAGTGTCACGTCTGAACAGCCTCGGTTAGAAAGTGCAAGTTTGTGGTGCTGATATTCGGGAGTCTCGGCCATCTACATAGGCTGAGAGTACACGGTATTCAGATTTCAGTCCTGCATAAGACCGAGGCAAAGCAGCTAACGAGGTACTGCTCCGTGTCAGCAGTCATGGGCAGCCTAGCTCTGTGGAGAAGGAGGTGCTATCTATATCCATAAGTGTCCAAATATCCATGTCCTTAGAAATGTTGGAATCCTTCTCGAGTGTAATGTGATTTGTGGATTCAAAAAAGGTATTTCATATTTGTGTGTGTGTTTGCATGCGTTAGTGCTGCTAGAGTGCGTCTGTGTCCTATTGTGCACACGTGTCTGTGCGTGCATGCGTGTCCACATACCTCCTCCAAGAGTCCTCTTACCCCTTGGATCTTCTACACCGTTGTCTCATCAATGTGGCCTGTAGCCTGAGAGGAGGCATGTCTACAAGATAAGCACTGTGTTCTCGTATGCCTTCGCCGCTACACATGTGCCTGACATTCCCACTGAGTTGGGCACTGTGGAGAATGCACTGTGATGAGAGTCTCCATTCTCTGACAGAACCCATTTACTGTGCGCTCTCAGAGAGCGAGCAGAGCGAGGCTCGTCCACACCACAGCTTTTTGTATTGGTATCAATACAGCTCTTCTGAGAGAATGAGGTATTAGATGAAGAAAGAGAGAGGGAGAATGAGATCTGCTTTTCATCAGGAGGCACTTTGAGAATGAGTAAAGGTGAGACTGAGGCCTTTTAATATCCACTCACAATTAGAGACTCACCTTCAGAGATGGGGCTGTGTCCCAAATGGCTCCCCATTCCTTACAGTGCACTACTTTTGACCAGAGCCCGGTTTCCCAAAGGCATCTTAAGGCTAAGTTCATTGTTAGAACATAGGATCCAATAGTGATGAACTTAGCCTTAAGATGCTTTTGGGAAACCGGGCCCTGGTCAAAAGTAGTACACAAAATAGTGAATAGGGTGCCATTTGGGATGCAGGCACACTCTCCTTTCATACCTCTGTTGATAGAACATAAGTTATTATAGGCTAGTAGTTCTGTACTTCTAAAGTACACTCTAAAGAATGTACTTCAAAGTCTGGTATTTATTTGTTGTTGTGTGACATCACTTGGTGGTCTTTCACTATCAGCTCTCCACCAATCAGAGAGCGGACAGTTTCCACCTACTCCCTCTATTGGCTGTTTTGCCTGAGATAGTGACTGTCACATGCTGGAATCACTACAGTCATCGGACGGTATTCATTTAGTAGCTCCAATCTGCAGCCAGACCTGGCTCCATTATGGGGACCTGTTTCCCTAATGTGTGCAGTCAGACTGAATTACAGAGACTGGTGGTGTGTAGTGTGTGTAATGTGTAGAGCAGCACCCACCACTATTCTGAGTCATCTCTGAATCATCACTAAAGTATACTCCAGTCAGATCCAGGGCCAATCCCAGACCGAAAGGCTGTAGCATCTAGCTCTTTTTTTCCCCCACGCGTCAGCATTTATTTTCAGCCTCCATTTTGGATCGGAACACAGTAAACCGTGCGCTAATTACGAGGCTAACCCAATCAGCGGAGGGAGGATTTGCTGGAGACTGTGTGTACTTTTACTTGGAGACGATGTAATGACTTTTGGTGCTAAGGTACGGGGCAAAGCAGCAGAGCCTGTCCCTGTCTCGTCCCGCAGCTAGAGGAGCCTGTCGGTCTTTTATTAGTTAGATGATTGGAGAAATCAGAGAAAGAAACTGATTGTGCATCACTATGTTACTGGTACATTTATTCCATGATTGCACCGGTGTTTCAACTGTAAATCCTTAATGGTGACCTTGAGGGAGATGATTGAAGATGTCATGATGTTTGTATTGGGATTGAATGAAGGTTGTTTGATGGTCAGACTAAGAAACCAACCTGAATGTGAGTGGCATGTATACAGAACAAAAATAGAAATGCAACATGCACCAATTTTAACGATTTTACTGAGTTACAGTTCATATAATAAAATCAGTCAATTGAAATAAATTCATTAGGCCCTAATCTATGGATCTCACAAGACTGGGAAGGGGCGCAGCCATGGGTGGGCCTGGGAGGGCATCAGTTTTTCCCCACAAAAGGAATTTATTACAGACAGAAATACTACTGAGCTTCATCAGCTGTCCTGGTGGCTGGTCTCAGACGATCCCACAGGTGAAGAAGCCGGATGTGGAGGTCCTGCACTTGCACGGTTAGACATGGTCAGCGGTTGTGAGGCCGTTTGGACTTATAATATTATCTTCATTTTCTTCAATATCTTGCAACATTTGCTCACTGATGAATGCAAACCACACCAAAACATGGTCCTGTTCTGTTCTTTGATTATAGTTTGGCAGGAATGGTATGGACGTACTGCCAAATTCTCTAAAATGATATTGGCTGCGGCTTATGGTAGAGAAATTAACATTAAATTCTCTGGCAACAGCTCTGGTGGACATTCCTGCAGGCAGCATGTCAACTGCACACTCCCTCAACTTGAGACATGTATGGCATTGTGTTGTGTGACAAAACTGAACATTTTAAAGTGGCCTTTTATTGTCCCCAACACAAGGTGCACCTGTGTAATGGTCATGCTGTTGAATCAGCTTCCTTATATGCCACACCTGTCAGGTGGATTGATTATCTTGGCAAAGGAGAAAAGCTCACTAACAGGGATGTAAACAAATTTGTGCACAACATTTAAGAGAAATAAGCTTTTTGTGGGACATTTTTTTCATTTCTTGGATCTTTTATTTCAGCTCATGAAACATGGGATAAACACTTGTTGCCTTTAAATTTTTGTTCAGTGTAGCTACACTAACACTACTAATACTAACAGTCAATGCTGTTACTGTAACAGCAGGGACATGAATGTAACTATAATGAACTATGTAACATAATGAATCATGTAACGGTATTGACCATTTTATGTGTGCGATGGCAATCTCAGACTAAAGTATGAAGTGAATGATAGAGCAGCGGAATAATTTAGTGTGAGTCGTCAGGCTAGGTCATTCAGCAGCGTGCATGTGAACAGCGTGTAGGTCTAGTGATCTACTATTACTAACAGTCAATGCTTTAACTGTGATAGTATTGACAGTGATGTAAAGGTAATGACCATATTGTTTCTACTCATCCACAATGGAGAGGTTTGGTTGGATATGATGCTCAGACAGCAGCCTGCATGTAAACAGCATGTAGATGTACTATTACTAACAGTCAATGCTGTTACTCTAACAGTATTATTGTCTGTGATGTAACGGTAATGGACATTTTGTTTATGCTCATTCACAATAGAGGTTGGTTTGGTTGGAAATTGGATTTTGTTTAGATCTTCCACTGCAGAACAGACCGCTAGTTTCTGTCCACTGTGGTCTCTTTCTTTTACAGTATCTTTGTTATTTATTGATAGCGGATGTATTCTCAAAATACTTGTTTTAGTGGTGCAAGGTACAGTGGTGCTATCTTTGTCTTTGTCACTCCCCTCTCTCCCTCGCTCCCCCCTTGCTAGGCTGTCTTCACCAGCTTCTGCCGGCTGTACTAACGAGCAGTGCTTTCACACTCATAGGAAAATTATGATGATACAGCAGAAACGACACAGAGACAATGCACAGCGGGGAGAGAGAGAGAGTGAGGCAGGATGAGAAAGAAAGGCACCATCACTCTTTTTTCCCCCTGCACTACTACATCTACATGTATCCCTGGGGTGCATTACATCTCTGTCTCTCCCTCTGCCTCACTTACTCTCCATTTTATTCACTTATTTGTCATCATTCACTGTGTTTTCCTCTCTTTGTCCTACTTAGATTCCCCCACTAACCTCCTCCGCTTCCTCCTTTTCTCACTTTCTCTGTTGTTAAATCTTCCTCCCTTCTCCCCACCCGTCCTTGCCCCACCACCTAAAGTGTCATGGGTCACTAAGTGGACTGCTTATACACTAAACAAAAATATAAAATATGTAGGTCCCATGTTTCATGAGCAGAAATAAAAGATCCCCAGAAGTGTTCCATATGCACATAAAGATTATTTCTCTCAAATGTTGTGCACAAATTTGTTTATATCCCTGTTAGTGAGCATTGGCAAGATAATCCATGGCGTTGTGTGGGTGAGCGGTGGGGTTATGGTATGGGCAGGCATACACTACGGAAAACAAACACAATTTCATTTTATCGATTGAAATTTGAATGAATACAAATAGAGGCCCATTTTTTTTTATGTATCTGTGACCAACAGATGCATATCTGTATTCCCAGTCATGTAAAATCAGGGCCTAATGAATTTGTTTCAATTGACTGATATCCTCATATGAACTGTTACTCAGTAAAATCAATACAATTGTTGCGTTCATATTTTTGTTTTGTATATAAGCCTGTGATTCAACACACCTACAAAGCATCCTCTTCCCTCCTCTGACTCTTTCTGTGCCTTTATGACAGAACTGTGATCTAACATTCTGTCCTTGTGTTATGTGTTATGCATAGTGTGCTACTAAAGCCTCGGTGTTCAACACTCACTCACACACACCCACATGCACACATGATATACACACCCACTTGTAAATGCACACCCTCACTCATTCCTTTCTGCCTATTCTCTCAATGACAGAAGCTCCTTTCCCTATGTATTTATACCCCATTTGCATCCAAGCTTCACAGTCATCACATTCTCCATCATTCCTCTTCCTTTCCCTCTTTTACTATCTCTTACTCTAGTCTCCTCTCTCTCCTCCCCCCCTCTCTCCATCTCATTCCCTCTTTCTCTCTCTTTCCCCTCTCTCGTTTTCTTCCCTCCTGTCTCTCCCACTCTCTCTAAATATAGTCCCTTTGAAGCATGGCTGTGTTTCTTTTTACAACACTGGCGAGACAAAAATCTGTCATCCAACATCTGAGAGAGGAGTGGGGTACGAGCGATGAGATAAGATTGATGCCAGGGAAAGAACAGTGGTTAAGGGATATGATATTCTTCTCTCTGCATATGTGTAATGCAAACAAAGAGAAGGGAAAAGACAGAGGTATCGATTGTGGTAGAGAAAAATACCCAGAAAAGGAGAAATGTTACTACACTATAATGAGAGGGAGGGAGAGAGAGAGCGAAGTGATCCTCATTTTGTAATTGAATAATAATCTCCCTTGAGACCTGACCTAGTATTGTGTCTGTGGGAGTGTGCATGTGTGTGCTTGTTCACTCATGTGTGCGTTTGCTCATTTTCTGTGTGTGTGTGTGTGTGTGTGTGTGTGTGTGTGTGTGTGTGTGTGTGTGTGTGTGTGTGTGTGTGTGTGTGTGTGTGAGAGAGAGATTGTAATTGAGAGAAAGAGTGCGAGAAAGAAGAGGGTGAGAGAGGAAACCCTAGGGCTGAATGCAACGCAGTACTGCCGCCTAATGTTACATAGTAGTAAATACCGCTCTAGATGTTGCAGATTTCCCCTGCCATTTATCCTGACACAGCTAAGGATATCTCACATCTAATCAATTGTCCTTTCCATCCCTTCAAGATAAGCATAATAAGTTTGTATAATAATACTTTGTACAATTATGATAATGAGTGTACAGTTGAAGTTGGAAGTTTACATACACCTTAGCCAAATACATTTAAACTCAGTTTTTCACAATTCCTGACATTTAATCCTAGTAACAATTCCCTGTCTTTGGTCAGTTAGGATCACAACTTTATTTTAAGAATGTGAAATACCAGAATAATAGCAGAGAGAATGATTTCTTTCAGCTTTTATTTATTTCATCACATTCCTAGTGGGTCAGAAGTTCACATACAATCAATTAGTATTTGGTAGCATTACCTTTAAATTGTTTAACTTGGGTCAAACGTTTCAGGTAGCCTTCCACAAGCTTCCCAAGCATAAGCTGGGTGAGCTCCTGACAGAGCTGGTGTAACTGAATCAGGTTTATAGGCCTGCACACGCTTTTTCAGTTCTGCCAACAAATGTTCTATAGGATTGAGGTCAGGGCTTTGTGACGGCCACTCCAATACCTTATCTTGAGAAGTTGTTTCAATATGGCCACATAATTTCCCTTCCTCATCATGCCATCTACTTTGTGAAGTGCACCAGTCCCTCCTGCAGCAAAGAACCCCCCCCCACACACACACACACACACACACACACACACACACAACATTGTGCTCCCACCCCCGTGCTTCACAGTTGGGATGGGTGTTCTTCGGCTTGCAAGCTTCCCCCAAACATAACACTGGTCATTATGGCCAAACAGTTCTATTTTTGTTTCATCAGACCAGAGGACATTTCTCCAAAAAGTACGATCTTTGTCCCCATGTGCAGTTGCAAACCATAGTCTGGCTTTTTTATGGCGGTTTTGGAGCAGTGGCTTCTTCCTTGCTGAGCGGCCTTTCAGGTTATGTCGATTTAGGACTCGTTTTACTGTGGATATAGATACTTTTGTACCTGTTTCCTCCAGCATCTTCACAAGGTCCTTTGCTGTTGTTCTGGGATTGATTTGCACTTTCCGCACCAAAGTACGTTCATCTCTAGGAGACAGAACGCGTCTCCTTCCTGAGCGGTATGACAGCTGCTTGGTCCCATGGTGTTTATACTTGCGTACTATTGTTTGTACAGATGAACATGGTACCCTTATGACATCATTTTCTGAAATTTTCCAAGCTGTTTAAAGACACAGTCAACTTAGTGTATGTAAACTTCTGACCCACTGGAATTGTGATACAGTGAATTATAAGTGAAATAATCTGTCTGTAAACAATTGTTGGAAACATTTCTTGTGTCATGCACAAAGTAGATGTCCTAACCGACTTGCCAAAACTACTTTTGGCAAGTTTGTTAATTAACAGGACATTTGTGGAGTGGTTGAAAATACGAGTTTTATTATTTCATTTTACCTTTATTTAACTAGGCAAGTCAGTTAAGAACAATTTCTTATTTTCAATGACGGCCTAGGAACAGTGGGTTAACTGCCTTCAACTGTACATAGTATTGTTAACTGCCATGTTATTGGGTAGGATGTTAAATCATGTCACCTCATTTCCTCACCTAAGGCTAAAGCGTTGACTGTATACACACACACGCACACATACTTCACATGTCCCAACCCTAGACTGACCTTCAGGACCTTCTAACACACTGGTACACTGTGTTCGGTCGCCATGGGACCCTTCACATGTCAGGGTATCCCTCCTCCCTGTGGTAGAAGAGCTACATGTCTTCAATGGCATGATCTCCTTCCGCCTCACTGACCTAGACTATGACATGCTCATGGGAATAACAGTAGGCTTGAAGGATTGGGTATTATTTTCTGCAGCAACCCTGGTTGGTTTTGGGACTGGGAATAGAGTGAGAACATTACTATGTGTACAGGTAAAGTAGTCCCTCCCTGAGTTTTATACTATGCTGTTACTCATTGTTGTATTTTTTTCTTCTCTTTTTTTCTTCTCTTTTTTTCTTCTTCCTTCATCTCCCTCCACCTTTCTCTTCTTCCTCTCCAACCTCTCTCGCCAGTCTACGGACGGAGGGCTACACGGTGCAGGTGGCGGTGAACGACTACCTGGACATCTACTGCCCACACTACAACACTACCGCCGCCAGCCAGCGGGGGACACTGGAGCGCCTTGTGGCCGAGCAGTACGTCCTCTACATGGTCAGCTACCGCGGCTACCGCACCTGCGACCCCCAGATGGGCTTCAAGCGCTGGGAGTGCAACCGGCCGCACGCGCCCCACGCACCCATCAAGTTCTCTGAGAAGTTCCAGCGCTACAGTGCCTTCTCCCTGGGCTACGAGTTCAACGTGGGTCATGAGTACTACTACATATGTGAGTGGAATATTTCTATTCTAAGTGTATATAGAAGTCCACTACCGGTCAAAAGATTTAGAACACCTACTCATTCATTCTTTATTTTTACATTGCAGAATATTAGTGAAGACAAACTATGAAATAACACATATGGAATCATGTAGTAACCAAAAAGGTGTTAATCAAATAGCCACCCTTTGCCTTGATGACAGCTTTGCACACTCTTGGGATTCTCTCAACCTGCATCATGAGGTGGTCACCTGGAATGCATTTCAATTAACAGGTGTGCCTTCTTAACCTCTCTAGGCTAGATAGGACGCTACCGTCCCACCTGACCAACATCCAGTGAAAGTGCAGGGCGCCAAATTCAAACTACAGAATTGTAAATATTTAACATTCTTGAAAATACACATGCAATATGTCAAAATAAGGCTTAACTTCTTGTTAATCCAGCCACGGTGTCAGATTTCAAAAAGGCTTTACGGCGAAAGCAAATTATGCGATTATGTCTATTTATTTGGCGCGTTTGATCCAGAAAAACACCGGTTCCAACTCGCGCAACATGACTACAAAATATGTAATAAGTTACCTGTAATCTTTGCCCAAACATTTCAAACAACTTTCCTAATCCAACTTTAGGTATTTTTTAACGTAATCGATCAAATTTGAGACGGGATAAACTGCGTTCAATAGCAGATAAAAACAAAGTGGAGCGAGCTTTCAGGTCGACTCGACCCTCGTTCTGAACAGCCCTACTTCTTCATTTCTCAAAGGAAAAACATCAACCAATTTCTAAAGACTGTTGACATCCAGTGGAAGCGATAGGAACTGCAAGCAAGTACCTTAGAAATCAAGATCCACATAGAAAAGAGAGTGACCTCAAAAAATAAATCCTGGATGGTTTGTCCTCGGGGTTTCGCCTGCCAAATAAGTTGTTATACTCACAGACATCATTCAAACAGTTTTAGAAACTTCAAAGTGTTTTCTATCCAAATCTACTAATGATATGCATATCCTGGCTTCTGGGCCTGAGTAGCAGGCAGTTTACTTTGGGCACACTTTTCATCCAGATGTGAAAATACAGCCCCCTAGCCTAGAGAGGTTAAAAGTTAATTTCTTTCCTTAAAGCATTTGAGCTAATCAGTTGTGTTGTGACAAGGTAGGAGTGGTATACAGAAGATAGCCCTATTTGGTAAAAGACCAAGTCCATATTATGGCAAGAACAGCTCAAATAAGCAAAGAGAAACAACAGTCCATCATTACTTTATGACATGAAGCTCAGTCAATACGGAAAATTTAAAGAACTTTGAAAGTTTCTTCAAGTGCAGTCGCAAAAACCATCAAGTGCTTTGAGGACTCCCACAGGAATGGAAGACCCAGAGTTACCTCTGCTGCAGGAAAAGCAGCCAACAAGTGCTCAGCATATGTGGAAACTCCTTCAAGACTGTTTGAAAAGCATTCCAGGTGGAGCTGGTTGAGGGAATGCCAAGATTGTGCAAAGCTGTCATCAAGGCAAATAGTGGCTACTTTGATTAATCTAAAATGTATTTGAATTTTTAACACTTTTTTGGTTACTACATGATTCCATATGTGTTATTTCATAATTTTGATGTCTTGTAGAAAATATTAAAAAGAAAGGAAAACCCTTAATTTAGTAGGTGTTCTAAAAGTTTGGACCGGTAGTGTATAATAATGATGTAATGATGAGTAAGGAGCTGAGATACTCGTTCTCTACATCGTGTTATAGTCGAGTAATGACAATAGGTTGCATGGGCTATCTATATAGCGCTTTCCCAAGTGCAGGTACTTTACGTCGTAAGTGGAAATTCGCTTCAGCCATTAGCAATGTGTAGCACTCACCCACATACCTTAGTAAGTTAGAGTTGGACTATTACAGCATTCAATTTGTGAGTCATTAAACTACTTTAGGTCATTTAACTCTTACACCACATTCCTAAATATAATTTGTTCTTTGTGAATAAACGGTTGCATCCCATTATTGGTTGCATCCCATTTGGCACCCTATTCCATATGTACTACACTTTTTTTTGTCAAAGGCATACATGTCAAAGTAGTGCAGTATGTAGTGAATATTGTGCCATATGGGACAAAACCATATTGTGCCAAGAAAGCCAAAGCCATGTTAGTTCATAGACTGGCCTCTAGATGGCACATGGCTGACCTGTATCTGTGTTCTGTTGAAGCCACGCCCACCCATCACCACGGCCACAGCTGCCTGAGACTGAGAGTCTACGTCTGCTGCTCCACGGGTGGGTCTCTCTCTCTCTCTCTCTCTCTCTCTCTCTCTCTCTCTCTCTCTCTCTCTCTCTCTCTCTCTCTCTCTCTCTCTCTCTCTCTCTCTCTCTCTCTCTCTCGTATACACACACTCAGTCACATGCACACACGCACACACACAGTTGACACTGGAGACCTGAGGCTACATGTTTTGACAGTGATTTCCTAGTGTTCTATAGTGAGGTTATTTCTATCTCACTGTGTTCCAGGGTTGTATGATGATCTATGTTATTCTGTGTTCCAGGGCATTGGTAGTAATGTACAGTGTTATTCTGGGTCTCAGTGCTCTAATAGCTTTTGATAGGTAAATCTCTCTTCTATCCTGATGTGCTCTCTCCCTCTGATGCTTTCCCCCTTTCTCAGCCGCTCTCCTCTCTCTCGTTCTCTCCCTCTCTCTATCTGCCTCTCTTCAACTTCCCTCTCTATTTCTCTCTCTTTATTTCTCTCTCTCTTTATTTCTCTCTCTCTCTCTCATTTTCTCGCTAACTCCTCTCCTGCCCCCCTCTCTCCTCTCCCCATCGCTCTGATAGTTGATTCTCTCTCTGATAGTGACATTCTGTGTTATTTTTACTCCAGTAGCCTCTCTCCCCTGCAGGCCTTTGATCAAAGCCCTGTGCTGAAAGCTCTCCCTACTTATCTAAACTTGTCAGTATTAATACATCCCACACCCAGGCCAGTGTCAGCTTCTGTGTACACATCACCTTAACCTCCTCTCTGAGTGTCAGGGCTAATCTATTGAAGTGTCCACTTTTTTTTGGGGGGGTATAAAGTGGATATAAAGTGTGTGTGTCCGTGTGTTTTCCAATGTGTGTGATAGTGTTTACTTTACAAACGACAACCGTTACTCTGCAAGGTCTGCTTAGTAGCCTAGCTATCATCTGAACCCAATTGCTATTCTCATTCCACTTTATCTCTGCCCTATCCATTTTGTTTTGAGACCATTTTTCTCTACAAATACACATACTTACCATATGCCTCGTATCTTGTGCCATATGCTACATCCCTCTTTGCAGTGCAATAGAATATGGATAAGCAATGTGCATTCTCATTTAAAATCTCACTGAGCTGATGTTAATGTAATGCCAAGTCTAGACTATCAGTGTGTGTAATACTTTCCCTCTCAGTGAATATGCCTTCATCTTCTGCTCGATAGCTTCACCTCATAGTATATCTTTATGTACTGGACTGGAGTATTCTGGCATTCACACAATATGTGTCCCAAATGGCACGCATTCCCTTTATAGTGCATTACTTCTGACCTAGGCCTATACGGTGTACTATAAACTGTAGCACTATATAAAGTGCATTCAGAGAGAATTCAACCCCTTCCCTTTTTCCACATTTTCTTGTGTTACAGCCTTATTGTAAAATGGTTTAAATAAAACATTTTCCTCAGCAATCTACACACCATACCCCATAATGACAAAGAGAAAACAGCTTTTTAGATTTTTTTGCAAATTTAATCAAAATAAAAACATATCTTATTTACATAAGATGTTTCTTCAACTTGATTGGAATCCATGTGGTAAATTCAATACAATGGACTTGGAAAGGCACACACCTGTCTATGTAAGGTCCCACAGTTGACAGTGTATGTCAGAGCAAAAACCAAGCCATGAGGTCGAAGGAATTGTCTGTAGAGTTCCGAGACAGGATTGTGTTGAAGAACAGATCTGGGGAAGGGTACCAAAAATGTTTGCTGCATTGAAGGTTCCCAAGAACACAGGTGGCCTCCATCAATGGAAGAAGTTTGGAACCACGAAGACTCCTCCTAGAGCTGGCTTCCCAGTCAAACTGAGCAATCGGGGGAGAAGGGCCTTGGTCAGGGAGGTGACCAAGAACCCGATGGTCACTCTGACAGAGCTCCAGAGTTCCTCTGTGGAGATGGGAGTACTTTCCAGAAGGACAACCAGATCTGCAGCACTCCACTAATCAGGCCTTTGTGGTAGAGTGGGCAGACAGACGCCACTCCTCAATAAAAGGCAAATTACATTCTCGTCTGATGAAACCAAGATTTAGCTATTTGGCCTGAATGCCAAGTGTCACGTCTGGAGGAAACCTGGCACCATCCCTACTGTGAAGCATGGTGGTGGCGGCGGCATCATGCTGTGAGGATGTTTTTCAGTGGCAGGGACTGGGAGACTTGTCAGGATAGACGGAATGATGAACGGAGCAAAGTACAGAGAAATCCTTGATGAAAACTTGCTCCAGAGCGCTCAGGACATTGACTGGGGTGAAGGTTCACCTTCCAACAGGACAACCACCCTAAGCACACAGCCAGGACAAAGGAGGAGTGGCTTCGGAACAAGTCTCTAAATGGTGTTGAGTGGCCCTGCCAGAGCCCGGACTTGAACTCGATCAAACAGCTCTGGAGAGACCTGAAGGCACTGCCTGCCAAAGGGGCTTCAACACTGCCTTCAGAAAGTGTTCAGACCCCTTGACTATTTCCACACTTGTTGTGTAACAACCTGAATTTAAAATGTCCCTGGCCTACACACAATAACCCATAATGTCAAAGTGGAATTGTGTATGTAAAATGTTGATAAGTATTCAAACCCTTTGTTATGGCAAGCCTAAATAAGTAAATAAATAATGAAGGGGGCTCCCGAGTGTCGCAGTGGTCTGATACACTTCATCTCAGTGCAAGAGGCGTCACTGCAGTACCTGGTTCAAATCCAGGCCATATCACATCTGGCAGTGATTGGGAGTCCCATAGGGTGGCGCACAATTGGCCCAGCGTCGTCCGGGATTGGCCGGGGTAGGCCGTCATTATAAATAAGAATTCGTTTTTTGTTGACTTAGTCAAATAAAAAATCAAATAAAAAACGTTCAGGGATTTCACCATGAGGACAATGGGGACGAAGTTTAACCTGTTGCGTCGAGCAATCCCGTATCCGGGAGCGTAATTATAGCCTCAAGCTCATTACCATAACATAACGTTAACTATTCATGAAAATTGCAAATAAAATGAAATAAATATATTGGCTCACAAGCTTAGCCTTTTGTTACAACACTGTCATCTCAGATTTTCAAAATATGCTTTTCAACCATAGCTACACAAGCATTTGTGTAAGAGTATTGATAGCTAGCATAGCATTAAGCCTAGCATTCAGCAGGCAACATTTTCACAAAAACAAGAAAAGCATTCAAATAAAATAATTTACCTTTGAAGAACTTTGGATGTTTTCAATGAGGAGACTCTCAGTTAGATAGCAAATGTTCAGTTTTTCCAAAAAGATTATTTGTGTAGGAGAAATCGCTCCGTTTTGTTCATCACAGTTGGCTAAGAAAAAACCTGAAAATTCAGTCATTACAACGCCAAACTTTTTTCCAAATTAACTCCATAATATCGACAGAAACATCAATCCTCAAGGTGTTTTTCACATATCTATTCGATGATAAGTCATTCGTGGCAGTTTGGTTTCTCCTCTGAAGCAAATGGTAAAATACATGCAGCTGGAGGACACCAAACGGGGCACCTGGTAAATGTAGTCTCTTATGGTCAATCTTCCAATGATATGCCTACAAATACGTCACAATGCTGCAGACACCTTGGGGAAACGACAGAAAGTGTAGGCTCATTCCTTGCGCATTCACAGCCATATAAGGAGACATTGGAACAAAGCGCATTCAAAATCTGGGGCATTTCCTGTTTGAAATTTCATCTTGGTTTCGCCTGTAGCATCAGTTCTGTGGCACTCACAGATAATATCTTTGCAGATTTGGAAACGTCAGAGTGTTTTCTTTCCAAAGCTGTCAATTATATGCATAGTCGAGCATCTTTTCGTGACAAAATATCTTGTTTAAAACGGGAACGTTTTTTTATCCAAAAATTAAAAAAGCGCCCCCTATATCGAAGAAGTTAAATGGCTGTGATAGGAGAAAACTGAGAATGGATCAGCAATATTGTCGTCACTCCACTATACAAACTTAATTGACAGAATAAATAGGAGGAAGCATGTACAGAATAAAAATGTTGCAACAAGGTACTAAAGTAATACTGCAAAACATTTGGCAAAGCAATTAACTTTTTGTCCTGAATGCAAAGTATTGTGTTTGGGGCAAATCCAATATAAAACATTACTCCTCCATATTTTCAATCATAGTGGTGGCTGCATCATATTATGGGTATGCTTTATAATCCTTAAGGACTGGGGAGTTTTTCAGGATAAAACATTAATTAAATGGAGCTAAGCACAGGCAAAATCTGGTTTAGTCTGCTTTTCACCAGACACTGGGAGATGAATTCACCTTTCAGCAGGACAATAACCCAAAACACAAGGCCAAAACTTCGTTGGAGTTGGCAATACTTCAAAATAGTTGTTTATCAATGATCAACATCCAATCTGATAGAGCTTAAAGAATTTTGAAAAGAATAATGGGAAAATGTTGCACAATCCACGTGTGGAAAGCTCTTAGAGACTTACCCAGAAAGACTCACTGTAATCGCTGCCAAAGGTGAATCTAACATCTAACATGTTTTTCTTCCACTTTGACATTACAGCGTTTTGTGTAAGTTGTTTACAAAAAAATGACAATTAAATCAATTTTAATCCCACTTTGTAACACAATAAAGTTGGGAAAAAGTAAAGTGGTGTGAATAATTTCTGAAGGCACTGTAAGTAGTGCACTATATAGGGAATAGGATGCCGTTTGAGACGGAACCCGCTCTCTGGTCAAAGGTAGTGTACTTTATAGGGAAGTTTCTGTGTAAAATAAGTAGTGTGGGAAATTTAATGACTTTGCATATTTGTGTTCCTCTCTCTCTAAGTCTCCCATGGTGATGATTCCAGTCAGACTCCACCTGACTACACAGTCAGGCCCAATATCAAAATACACAACATTGGTGAGTGCTCTCAATTCTATCCTGATGTGCTCTCTCTGACGCTTTCCCCCGCTCTTGCTGCCCCCCCTTTCTTTTTCTCTCTCAGTAATGGCATAATATTATTTATATGGGTTCTGAATCGAGGTCGACCGATTAAGATTTTTCAACGCCAATACCGATATCGATTATTGGAGGACCAAAAAAAGCCGATACCGATTAAACTGACAATTTTTTTATTTTATTTGTAATAATGACAATTACAACACTACTGAATGAAGGCTTATTTTAACTTAATATAATACATCAATAAAATCAATTTAGCCTCAAATAAATAATGAAACATGTTCAATTTGGTTTAAATAATGCAAAAACAAAGTGTTGGAGAAGAAAGTAAAAGTGCAATATGTGCCATGTAAAAAAGCTAACGTTTAAGTTCCTTGCTCAGAACATGAGAACATATGAAAGCTGGTGGTTCCTTTTAACATGAGTCTTCAATATTCCCAGGAAATAAGTTTTAGGTTGTAGTTATTATAGGAATTATAGGACTATTTCTCTCTATACCATTTGTATTTCATTAACCTTTGACTATTGGGTGTTCTTATAGTCACTTTAGTATTGCCAGTGTAACATTATAGCTTCCGTCCCTCTCCTCGCTCCTACCTGGGCTCGAACCAGGAACACATCGACAACAGCCTCCCTCAAAGCAGCGTTACCCATGCAGAGCAAGGGGAATAACTACTCCAAGTCTCAGAGTGAGTGACATTTAAAACGCTATTAGCGCGCACCACACTAACTAGCTAGCCATTTCACATCGGTTACACGAGCCTAATCTTGGAAGTTGATAGGATTGAAGTCATAAACAGCTGCTGGCAAACGCACTAAAGTGCTGTTTGAATAAATGCTTACGAGCCTGCTGGTGCCTACCACCGCTCAGTCAGACTGCTCTATCAAATCATAGACTTAGTTATAACATAATAACACACAGAAATACGAACTTTAGGTCATTAATATGGTCGAATCCGGAAACTATCATCTTGAAAACAAGACGTTTATTCTTTCAGTGAAATACGGAACCGTTCCGTATATTATCTAACGGGTGGCATCCATAAGTCTAAATATTCCTGTTACATTGCACAACCTTCAATGTAATGTCATAATTACGTAACATTTTGGCAAATTAGGCGGCCCAAACTGTTGCATATACACTGACTCTGCGTGCAGTGAACGCAAGAGACGTGACACAATTTCACCTGGTTAATATTGCCTGCTAACCTGGATTTCTTTTAGCTAAATATGCAGGTTTAAAAATATATACTTCTGTATATTGATTTTAAGAAAGGCATTGATGTTTATGGTTAGGTACACATTGGAGCAACGACAGTCCTTATTCGCGAATACGCACCGCATCGATTATATGCAACGCAGGACACGCTAGATAAACTAGTAATATCATCAACCATGTGTAGTTAACTAGTGTTTATGATTGATTGATTGTTTTTATAAGATAAGTTTAATGCTAGCTAGCAACTTACCTTGGCTTACTGCATTCGCGTAACAGGCAGGCTCCTCGTGGAGTGCAATGTAGTCAGGTGGTTAGAGCGTTGGACTAGTTAACTGTAAGGTTGCAAGATTGAATCCCCGAGCTGACAAGGTAAAAATCTGTCATTCTGCCCCTGAACGAGGCAGTTAACCCACTGTTTCTAGGCCGTCATTGAAAATAAGAATGTGTTCTTAACTGACTTGCCTAGTTAAATAAAGGTGTAAAAAAATGTTTTAAAAATCGGCCAAATCGGTGTCCAAAAATACCGATTTCCGATTGTTATGAAAACTTGAATTCGGCCCCAATTAATCGGCCATTCCGATTAATCGGTCGACCTCTAGTTCTGAATACCACCTTGCTAGGAACACACTCACACACATCATTATATTTCTCTTTCTTTCTTTCTCTCTGTCTGTCACAAACACATACAACCACACACACACACACAGTTGTTCAATGGTGGCCGGATTGCTCATGACCGAGTTTATGGAGGAAAATAAATAAATACAGTAAACACACATAGTCCAAACAACCCAAATGCCTTGGGGCCTCCTGATGCATCTTTCTGTACTTTATGGATTAGTGGCATCAACAGAAAGAGGACACAATAGAAGTCATAACCCATAAACACTTGTGCAACCCTGATGGCCTCGCTGACCATGTTGAAGCTATAGAAATCTGGTTGCAATTTCAGTTTAAGCACCAGAATTAACAAATGGATAGAATTATTATTATTATTTTTTTAACATTTAAAAAGAAAATAGGACTGGTGGAGTTACACTACCGTTCAAAAGTTTGGGGTCACTTAGAAATGTCCTTGTTTTTGAAAGAAAAGCACATTTTTTTGTCCATTTAAAATAACAGTGTAGCCATTGTTAATGTTGTAAAATGATAATCTTGGATTAGTTAACACAATGTTGCATTGGAACATGGGAGCGATGGTTGCTGATAATACGCCTCTGTATGCCTATGTAGATATTCCATTAAATATGAGCTGTTTCAAGCTACAATAGTCATTTACAACATTAACAATGTCTACACTGTTTTTCTGATCAATTTGATGTTATTTTAATGGACATTTTTTTTCGATTTTCTTTAAAAAACAAGGACATTTCTAAGTGACCCCAAACTTTTGAACGGTAGTGTATGTCGCACATGCAGTTAACAAAAATATATGGAAATGTCTGCTCTATCCAAAATTACAACCAACTGATTGCAGCATTACTGCAATGGAAGGGGGAGGCAGTAATGAACTTGTCTGTTGGCCCTGCATTAAAGACCAAAATTGGTTAAAGAAAATTGTGATAAATAAAAAAGTATAGTATTTCAGGACAACAGCTGCGCCAAACAACAGATGCGCCAAACAACAACAGCTGCGCCAAACAGGTTGAAAATAGTTGGGAAGAGATTTTCGATTGACCGATTCCGTGGCACATTGCTGATACACAAGACGACGCCTGATTCAAAACTTGCAACCAATAGAATGTTAAATACAGTATATCACAAAAGTGAGTACACCCCTCACATTTTTGTAAATATTTGAGGATATCTTTTCATGTGACAACACTGAAGAAATGACACTTTGCTACAATGTAAAGTAGTGAGTGTACAGCTTGTATAACTGTACATTTGCTGTCCCCTCAAAATAACTCAACACACAGCCATTAATGTATAAACCGCTGGCAACAAAAGTGAGTACACCCCTAAGTGAAAATGTCCAAATTGGACCCAAAGTGTCAATATTTTGTGTGGCCACCATCATTTTCCAGCACTGCCTTAACCCTCTTGGGCATGGAGTTCACCAGAGCTTCACAGGTTGCCACTGGAGTCCTCTTCCACTCCTCCATGACAACATCACAGAGATGGTGGATGTCAGAGACCTTGCACTCCTCCACCTTCCGTTTGAGGATGTCCCACAAATGCTCAATAGGGTTTAGGTCTGGAGACATGCTTGGCCAGGCCATCACCTTTACCCTCAGCTTCTTTAGCAAGGCAGTGGTCGTCTTGGATGTGTGTTTGGGGTTGTTATCATGTTGGAATACTGCCCTGCGGCCCAGTCTCCGAAGGGAGGGGATCATGCTCTGCTTCAGTATGCCACAGTACATGTTGGCATTCATGGTTCCCTCAATGAACTGTAGCTCCCCAGTGCCGGCAGCACCCATGCAGGCCAGACCATGACACTCCCACCACCATGCTTGACTGTAGGCAAGACACACTTGTCTTTGTACTCCTCACCTGGTTGCCGCCACACGCTTGACACCATCTGAACCAAATAAGTTTATCTTGGTCTCCCCCAGGACCCCTTCAACCTCTGCAGCAATGCTGGCAGCACTCATACGTCTATTTCCCAAAGACAACCTCTGGATATGACGCTGAGCACGTGCACTCAACTTCTTGATCGACCATGGCGAGGCCTGTTCTGAGTGGAACCTTTCCAGTTAAACTGCTGTATGGTCTTGGCCACAGTGCTGCAGCTCAGTTTCAGAGTCTTGGCAATCATCTTATAGCCCACGCCATCTTTATGTAGAGCAAAAAAATAAAAAATTCAGAACCTCAGAGTTCTTTGCCATGAGGTGCCATGTTGAACTTCCAGTGACCAGTCAGTATGAGGGCGTGTGGGAGCGATGATATCAAATGTAACACACCTGCTCCCCATTCACACCTGAGACCTTGTAACACGAAGGAGTCACATGACACCGGGGAGGGAAAATGGCTAATTGGGCCCAATTTGGAAATTTTCACTTAGGGGTGTACTCACTTTTGTTGCCAGCGGTTTATACATTAATGGCTGTGTTGAGTTATTTTGAGGGGACAGCAAATTTACACTGTTATACAAGCTGTACACTCACTACTTTACATTGTAGCAAAGTGTCATTTCTTCAGTGTTGTCACATAAAAATATATACTCAAATATTTACAGAAATGTGAGGGGTGTACTCACTTTTGTGATATACTGTATATACAGTATATAGATAGATAAATAAATGTATGCTGTGCATTTGGAAATTATTCAGACCCTGTAAAGTATACACTGGAAGCAGGTGCATAAGGTAAGTTTGATGAAAAGAAAAGAAATAAAAACATGAGTGTACTGAATGTGAACAAAACCAATACTGCCTGATGACTGGGGCTACTGAGGGCAAAATAAAGGGAGAGTAAATCAAGGTGATGATGAGGTCCAGGTGTGCGTAACGATGGGGGGCAGATGTGTGTAATGATGATTGCCAGGACTGGTGGTTAGTAGTACACCGGCGACATCGAGCGGGGGAGTGGGAGTACGCGTGACAGACCCCTTGACTTTTTGTTATGTTACAGCCTTATATATAAAATATATTTTTTTTTATCCCTCATCAGTCTACACACAGTACCCTATATTTAGACATTTTTGCACATTTATTAAAATTTAAAAAACAGATATCACATTTACGTAAGTCTTCAGACCCTTTACTCAGTACTCTGTTGAAGCACCTTTGGCAGCGATTACAGCCTCGAGTCTTCTTGGGTATGACGCTACAAGCTTGGCATGCCTGTATTTGTGGAGTTTCTCCCATTCTTCTCTGCACATCCTCTCAAGCTCTGTCAGGTTGGATGGGGAACATCGCTGTACAGCTATTTTCAGGTCTCTCCAGGGCTGTTCGATCAAGTTCAAGTCTGGGCTCTGGCAGTGCCACTCAATGACTTTCAGAGCATTGTCCCAATACTCCTGTGTTGTATTGGCTGTGTGCTTAGGGTAGTTGTCCTGTTGGAAGGTGAACCTTCACCCCAGTCTGAGGTCTTGGGCACTCTGGAACAGGTTTGTTTTATCAAGGTTCTCTCTGTACTTTGCTTGCTTCATCTTTCCTTCGATCCTGACAAGTCTCCCAGTCCCAGCTGCTGAAAAACATCCCCACAGCATGATTCTGCCACCACCATGCTTCCCCGTAGGGATAGTGCCATGTTTCCTCCAGACGTGACGCTTGGCCAAAGAGATCAATCTTCGTTTCATCAGACCAGATAATCTTGTTTCTCATGGTCTGAGAGTTGTTTAGTTTTTTTTTGCAAACTACAAGCTTGCTGTCATGTGCCTTTTACTGAGGAGTGGCTTCCGCCTGGACACTCCACCATAAAGCCCTGATTGGTGGAGTGCTGCAGAGATGGTTGTCCTTCTAGTGAGAATAGATGGTGGTGATTTAGCTTAAAGCCATTAACTGACCATAGGCCATGCAATTTGAAGAAGACCATGCTCTGATCCTTGGCTGATTGCTCAAAACCCATAGGAATCCCCACCCAGTTGACTGCTTTAAAAGGGTAGAGGCCCTCAATGGCATGCTAAAATGGGTTATATCCATCTGGAGTCCTCTATCTAACTTTATGGGCTGTCAGCTGGAACAGTCTCAGTTTACCACATGTACTCAACTGGACTCGGCCCTATCACTTTACCATATTACTTTATTTGACCATGTCACTGGTGTAGATGTCAGGGTTGTGTCATTGTCGTAGCCGACAGACATGTTTCCTAATATTTCTAAGAATGGTTTTGACGTGGCAGACGCGCACAGACAAACCGGTCGAGTTGGATGTTGTTCTTTCTCTTGAGTCAACGGGGGAGAAAAGTCTGCTGCCATGTGTCATTCGTCATATCAGTGTCACATCTTGTGTGTGTGTCTCTTAGTTCGTTAACTCTTCACTGTCTGTCCCCATAGTGGCCTATTTTTCATTTTTTCCCCCACCTTTTATTTAACTAGTCAAGTCAATTAAGAACAAATACTTATTTATAATGACGGCCTACCAGGGAACAGTGGGTTAACTGCCTTGTTCGGGGGCAGAACGACTTTTACCTTGTCGGCTCGGGGATTCAATCCAGCAACCTTTCGGTTACTGGCCCAATGCTCTAACCACTAGGCTACCTGCCTATAGGGAGGCTCAGGATTCTGGTCACACATCCCAAGCTTACTTTGAGAATGAGATGTATTTTTTCCCTGTTCTCTCTTTCTCTTGCTCTCCAGCTAATGCAGGATTGTGCCTAATCAATGGGTTTGTTCTATGTTAATTTCATTTAATTGCAAATCCTGCCAAATCATTAGAATAAAAATATGCATACATTTTAAAAGATGAACAACAAAGTGTGGTTATTCCTCCTCCCAATAGGGAATATGGCATCATATGTAGCAGCACAGGTGATAATTGCCGATTTTTGTGCATTATTTGTATGCATTGCACAACATCGGCTGTAGATTGATTGAGTTAATGTGTCATTTGATGGTTTCTCTCACCCTCTCTCTCTCTCTCTCTCTCTCTCTCTCTCTCTCTCTCACTCTCTCGGTCTGTCTCTCTCACACCCTCTGTCTCTCTCTCTCTTTTTCTCTCTCTCCACAGATGAATTTAACCCTGAAATTCCCAAACTGGAGAAGAGCGTCAGTGGCAGCAGCCGATCACGCGATCGCCTTCTGCTCACCGTGGCAACACTGCTCATCTCCGCCCTCCTGGTTTCCTAGCGACTCTCCCCCCGAGTGACATCACATGGATATCTGAACTGCTTAGACTGAAGGGCTCTGTATCCATTGACCCCGGGTTCAATTAGAAAGTGAGAGGGAACCAAGTAAATGTCACACAATTCAACCAATCAAAAGCCAGAATTACAATCAATTTGACACAACCATAAAAAACAGGACTTACTCTCAAATCGTACTCACTCAATTCTATCTTAACTCACCTGTAGTCACTGTTGATACACAGTTTGTGCGACGTCTTTGGTTCATGCATTGTCGGACATACACTACGTGCATATGTGCCACTGCATTTCATGCATTTGGTGTGCCACCACACGGACCAAAGCAGAAAATGGCATTCAGACTTAGACATGATACAGCCATCATGCCTAGGCTGCCTCTGGCTACACACACACAGTTAAAGTAGGGCATGTGCAGTGGGATTTGTAATGGGAGTATGGCTGCCTGTCTATCTGCGAAGGAACTCGCATGACATTGTCTTCAGCTTGTCCCAATATGAAGGACCTTTGAGCTCTGTGGAGTAGGATGGCCATAACTGGACTGGGCTACACTGAGCCTGACCAATGGACTGTCCAATAGGCTTTGATGGACGGAACTCAACTGGACTTGGCGTTGCTGCAGTACTGTGGACCATGCTGGACTCTGCCAAGATTCACTGTACTGTGCTGTGCCATATACTTGCAGCCATTTCTCTACACTGCTGCCATTCTACCGGATGTTAACCCATCTTTTACTGTCATAGATACGAGTTGGTCACACCGAGGCCCAGGTGTTGATGGTGTTGACCGGAAGACAGAAATATTTTAAGAGAATCTCTATAAGGCCCTTATCCATCTCCTCTAGATGTGCTCTAACTGTGGCTTTGTGGTGCATAGAAAGGTCTAAAGCCCACATGTCAAAGACAAAATAGACGGTGCCCTTCAAGAACTGGTCCTAGATCTGTTTTCATATCTGCCTTCAAACCTTATTAACTGGAATTAAAGAGACTCTGCACCTGTGCTTTGAGGGCATTTCCAGAAGCACAGATCTGTGTTTTTGCCTGATGCATCTACCCATAACACTTTGTCTGGGTTCCAGGTAGCAATCTTGTATCAATAGTCAACAGAATGGTTTCTATTGCCACAAATTACAATATTAAACATTTCATAACAACAAATACCCTACAAATCCAGACCTGATTATTATTATTTTTTCCTCCATCACTTTCAAAGGTTACCGAATCAAGGCTGTTCATTATTACAATCTCAGTCACTGTGGTAACTACCAAATATAGTAGTCAGAGTGCGGCAGGTGCCTGAGGAAACTGATTTGTGTCACAGATTACTTTAGTCTCCATTTTGTAAACATGCGTGAATTTGCAGACAGACAGCAGTCCACAGATTTACTGTTTTATACTATAAAGTCTGACAATATTAGGATTGCATTTTCGATGACAATGCTGTATGGTTTATTAACATTTATTTACACATTTGTTTACATTATTTATTGATTTGCTTGTTTATCCGTGTACATTTCCAAGTATTTTTTCATTAAGCTATTGTACCAAATTTTTTTTACTTTTTTATTTTTGCTAAAGCATTTGCTTCTGTTAAGTACAGTACATGGATGTATGCCAGTTAAGACTTTTGAGGAGAGGTGTAACTATTCTTCTCACATGTTATAAAGCATTACATTTAACCATAGCATTTATGCCTGCAGCACGGGGGAAATAAGAGGAGAGGTGATACTGGATCAAAAAACATCACTCCTCCTGTGCTGCACTTAAAATTCTTGACACAAGAAATGACGATAGTGCATTGTAATATAACTTTATAAACATGCTGGTAGGGGCTGAATTTGTGTGTGTGTGTGGGTGTGTCAGAGAGAGTGAGAGAGAAAAGGCATTATTGAGAGAGAAAAACACATTGTTGTGCATATGGAGGTATAAGGAGTGTAATTGTCTGCGCTTTCGAGTATGTGTGCATTTTAGACTTTTCGTATTCGTTGAGGGACTTGTTTGTAGGATCTGAATATGCAGGAGTGTATGAGAGATAGAGAGTATGTGCTTCAGTAATGTTAGCTTATGTTAGGGGCCGGGGGGATTTTAAAAAAGCATTTACTAATGTTGGAGACAACAACAAGAATTGTGTTTACCTTTGACAAGAATCAATTTAAAAACATGTAAATTCAACTAAGAATGACAATGATTAAAATGATGACAATAAAAATCATACTTTTAGCAAAAGTCTTTATACATCTATATCCTAAGTTAAATGATTCAGTTGCTAAGTTGTTTTGTCAGGAACGTTCTTTATAAGAATGATTTAGCCAGGCACGTCACCCTTGATACAAGTCAGTATTTGATGTCCATCCATGTCTAAAGACGTTGGGAGATGACGTGGAAACCAGCCACTAGGAGCAGCAGTGAGCGTCGTTACCTTCAAGGAGGCTTTGGTTTTGCTAGGGCGGTTCCAAAGGTTGCATGTTCGAATCCAGCGATAGAAAGTTGTTTTAAAAATAAAAAAATGTTAAGCCTATCCCTAACCTTAACCCTTACCGTAACCATTTGTAGTTCATTCCTAACCTTAAGAATGATGAGTTAATGCCTAAACTTAACCTTGGAATGGAGAAGTCACTAAACACTTGACGTTTGAGAAACATGGATGAATGTCTAATTCTGACAGACTGTGAGAGCTTGTTGGATTTAGCACGACCTTTCAGTCTCCATTTATGTTTCTTTTTCGTCTTTGATCTTCTATCTCACCTCCAACTTACCTTGCCCTAAACTTTCTCTTTCTCTTACAGTTTGTATGTTTATCTTCCCTTTCTGTTTGGTCCTTGTCTTTTCCTGTTAAGATCCATTCCCTCTCTCGTATACTCATTTGAACTATTTCCATCCTACATACTGACACGCACAACCCACTCATCCACACTAACACCTTCATCACATAGCCTGTGCTTACAGTAATATATCTCCACTTGAGAGCACAAACGCAGCACCCATAAAACATAATGACAATGTGGGGAAAACCAACCTACTGCTCCATCTCTGTCTCTCTCTCCATCCCCCATTCTCTCACTCTGCTCCCCACAAAACACCTGCAAGCCAGTCATGTCTCCACACATCTCCATCTCCCTCATTCTTTCTCCCCGTCCCTCCACCCCTCGCTCCCTGTGCCCCTGTCAGTTTCTCTCTAATCTTGGTACGCTAACCGGAGAAGTCTACAAAAGGGACTGACACATACAGTTGAAGTCGGAAGTTTACATACACCTACAGTGCAGCAAAAAAGTATTTAGTCAGACACCAATTGTGCAAGTTCTCCCACTTAAAAAGATGAGAGAGGCCTGTCATTTTCATCATAGGTACACTTCAACTATGACAGACAAAATGAGAAAAAAAAATCCAGAAAATCACATTGTAGGATTTTTTATGAATTTATTAGCAAATTATGGTGGAAAATAAGTATTTGGTCACCTACAAACAAGCAAGATTTCTGGCTTTCACAGACCTGTAACTTCTTCTTTTAAGAGGCTCCTCTGTCTTCCACTCGTTACCAGCTTGGAAAATTCCAGAAAATGATGTCATGGCTTTAGACGCTTCTGATAGGCTAATTGACATCATTTGAGTCAATAGGAGGTGTACCTGTGGATGTATTTCAAGGCCTACCTTCAATCCCAGTGCCTCTTTGCTTGACATCATGGGAAAATCAAAAGAAATCAGCCAAGAACTCAGAAAAAAATGTAGACCTCCACAAGTCTCGTTCATCCTTGGGAGCAATTTCCAAATGCCTGAAGGTACCACGTTCATCTGTACAAACAATAGTACGCAAGTATAAACACCATGGGACCAAGCAGCCGTCATACTGCTCAGGAAGGAGACGCATTCTGTCTCCTAGAGATGAACGTACTTTGGTGCGAAAAGTGCAAATCAATCCCAGAACAACAGCAAAGGACCTTGTGAAGGTGCTGGAGGAAACAGGTACACAAGTATCTATATCCACAGTAAAACGAGTCCTATATTGACATAACCTGAAAGGCCGCTCAACAAGGAAGAATCCACTGCTCCAAAACCGCCATAAAAAAGCCAGACTACGTTTTACAACTGCACATGGGGGACAAAGATCGTACTTTTTGGAGAAATGTCCTCTGGTCTGATGAAACAAAAATAGAACTGTTTGGCCATAATGACCATGGTTATGTTTGGAGGAAGAAGGGGGAGGCTTGCATGCCGAAGAACACCATCCCAACCATGAAGCACGGGGGTGGCAGCATCATGTTGTGGGGGTGCTTTGCTGCAGGGGGGACTGGTGCACTTCACAAAATAGATGGTGTCATGAGGAAGGAAAATTATGTGGATATATTGAAGCAACATCTCAAGACATCAGTCAAGTTAAGTAAGTCAAGTTAATGCTTGGTCACAAATGGGTCTTCCAAATGGACAATGACACCAAGCATACTTCCAAAGTTGTGGCAAAATGGCTTAAGGACAATAAAGTCAGGGTATTGGAGTGGCCATCACAAAGCCCTGACCTCAATCCTATAGAAAATTGGTTGGCAGAACTAAAAAAGCGTGTGCGAGCAAGGAGGCCTATAAAGCTGACTCAGTTACGCCAGCTCTGTCAGGAGGAATGGGCCAAAATTCCCCCAACGTATTGTGGGAAGCTTGTAGAAGGCTACCCAAAATGTTTGACCCAAGTTTAACAATTTAAAGACAATGCTACCAAATACTAATTGAGTTTATGTAAACTTCTGACCCACTGGGAATGTGTTAAAATAAATAAAAGCTGAAATAAATCATTCTCTCTAATATTATTCTGACATTTCACATTCTTAAAATAAAGTGGTGATCCTAACTGACCTAAGACAGGGAATTTTTGCTAGCATTAAATGTCAGGAATTGTGAAAAACTGAGTTTAAATGTATTTGGCTAAGGTGTATGTAAACTTCCGACTTCAACTGTATATCTGATGCAGTAATGTCCACATCAGAGAGAAGAGGGCAAGTTAGATTTCTCTTTCATGTTTTACGTCACTGTTTCCCAATCCAGGTCCTGGGCACCCAAAAAGGTGCATGTTTGTTTTATCCCTAGGACTACTGTAACACACCTGATTCAACTAAAGGCTTGATGATAAGTTTATTCATTGAATCAAGTGTTACTTAGTGCTAAGTGCGCTTCTTTGTGACCTCAGGATGAGGTTTGGGAATGATTGTGCTTCTAGCTTTATTTCTCTCTTTCTCTTTCTCTCTCTCTCCTGCTTTTCACTCCAATGACAAAGCTGTTTAGCTGGAGGTGAAAAGGGTGCAGAGGAACGTTAACTGGTGTCTCGTTGCAATTATAGATATTAAAACCTGATTATATCTGACATTTATGGGTTTAATTGAAAGATAGATAGTTGTCACCTTGGCTCTCTGCATGTCAATGCTTTTGGGATCTTAGTCAGTCTCCTTTAAACTTGTACATTCATTTAATACTTACATTTTGTATGATTTATTTATGTTTTCTGGGGGTAGCGGTAGGATGTACTGTACCTCTTTGGGCTACACTGGTTATAAGATAAATCATCACTTCAAGAATAAATGCCTCATCTTACCATCCAAAGGGAATATATGCAGCAGGCTTTACACTCGTATCCCCCGTGGACCGGTTCGTACATAAAACATTCCCCATTCAGGCTGCAAAGGTGTCGATGTCCTCCTTAACTCAATTTAATGAGAATGTGGGAAAAAACATAGAAACCCTCCATGCTTTCTTTATGAAACACCATTTTCCTCCACCATGCTAGCGTCTAAATGCTAGTCCTGGATGTTGTGTATCGCGTTCAGCCAGTCAAGTTGCAACAGTCTGTTGTTTACCCTTGGTCTGAACGCTGTACGCAATGTCAGGAAGTAGCATTAGCCTAAGAAAGTATGCATATTTTCTCCATTTCTTTCCACCTTTTTGCCATTAAATCTAATTAAAGAGGACATCGATGCCTTTGCAGCCTGAATGGAGATGTACAAACCTGTCCACGTGGGATACGAGTGTATAGCCGGCTGCATACATTCCCTTTGGATGGTAAGATGAAACGACTCAATATCGCCATCTGCGAGTAAGTAACATGATAGTTCATGTGTGTGCTACCATCAGTTATTGCTTGACATTAGCCTGAGGATTGCATGTTTGGAGAACGTTGGAAATGATGATTAATGTTAGTTTGATTTTCAAAAGAGCTTACCAAGGGAGTGCTATAGCCTAATCCATTGACATTATACTCCTTAAAAAAAGGGTATTTCACAATTGAATGTGACATTCCATTAGTAAAGGGAGATAACCTTTAGGTGATTTGGACACATTTATTGTTTTCTGAGTCATTTATTGTGAGATAAACCATCTGTAACCTAGCCTACTGGGTGCATGGCAGACCCCGGGTAGAATTCCCTAGACAACCTGCACCGTCTGGTCCCGACAATGAAACAGATGCCGACTCTAGTTCCACTGAGAACTTGTAAGAGCGTATGACATCAATGAAGAATCTCCTCAGCATGCTTCAAAATGGGGCTGGATGGATGGAAGGCTGGTTCCAGCTGTAGGTAGGCCTGTTGTTTATTTGGCAACTGCTCAAATGTATTTATTTTTTATAACTGAAGAATTTGCTAATTATTCATAGGTGGTTAACCAAATAGCCCTAGGCTATTGTATCACTATTGTGATAATATATTGTCAACTGGACAGAATTTAGAACCTAACTGTCAAAAATCAGCCTCCATCATCACTCTCATTTATTTTACATGTTGGCCTAGGCTACGCGACTCATGCTTCCCGCCCATAGTCCAGCAGGAAGCATGAGCCGCTTATGAAAGCAAACATCCGTCTACATTACAAACGCCTTGAGGAAAACCTTTATAATGTTTTGGCTGTTCAACCTCGAGCCTCAATCTTAAACCATACCAGTAGGCTATTATAAAGAGTGACAACACAGTCAATTTCAATAGCGCTTTCAAAACAGAAAAAGGCCACTTGCTAATTCTTGAGTCTTTTCACACAATACATGTGTAGGAATGGTTGGGGTTATCATGTTTGGATGATCATGTTTTTCATGCTTTGTCTCATGCTTGTCTCCTTGTTGTTAGCTAGTTCACACACATGGTCACAGACTGAGGTGCCTGACCCTTTGGACAGATACCAATCCTCTGAGTGGCACAGTTCAGGATAAATGGATGATGGAGGCAGTGGACTACAAGAACAGCTGACATGGCGGAATCAGCCAGGTAGGCATGGCATCCGAACAGCTGTTGCTAAATTTAGGGCTTTATTTGTAGAGCTAGGTTCTTCAAGGAAATGCTGCTGTAAAGTGCCTACAGTCTGGAAGCTCGGAGCGGGGAAATATCAATGTGTATCTTAATTAGAAATGCGTTAAGCTCAATTCCTCAAGGGCTTTTGTGCGCATTAATTTGGGTTCCTGACAATCCTCTGGATCAGTTGAGCCTAATGTGTTGAAAAGCGGAAGACCCTTTTCACAGAATATCAAATGGAACTTCTGTCACCAGCCACCAACTACAGTTTGCTATGATTAACTATGTCCATAATGTTCGAAATATAAACATATAAAACAGTGAATCTCCTTAAGTCTCTGTATAAACGAGAGTGGGGGCTTTTCACACATTCACAACTCATCAAATCAGATGTCTTTACAGCTCTTTGACAGGGATAATTGATCATTAAAGGGCCTTTCACATGGATCACCTCCTTTTTAGAATATAAAAATAATATGTCCCCATTTGTGTGGCCAAAGCACCTTATAAATGAAAGACAAACACATTTCAACATTGCTGAAAGACCCCCATTTCCTATCATAATAATAACTCATAATAAGAAAATACTTAAGTATGCTTTATCCACGCTTTATTTAATTGTGTATTGATTGATTGGCTGATTGATTGATTGGATAGGACAGGAGAGCTTGAACATGTAAAAGTTTGTTTTGTGTCTCTAGCTGAACGGTTCAAGAGTCACTGTTGGTGAGTGATATTATGCTAATTTCTGCAAATTTATATAGCTATAGTTGATAAACAAATTTGACGTTAGGAGAGCCTGAACATGTGAAAGTAGAATTAGTGTGTCTTGATTGAACAGTTAAAGGGTTATTGTTGGTGGGTTGTATTATGCTAATGTGTGCACATTTTTATAGTTATAGTTTATAAAGATATTAAAGATTTTGAAATTAGGATAGGCTGAATGTTTTAAAGTTCGTCTTGTAGATTAGTTGGCCAGGGAGCAGGACCATTTTGAAAGGCTAACACTGTATTCCTATATCTCTTTTTCAAATTATGTATATTTAAAATGGGTATAGTTCAAAAAGTATCAAAAATCCTTTGACAAGCAATCTAAGTTGGGCCATTCTGAACATCTCAATGACGGTTTGGAGTTTTTTTAATTTCAAGTCTATGGCTCTTTTTTCACCATTAAAACAGATTTTGATCTCATTTAAATATTGTTATAGTTTAAAAAGTATAAATTATATTTTTAAAAATTCTCAAGGAAATCTAAGTTGGGGTAGTCTGCACATTTGGAAGTTGGTTTCATTGAATAGCTTAAATCGTTGAAGCTCTTGTTTAATGTATTTATGGTTTTGAAAATCTTAATGTTTTAATGCTTTTTTGGCTGAAATGGTTAAGAGCGGTAGCATAAAAAATGTTCCGGGGTTTTGGCATTGAATCCATGACGTTTTATACACATTTATGCTAATTGCCACTATAGTCAAAAAGTATAAATTGTATCAAAAATCCTTTGTCAAGCAATCTAAGTTGGGCCATTCTGAACATTTCAACTTTGGTTTGGAGTTGATAGCTGAAATGGTAAAAGAGGGGAGAGTTGTAGAATAGTTTTTTTTGTTTTTTACATTTAAGTCTATGGCCCTTTTCCCCGCATTAAAACATATTTGAAATCTCATTTAAATATTGTTAGCATTTATAGTTTTTAAACTGTATAAAAAATATTTTCTCAAGCCGTATTCGTCAATGTTGTTGTTTGACGCAATGCAGAACATATCCCAGTCCACCTGATCGAAGCAACCTTGAAGCGTGGAATCAGATTGGTCGGACCAGCGTTGAACAGACCTGAGCACGGGCGTTTCCTGTTTTAGTTTCTGTCTAGAGGGTGGAAGCAACAAAATGGAGTCGTGGTCAGCTTTTCCGAAGGGAGGGTGGGGGAGGGCCTTATGTGCGTCGCGGAAGTTAGAATAACAATGATCCAGGGTTTTACCAGCCCTGGTTGCACAATCGATATGCTGATAGAATTGAGGGAGTCTTGTTTTCAGATTGGCCTTGTTAAAATCCACAGCTACAATGAATGCAGCCTCAGGACATGTGGTTGCCAGTTTACATGGAGTCAAATGAAGTTCGTTCAGGGCCATCGATGTGTCTGCTTGGGGGGGGAATGCGGCTGTGATTATAATCGAAGAGAATTCTCTTGGTAGATAATGCGGTCGACATTTGATTGTGAGGAATTCTAAGTCAGGTGAACAGAAGGACTTGAGTTCCTGTATGTTGTTATGATCACACCATGTCTCGTTAATCATAAGGCATACCCCCCGCCCTTCTTCATACCAGAAAGATGCTTGTTTCTGTCGGCGTGATGGGTGAAGAAACCAGCTGGCTGTACCGACTCCGATACCGTGTCTCGAGTTACTGTTGGTGAGTCAATTTGTGCTAATTGATACTTTTTTATAGTTATAGTTGATAAAACATTTTAAGAATTTGAATTTAGGATAACCTGAACATGATGAAGTTGGTTTGGTTCTCTAGATTGAACAGTTCAAGAGTTACTGTTGGTGAGTTATATTATGCAAATGTATGCCAATTTATATAGTTAGGTGACATGTTCCCAGTTTGAAACATTTCATACTTCTAAAGGTACAAACTGCCTTCCCGGCAGGCCCGGGGGAGCAAATCAAGTGCACTATAGGCCTACCACTGACCAATTGAATGCCTCAGATTTCAGTGTCTGCAGTACCGTAGCATGTGTAAAAGAAAGCTACAGTGAGATTTCTACATTTGTAAAACCATGACTAGAGAGAGACTGTCAACAAATACAGCAAAGAGCTGCTGTTTTTATGAGTGAGTTCATGTTTTAATTCAGCACGGCCAACAATTTTTATGTAAACCATACCATACCATATATTCACCCTACTTGCACTCACGCTAAAACCAGCACTGCAGCTACAGCACCAGCACTGCAGCTGCAGCTTGTGTTATTGTGATTATTAACAGCTTGGGTAATTTCAAGGAATATAATAATAATATAATAATATCAAGGAATCTTTCATTTTCTCTGGTCATAGGAGTAACAACATTAATTTGTGCATGAGGCAGAAATAATGCTGTCTGACTCGAGTTTCGCCATCAGCTTGAAGACGGTATCCCTTTTTGGTCAGTGTCAGATGCAGACTCTATCAGCCCAGTAAAATTTTTAAAAGCGAATTATTAAAATGTATGCTCACTCAGCTGTGCCTCACAAGTAATACAACAACTGCTTTATTACCGGTGTGATCATATCCTACCTCAAATTTTGAAATATATATTTTTTAAATGGTCTGAGAAGAACAACAATGCACTGGCAGGGCAATTCAAGCAAAGTCAATATGCGGTGATAATGTTTTGGGCCTATACCCTACTGCACAAACCTCATTACTACAATACTATTTTTAATAGGTTAATGTTGCATAGGCTTACGTTTTATAAGTAATGTAAAAAAAAAAACTGTGATCTTTATTCAAAAAGGTTGATTACCACTGTTTTAGAGTATTTGGTACAAGTTGGTCTTGTATCTTAATTAACCAACGAGCAGGATTTTGAATAGCAAACACTGTATTCCTATGGTTCTCATTCAAACCCATGTTATTTTATGCACATTTACATTTCTTTTGACAAGCCATATCATTTCGACCAGTCTGAACCTCTTAACATTGGTTTGGTGATGATAGCTTAAACGGTGTAGGAGTAGATATGTCTAGAATTGTTTATTTTTTACCATTCAAGTCTATGGGTACCTTTTTTGCAATTAAAATACATTGGGAGCTCATTTAAATATTGTTATAGTTCAAAAAAGTAAGTTGGGGCAGTCTGGACATTGGGAAGTTGGTTTCGTGTTAATACCTTAAATCTTTTAAGCTTAGAGTGTCCTAAAGAAATCAAATAATAATATGAGTACATAAGAAATATATAGTGCTTTGCTTTGCAAGCATACCTAAAAATGTAATAAAAACATTGTTTCTGTAACAGCCAGTGCAAAATAAATAATTTTTTTGTTTCATTCCTTTTTTTAAAACTCAGACTACAGTATACAGTGGGGCAAAAAAGTATTTAGTCAGCCACCAATTGTGCAAGTTCTCTTCTAAAAAGATGAGAGAGGCCTGTAATTTTCATCATATGTACACTTCAACTATGACTGGACTACATAAGGAATAGTGTGCTATTTGGGACACAAAATTAGTATCTGGGCTCTATTCAGTCTGGATTGCTGAAGCGTTCTGGATTGCGCAATAGAAATGTAAAGGTAATATTCGATTGAGTCAACATATACAGCGTTTACCGTGAATGCAGTCTCAGCTAACGCGGGAACATTGCCTTTAAATTTCAATCACGTTGTAAAGCTTAACTTCCACGATGCGGATTGAATAGATTGAATAGAGAGAGCCTTTTGTCTGTGTCCTGGATTGGCTTTGCATCCATTAGTAAACATGGTGATGGCAGGACAGAGGCCATGCCCTCTATTGGCGTTATATCCAAATGATCTCAAATAATCTCTCCATTAGGTTTATTCTCCCTCCATCACACACTCTGTGTTCCATGTTAGTGGTCTATTAATTCCATGGTCATAATAGGAGATTTAACAAGCCTAGATATTGTTGGCTGTCCGTCCCTATGTAGCCCTATTGACAGGAGGGAGGGCCTCGGAGTGTATGTGCGTGCGATTTAAATTTTTGTCCTCAATGAACCAATTCATTTTGCAGCAATCGCAACGCATACAAATTAAATCACATTAAGTGTGTTCTTAGACTCTCTCCATTGCATCATTCATACCCTAGGGCCCCAAAAAAGGATATCACACCTGTGTAATGCGGTAAAGTGCCATTGTTCTGGTATTGAACAGTGGGCACGTACTCATTCTGTGATGGCAGCTAGCTATCCTCACCTGCCCTCACATAACAAGGCCAAAACCTCAGTACCATTACGAGACCTTGGCTGTCTTTTTTTCAACAGGGTCCATGTCCCAAATAGAAACCTCTTCCCTCTATAGTGCTCTGCTTTTGACCAGGGCCCATGGAGCTCTGGTCAAACAGTGCACTATGTACAGTGGGGAGAACAAGTATTTGATACACTGCCGATTTTGCAGGTTTTCCTACTTACAAAGCATGTAGAGGTCTGTAATTTTTATCATAGGTACACTTCAACTGTGAGAGACGGAATCTAAAACAATAAAATGCTAAATAAAATGCAAATTAATTACTTAAAAATCATACAATGTGATTTTCTGGATTTTTGTTTTAGATTCCGTCTCTCACAGTTGAAGTGTACCTATGATTAAAATTACAGACCTCTACATGCTTTGTAAGTAGGAAAACCTGCAAAATCGGCAGTGTATCACATACTTGTTCTCCCCACTGTAGGTAATAGGGTGCCATTTGCGAGGACACCAATACTGGCCCTTGTCCAGACTAGCCTAAGCCCACTTACTGTAGTAGACCAACACATTATGAAATAGGATTGTACTGTATATTGGGAGTGGGATAAATACAAAAGTGCTCATTTGTGCTATAGATAGATTGTCTCATACATGGATATTGATAAAAGAGATGACGGACAAACAGACAGACATATCCACTCACAGACAGACAGAGAGAGAGAGACGGACAGACGCAGACAAAAGCCGGAGAGGAAATTATGTATTGGAGTGCGTGCGTGCGTGCATATATGTGTTGGTGCATGGGTACATGTATGTGTGTCATGCTCAGGGCGCGGTATGTTATCCAACTGCAGTGCATGTAAACAAGTCTCAACATGGGTTACCTGACAACTCGGGTACACAATCCCAATACACTCCAAAACAAAACACGGACAATACTATCACACACAATAAAAAAAGGGTCAGAGTGATCAAATAACCCGGAAAGTGTCCCAAATGGCATCCTATTCCCTTTTGATCAGAACCTTGGTGACCAGAGACCAGTGTCATTTTGGATGCACCCACTGATCTATTATTAGTACAGGTGTTGTGCATGGGCGCTATTCAAAGTTAGCTTAGACCTCACACAGTGAACTCACCTTCCCAAAGACCTGAAGTATTGTTGTAGGTAAGGTACAGATTCTGGGTTTGGACTGGTAAAGTTCATGCTACACAGGAAAATTAGGGAGGTGTCTGCTCTCTAATTGCAATAGTCAGTGTAGTGAGCATTCAAATAGTTGAGGGTTTTCTCAATCCTAGTCCTGGGGACCCAAAGGGTTGCACATTTTTTGTAGGGCCTGTTGTCTGGACCTCTGGCAGTCTCTATGGTGGTGCCACAGGGTTCAATTCTCGGGCCGATTCTCTTCTCTGTATACATCAATGTTGTCGCTCTTTCTGCTGGTGATTCTCTGATCCACCTCTACACAGACGACACCATTCTGTATACTTCTGGCCCTTATTTGGACACTGTGTTAACTAACCTCCAGACAAGCTTCAGTGCCAAACAACTCTCCTTCCGTGGCCTCCAACTGCGCTTAAATGCAAGTAAAAATAAATGCATGTTCTTCAACAGATCGCTGCCTGCACCTGCTTGCCTGTCCAGCATCAATACTCTGGACGGTTCTGACTTAGAATATGTGGACAACTACAAATACCTAGGTGTCTGGTTAGACTGTAAACTCTCCTTCCAGAATTGGCTTCCAGAATTAGAATTGGCTTCCTATTCCGCAACAAAGCATCCTTCACTCATGCTGCCAAACATACCCTCGTAAAACTGATCATCCTATCCATCCTTGACTTCGGCGATGTCATTTACAAAATAGCCTCCAATACCCTACTCAGCAAATTGGATGCAGTGTATCACAGTGCCATCCGTTTTGTCACCAAAGCCCCATATACTACCCACCACTGCGACCTGTATGCTCTCGTTGGCTGGCCCTCGCTTCATATTTGTCGCCAAACCCACTGGCTCCAGGTCATCTATAAGTCTTTGCTAGGTAAAGCCCCACCTTATCTCAGCTCATTGGTTACCATAGCAGCACACACCCGTAGCACGCGCTCCAGCAGGTATATTTCACTGGTCACACCCAAAGCAAATTCCTACTTTGGCCACCTTTCCTTCCAGTTTTCTGCTGCCAGTGACTAGAACGAACTGCAAAAATCAGTGAAGCTGGAGACTCATATCTCCCTCACTAGCTTTAAGCACCAGCTGTCAGAGCAGTTCACAGATCACTGCACCTGTACACAGCCCATCTGTAAACAGCCCATCTATCTACCTACCTCATCCCCATACTGTATTTATTTATTTATCTTGTTCCTTTGCACCCCAGTATCTTTACTTGCACATTCATCTTCTGCACATCTACCATTCCAGTGTTTAATTGCTATATTGTAATTACTTCGCCACCATGGCCTATTTATTGCCTTAACTCCCTTATCTTACCTCATTTGCACTGTATATAGACTTTTTGTTTTCTTTGTTCTACTGTGTTATTGACTGTTTGTTTGTTTATTCCATGTGTAACTCTGTGTTGTTGTATGTGTCGAATTGCTATGCTTTATCTTGGCCAGGTCGCAGTTGCAAATGAAAACTTGTTCTCAACTAGCCTACCTGGTTAAATAAAGGTGAAATAAAAAAAAATGAAATAAAAAAATCTTAAACAGCACAACCGCCACACATCCATTTTTACATTTAACATCTTATCCCAAGCGATTTACAGTAGTGAGTGCATCTATTTGCATACTGGCCTCCATGGGAATCAAACACACAACTCTGGCGTTCAAAGTGCCATGCTCTACCAACTGAGCCACTCTTAAGCGCTTCATAGAATGTATATGTACACAATGTACACACTAAGTCATCCAAGGTCTCTGCAGGTGTAACCTAACTTAGCAGGCATAAAATAAATGCCTGAAACTCGGTCTCCTACGTACTGGTCTTGAGTATGTAGGGTTCGTGCATGAGTGAGTGCATGTGTGCATGTCATGCATGTGTGTGTTGGTGCGCGCGTACATGCATGTGTGTATACGTGTCATGCTCAGGGCGCGGTATGTTATCCACTACAGTGCATGTAAACAAGTCTCAACATGGGTTACCTGACAATTCAGTTACACAATCCCAATACACTCCTGGCAGGGGAGGTTCTCTTCTGCACTGTTCAACCAATCCAATAAATGTGGAGGAAAAGTTAAGATGCAGTGTCGCCTTATTAACATCCATCACAGGCTCTCTTTCCATTTCCCCTAAAAACCGGAACATCCAGATGCTGGGGACTCAGCAGAGGCTACTGCAAGTGTAATGGGATTTAATGAGCAGACATTTTGTATCATCAACTCCAGTTGATGAAACATGAACTACAGTTCATTCTTTAAGGTCAGGTTAATATGAACTGGCTTCACCTCGGATATATAACAGCTACAGTATTGCACAACATTATTATGTGGAATACAGGCTTAGAGCACGCATTAGATGTTCTTTCGCTATTAAGCGCATTATATGTATTCTTAGTTTTTGTCATATGTTAAGTCCCTTTGGGTTTTATCGCTGTGCTTTTGATGTCTGGGGAGATGTGAACAGTAAATGATGACAAATTTAAGAACAGATGGGTTCCTTTGTTTCTTACAGCAACGGTCTTTGTTTAATAAGAGCCCACACACACACACACACACACACACACACACACTCACTAGCAATGCGCCATGCCCCACCCACCTGAGGATCTGACTTTTTCAGACATGTATTTTCTGTGTTTGAGAGGTACGAAACCCACTTGTCACTTAAATCTCGCTGGATTGATTGATTTCATTTTACTCCTGTGACTCTTTCATACTCTTTCTTGTGCCTGTGTTTTTTCCCATTAACGTTACCGTGGAAATGATTCTAATGACCTGTCAAACACACCCCGGTAATGGCTGAAATGGGCTCAATGGGATACATTGGCTTTCCGTTGAATATATAAGAATGCTAAAGCTTCCTCTGGGATTTAATGCACCGTCTCGACACATACAGTTGAAGTCGGAAGTTTACATACACTTAGGTTGGAGTCATTAAAACTCGTTTTTCAACCAAATTTCCTGTTAACAAACTATAGTTTTGGCAAGTCGGTTAGGACATCTACTTTGTGCATGACACAAGTATTTTTTCCAACAATTGTTTACAGACAGATTATTTCACTTATAATTCACTTTATCACAATTCCAGTGGGTCAGAAGTTTACATACACTAAGTTGACTGTGCCTTCAAACAGCTTGGAAAATTCCAGAAAATGGTGTAATGGCTTTTGAAGTTTCTGATAGGCTAATTGACATGATTTGAGTCAATTGGAGGTGTGCCTGTGGATGCATTTCAAGGCCTACCTTCAAACTCAGTGGCTCTTTGCTTTGACATCATGGGAAAATCAAAAGAAATCAGCCAAGACCTCAGAAAAACTATTGTAGACCTCCACAAGTCTGGTTCATCCTTGGGAGCAATTTACAAACATCTGAAGGTACCACGTTCATCTGTACAAACAATAGTACGCAAGTATAAACACCATGGGACCACGCAGCAATCATACCACTCAGGAAGGAGACGCGTTCTGTCGCCTAGGGATGAACGTATTTTGGTGCGAAAGTGCAAATCAATCCCAGAACAACAGCAAATGCCCTTGTGAAGATGCTGGAGGAAACAGGTACAAATGTATCTATATCCACAGTAAAACGAGTCCTATATCGACATAACCTGAAAGGCCGCTCAGCAAGGAAGAAGCCACTGCTCCAAAACCGCCATAAAAAGCCAGACTACAGTTTGCAACTGCACATGGGGACAAAGATCATACTTTTTGGAGAAATGTCCTCTTGTCTGATGAAACAAAAATAGAACTGTTTGGCCATAATGACCATCTTTATGTTTGGAGGAAAAAGGGGAGGCTTGCATGCCGAAGATCACCATCCCAACCGTGAAGCACGGGGGTGGCAGCATCATGTTGTGGGAGTGCTTTGCTGCAGGAGGGACTGGTGCACTTCACAAAATAGATGGCTTCACGAGAAAGGAAAATTATGTGGACATATTGAAACAACATCTCAAGACATCAGTCAGGAAGTTAAGGCTTGGTTGCAAATGGGTCTTCCAAATGAACATGACCCCAAGCATACTTCCAAAGTTGTGGCAAAATGGCTTAAGGACAACAAAGTCAAGGTATTGGAGTGGCCATCATAAAGCCCTGACTTCAATCCTATAGAAAATGTGTGGGCAGAACTGAAAAAGCGTGTGTGAGCAAGAAGGCCTACAAACCAGTTACACCAGCTCTGTCAGAAGGAATGGGACAAAATTCACCCAACTTATTGTGGGAAGCTTGTGGAAGGCTACCCAAAACATTTGACCCATGTTAAATCATTTAAAGGCAATGCTACCAAATACTAATTGAGTGTATGGAAACTTCTGACCCACTGGGAATATAATATTCTGACATTTCACATTCTTAAAATAAAGTGGTGATCCTAAATGACCTAAAAACAGGGAATTTTTACTAGGATTAAATGTCAGGAATTGTGAAAAACTGAGTTTAAATGCATTTATGTATGTAAACTTCCGACTTCAACTGTACATCACAAGAAAGAGAAGAAAGATAACTTTATTTTGATGGGAGTTCATTTTTTTGTGTAATTTAAAAAAGTAGCAATTCAATAGAGTTGAAATGTTTACAAATTAGATTAGCTGAAATGAAAGCAATTTAAAAAATGAACACTTAGATTATAGTGAAATTATGTCTGATCTCGCAAACAATGTAAAGTTTGTTTTCCTCCGTGATTTTCATAAAAAGCATGAACTGACATGTTTGTCCACCCAATCAACGGATCAGAGAATGAATCTAGAACTGAATGCCTAAACTACAGCCAGCCAGCTACTAAAAAATGTATCTCGACCTCTGCACCTACATTGTAAACTTTAATTCCTAGGCTAGATGGTAGCAACCTCATGATGGGTATAGGGAACATTTGAGTATCATGTGGTAAGTAGCCTTAACCTATCGATGTTACATTGTGCTGGGTGAATGGAATATAAATGACAGTCATCCAATATGCTGTAATAAAAATAAGGCCTTGCTCATAAAAATATATATATTGTCCTTCCTCATCTTAAACGTCACTGACCGACCAATGGTTTAGATAGGTGTAATCTAGAGCCAAGCCTGTTGATTTCTGACACTTGTTGAAATATGCAAGAGAACGTGACAACAAAGTAATTAATTAGGCAGTCTAGACAGTGCAGGTGAGTGCATGTAGGGTAGATGTAGCAAGTGTTTTGGGGTTGCAGCCCTGTTCCTCTCATTTATGTTAATGTGTCCATATATGCAAATACACCCATTGTATTTATGCAAATGAAGCACATTTTCTTTATTTTAACACACACACACACCAACAAAATACCTGATACAATAAGAAAGTATATATTTATATTTGAGGGCATTCTAAATAAGAAAAGTGATATTTGAAAATAAATCAAATACCTGAATTCCCACAAATCCCTGAACTGTCCGTGCCAGTAAAATGTTTTATGTTCTATAATTCAATCAATATCTGATGGATTATACAAATTCAAAACGTTTGGAGCATCTTCATCCATTCTCCAACTTTTGCATATATTAGTTGTTTTTAAAAACTTTTAACAATTTTGAGTACCATTGCCACACACACACACACACACACACACACACACACGCACACACACTGTAGTACAGCTCAAATTCCAGTCACACACATGCTGCTTTCTATGCACAAACAAATTTGTTTTGAAGTGCTCACTTTCTTTCCCGCTGCTAGGCAGCCACAAAGTCACAAAGCGTAGTATGCATATTCATGGCTGTCACTTGCATTATCACGGCTGTCACTTGCAGTCGCATATCCACACAGACATCAGGCAAAGTGCAGTGGCATATGCACACTGACAAACAATAGTACATAATGCATAGTGGTACGAATACACTGGAGGTAATGCAGTCAAATGATGGATCGAGACAATAATATGTGCATAGTGCCGTCAGTGAATATCAAAGTGCCTGTTTAAAAAATGGATAGCTGAACCTGAGAGACAATACATTTTGGGAACAGTTCCCTCAATCTCAATTTAACACCTGCTCACACACACACACACACACACACATACACATACACATACACATACACATACACATACACATACACATACACATACACATACACACACACACAGTGGAACAGGGTGTATAGTACTGTGTACAGAGCAGGGTTCCGTTGGGGCTGCTGTGTGGTTGTGTGAGGTGGAGCGTGGAGCGTGGGGCCTCTCTAGGGCTGGGGGTCTTTGTTCCTCATTCATTTGCTCTGCTCTCCTCTGATGATGGACGTATTGTCCCAGCCTACACTGGACCTGCACATTCAGCCACACTGATAAAGCCCCCTTTCACCCAGCAACCCAGAGAGGGAGGGAGAAATTCAGAGTTTGCGAAAGAAAAGGCAGCGATGGGAGAGTGGAAAAGGGAAATAGATGGGAAAGTGAAATATGGAGAGAAGCAGAGATGATTACAGACAAAGAGGGTGAGAGCCCAAAAACGTTATGGAAAAGTGAGAAAGGTTAAAGGGAATGATTTTGCAAGTGGCAAAGATGAAAGGAGAGAGAAAGAAGTGATGCGATGTGAGAAAGGGAGCCATTGAAAGAAATGAAAAAAGAAGGTTAAAGTTTGAAGTAGAGAGGAAATAAATGGAAGGTAGTCCAAAGTTGTGATAAAGGGAAATGACAAGAGGAACAGAGAAAAGGAAAGCTACTTAGCATTAAAACTGTGCTCATGGGAGTTTGACTTACTCAAACATGTCCAATAAGAGACTGATTCAAGATCAGCGCTCGGTAGAAAATTACAAACCTAGTGGTAACATACAGACATGCTCAAATTTGTTGGGTAGCCTTACAGCTCATTGAAATAATGCTTCATTCCTCCTGAAAAGTGATGAAATTAAAAGCTATTTCATCATGTATACTTGCCACCTTTGGTACGTCATAGAATAAAGCAAAGAAGCTGTGAAAAATATTCATTATTGCTTATTCCACAAAGATATTGTCACATTTGTTGGTACCCCTTAGAAAAGATAATAGATCATTGGATTATAGGGATATTTCAAACTAATTAGTTTCTTTAATTAGTATCACACGTCTCTAATCTTATGATCAGTCATTCAGCCTATTTAAATAGAGAAAAGTAGTCACTGTGCTGTTTGGTATCATTGTGTGCACCACACTGAACATGGACCAGAGTAAAGTAGTCACTCTGCTGTTTGGTATCATTGTGTGCACCACACTGAACATGGACCAGAGTAAAGTAGTCACTGTGCTGTTTGGTTTCATTGTGTGCACCACACTGAACATGGACCAGAGTAAAGTAGTCACTGTGCTGTTTGGTATCATTGTGTGCACCACACTGAACATGGACCAGAGTAAAGTAGTCACTGGTCACCCCCAAAGCCAATTTTTCCTTTGGCCGCCTTTCCTTCCAGGTCTCTGCTGCCAATGACTGGAACGAACTGCAAAAATCACTGAAGCTGGAGACTCATATCTCCCTCACTAGCTTTAAGCACCAGCTGTCTGGCAGCTCACAGATCACTGCACCTGTACATAGCCCATCTATAAATAGCCCATCCAACTACCTCATCCCCATACGATATTTCTTTCTTTATCTTGCTCCTTTGCACCCCAGTATCTCTACTTGCACATTCATCTTCTGCACATCTACCATTCCAGTGTTTAATTGCTATATTGTAATTACTTCGCCACCGTGGCCTATGTATTGCCTTACCTCCCTTATCCTACCTCATTTGCACACACTGTATATAGACGTTTCTACTGAATTATTGACTGTATGTTTGTTTATTCCATGTGTAACTCTGTGTTGTTGTATGTGTCGAACTGCTTTGCTTTATCTTGGCCAGGTCGCAATTGCAAATGAGAACTTGTTCTCAACTGGCCTACCTGGTTAAATAAAGGTGAAATAAAATACAAATTTTAAAGATGATCAAACAACCATGAAATGGTAGGCTCTCGCTCCCTCAGTTATGCACATCAAAAAGATCAACAACTGATGCTAACCAGAGAAAGATAAGCTGAAATCTAATGAAGGAACATTAGATAAACCATCTCAAACTGTTTCAGCTAGTTGGCTGTCAAAATTGCACTGATAAACAATGGGGAATTGTTGCCTACTCGTCCTTCTGCAGCTCGCCTGCAACCAAGCACCCAAGCTAACTGGCTAAAGTATGCTAGCTTGCTACCTAGCTACTTCCAGGCACAAATGAGAGAACACCTCACTCTGACGCTTTTACTTACCCTAGCAGAGCTGGTTAGCTAAGATGTTTACGCTCTATCTAGAGTGTTCGTGATTAACTATTACTTTTGTTGCCTACGTTTACTGACACTGTTCATATTCAGCCAGTGTTTCGTGTTTGTAAATTGATCAGTTATTCTGTGCTCTGGCACAATCAGACGAGTGTGCTCTGAAATCAGAGTAGATAGTCATAGTGAATTTGCGTAAGAGATATGCTAACTGGATAACAGTTGTTCAAGTTCTTGCTAGCTAACCAAATGACACCTGCATTTCTAGCTATGTATAGCCACTGAAAAACAGTATGAGGGGAAAAAGTCAGTCACTCAACTTTAGGCTCCATGTTTTTAGCTTGCTACATAAATAGATACGCTAGCCTATTAGCCACGTTATGACTGACTTGTGATCATTGCCCTTGTTAGTTTGATTGTATTGACATTCCCAGCCTTAATTACATCTGTCAATTTTTCTCCAAAATATTGAGTCATGGAAACTGAACAGTGCATCCCGAATGGAGGCAGCAAACAATGTACCAGGCCAGCTGGGATTTACAAATTTATATCAATATTTGTTGGACTATCAAGATATGTATTGGTGAATTATATTAATCAGGAATTGAATGGCATCCATCTGTTCTGCCAACAATGCATTAGTGTACATCATGGAATGTTGAGTTAAATATAACCTATTTTTAAAATCTCTTATAAAGTAGGTTTTGTAGCATAAACGGATCATTTTATATTTTTGACTGATATGATTGTCTGTTTGTTTCAGGGGAGCTTAGCTATGACCACTTCCTCTTCTTGCACAATGATCCAAAATAATCAAGGATATTTTTGAATACATAATCTAAACACTTTCTTTTGGTAAAATGTGTGGGTGGGTGTTTGTGGAAGTGTGTTTGTTTGAAAGATATGATGGATGTGGGAAGTTAATTTTCTATCAGACAAATCCTCTTATGAATCCTTTCAGGTCCTATTTCCGCTCTCTCTTTTCCATATGACAGAGGACTGGTGACTTATTAGCCTCTGAATGACCAGCTGACCTCTCTCCTCCCCTGGTCTATGTCACTAACCTATCCCTTCCTCTGGTAGAGGCCACTGTGTACTGTGTGTGTGTGTCAGGCCGTAGAAACACACAACCATTACGTGTCTGTACAGCTTTGCCTCCTAATCATGTGGAGAGAGATGGCCTCAAGGCCAAACCATGTAGGAATGACCAAACACATTCTCAACAGCATTCCCTCAGGCTAGCCCAGTCCTGGCTGTTCTGCCGCCTTAGGCGAGGCCAACAAATTGCAGCCCACCTATATCCCACAAATCTAGAATAGTGCCGGTAAAGCAAAATTACATTGGAAAGACATCTAAAATATACATATTTTCAAGACAAAGTTAGTTTCATTTTCAGTTCTGAAAAAAGTTGAAAATACGTATTTTCTGGACGTTGAAATCAGGTTCATTTTTGTTTCTGAATGAAAGTTAAAAAGATAATTTATAGACCGGACCAAATCTGAGAACATAGAACATTGACTTCTATGTTTGGGCCAAATCAAGGCCGGTCCGGACCGCACCAAAAAGCGTTTTTCTCCAAAAGACGTCGCAGTGGGTCCATGCTTACTGGCGTGTAGCCTACAGTGTCGGTCTGCAATGGAATGTTATGAATGTGCATCCATATCGTAGATCCACCATTTCTAAAAACAAAAAAAAAGAGACACCCGGACAGGACCAAAAAAGACACCGGCCCGCGCTTACTAAGTAACCTACAGTGTCAGCCAGCAATGGAATTTTGTGAATGCTCATCCATTAATATAATATAAATATATATATAAATTAATATAATTCACCAATACATATCTTGATAGTCCAACAAATATTGATATAAATTTGTAAATCCCAGCTGGCCTGGTACATTGTTTGCTGCCTCCATTCGGGATGCACTGTTCAGTTTCCATGACTCAATATTTTGGAGAAAAATTGACAGATGTAATTAAGGCTGGGAATGTCAATACAATCAAACTAACAAGGGCAATGATCACAAGTCAGTCATAACGTGGCTAATAGGCTAGCGTATCTATTTATGTAGCAAGCTAAAAACACGGAGCCTAAAGTTGAGTGACTGACTTTTTCCCCTCATACTGTTTTTCGGTGGCTATACACAGCTAGAAATGCAGGTGTCATTTGGTTAGCTAGCAAGAACTTGAACAACTGTTATCCAGTTAGCATATCTCTTACGCAAATTCACTATGGCTATCTACTCTGATTTCAGAGCACACTCGTCTGATTGTGCCAGAGCGCAGAATAACTGATCAATTTACAAACACGAAACACTGGCTGAATATGAACAGTGTCAGTAAACGTAGGCAACAAAAGTAATAGTTAATCACGAACACTCTAGATAGAGCGTAAACATCTTAGCTAACCAGCTCTGCTAGGGTAAGTAAAAGGGTCAGAGTGAGGTGTTCTCTCATTTGTGCCTGGAAGTAGCTAGGTAGCAAGCTAGCATACTTTAGCCAGTTAGCTTGGGTGCTTGGTTGCAGGCGAGCTGCAGAAGGACGAGTAGGCAACAATTCCCCATTGTTTATCAGTGCAATTTTGACAGCCAACTAGCTGAAACAGTTTGAGATGGTTTATCTAATGTGCAAGTAGAGATACTGGGGTGCAAAGGAGCAAGATAAAGAAAGAAATACCGTATGGGGATGAGGTAGTTGGATGGGCTATTTATAGATGGGCTATGTACAGGTGCAGTGATCTGTGAAGCTGCTCAGACAGCTGGTGCTTAAAGCTAGTGAGGGAGATATGAGTCTCCAGCTTCAGTGATTTTTGCAGTTCGTTCCAGTCATTGGCAGCAGAGACCTGTAAGGAAAGGCGGCCAAAGGAAAAATTGGCTTTGGGGGTGACCAGTGAAATATCCCTGCTGGAGCGCATGCTACGGGTGGGTGCTGCTATGGTGACCAGTGAGCTGAGATAAGGCGGGGCTTTACCTAGCAGAGACTTATAAATGTCCTGGAGCCAGTGTGTTTGGCGACGAGTATGAAGCGAGGGCCAGCCAACGAGAGCATACAGGTCTCAGTGGTGGGTAGTATATGAGGCTTTGGTGACAAAATGGATGACACTGTGATAGACTGCATCCAATTTGTTGAGTGGAGTGTTGGAGGCTATTTTGTAAAGTCGAGGATCGGTAGGATGGTCAGTTTTATGAGGGTATGTTTGGCAGCATGAGTGAAGGATGCTTTGTTGTGAATTAGGAAGCTGATTCTAGATTTAATTTTGGATTGAAGATGCTTAATGTGAGTCTGGAAGGAGAGTTTACAGTCTAACTAAAGACCTAGTTATTTGTAGTTGTCCACAAGTCAGTACCGTCCAGAGTAGTGATGCTGGACGGGCGGGCAGGTGCGTGCAGCGATCGGTTGAAAATCAAATCAAATTTTATTTGTCACATACACATGGTTAGCAGATGTTAATGCGAGTGTAGCGAAATGCTTATGCTTCTAGTTCCGACAATGCAGTACTAACCAACGAGTAATCTAACCTAACAATTTCACAACAACTACCTTATACACACAAGTTTAAAGGGATGAAGAATATGTACATAAAGATATATGAATGAGTGATGAAACAGAACGGCATAGGAAAGATGCAGTAGATGGTATAAAGTACAGTATATACATATGAGATGAGTAATGTAGGGTATGTAAACATTATATTAAGTGGCATTGTTTAAAGTGGCTAGTGCTACATTTTTTACATCAATCTTTCCAATATTAAAGTGGCTGGAGTTGAGTCAGTATGTTGGCAGCAGCCATTCAATTTTTTTACATTTTTAATTTGATTTCACCTTTATTTAACCAGGTAGGCTAGTTTACAACTGCGACCTGGCCAAGATAAAGCATAGCAGTGTGAACAGACAACAACACAGAGTTACACATGGAGTAAACAATAAACAAGTCACTAACATTGACCACTAGTCAATGTTAGTGGTGGCTGTTTAACAGTCTGATGGTCTTGAGATAGAAGCTGTTTTTCAGTCTCTCGGTCCCTGCTTTGATGCACCTGTACTGACCTCGCCTTCTGGATGATAGTGGGGTGAACAGGCAGTGGCTCGGGTGGTTGTTGTCCTTGATGATCTTTATGGCCTTCCTGTGACATCGGGTGGTGTAGGTGTCCTGGAGGGCAGGTAGTTTGCCCCCGGTTATGTGTAGTGCAGACCTCACTACCCACTGGAGAGCCTTACGGTTGTGGGCGGAGCAGTTGCTGTATCAGGAGGTGATACAGCCCGACAGGATGCTCTCGATTGTGCATCTGTAAAAGTTTGTGAGTGCTTTTGGTAACAAGCTGAATTTCTTCAGCCTCCTGAGGTTGAAGAGGCGCTGCTGCGCCTTGTTCACCACGCTGTCTGTGTGGGTGGACCAATTCAGTTTGTCCGTGATTTGTACGCCGAGGAACTTAAAACTTACTACCCTCTCCACTACTGTCCCGTTGATGTGGATAGGGGGGTGCTCCCTCTGCTGTTTCCTGAAGTCCACGATCATCTACATTGTTTTGTTGATGTTGAGTGTGAGGTTATTTTCCTGACACCATACTCCGAGGGCCCTCACCTCCTCCCTGTAGGCTGTCTCGTCGTTGTTGGTAATCAAGCCTACCACTGTCGTGTCATCTGATGATTGAGTTGGAGGAGTGCATGGCCACGCAGTCATGGGTGAACAGGGAGTACACGAGAGGGCTCAGAACGCACCCTTGTGGGGCCCCAGTGTTGAGGATCAGCGGGGTGGAGATGTTGTTGACCTACCCTCACCACCTGGGGGCGGCCTGTCAGGAAGTCCAGTACCCAATTGCACAGGGTGGGGTCGAGACCCAGGGTCTCGAGCTTGATGACGAGTTTGGAGGGTACTATGGTGTTAAATGCTGAGCTGTAGTCGATGAACAGCATTCTCACATAGGTATTCCTCTTGTCCAGATGGGTTAGGGCAGTGTGCAGTGTGGTTGCGATTGCGTCGTCTGTGGACCTATTGGGGAGGTAAGCAAATTGGAGTGGGTCTATGGTGTCAGGTAGGGTGGAGGTGATATGGTCCTTGATTAGTCTCTCAAAGTACTTCATGATGATGGGAGTGCTACGGGGCGGTAGTCGTTTAGCTCAGTTACCTTAGCTTTCTTGGGAACAGGAACAATGGTGGCCCTCTTGAAGCATGTGGGAACAGCAGACTGTGATAAGGATTGATTGAATATGTGCCACTTTCACAGCCACTTTCCCAATACAGTGTATATTGCTATAGAATTTTCACAATGCCTTAGTATATGTAATTCCCAGACATTCTAAGAATTTATGAAAACGTGAAAATTACCATATCTTCGTGCTCACTTGTTAAAAAATGTTGCTAAAAGTGTCATATTTTTCCTAGGGGTGTATATAAAAAGATTTTAATAAGATTTCATGTTGCCAAAATGCTGTCAGTTCCTCTTTAATGCCTCACATATTACTGCTAATGTTTGGGTACATGGATAAACTGTTTATGTAAAAATGTAAAGCAGGGGAGAGTACATGAGAAGACAAAGTTATTGAAGCAAAACCGAATTCACATTTAGGTCAACACAATAAACAGATACTCCAAGGATTTCAAGAATGATCAACACAGTGGATAACCAGGACTGCGTCCCAAATGGCACCCTATTTCCAATATAAGTGCACAGCTTTTGACCAGGACCAATAGTGTGCCATTGAGGACGCAGGCCAGGTCTCTTGACTTTAAGACTCTCGTTTGGGTTTGTAGTTAACCTTCTTAAAAGAAAAGCTATCAAATGCAACCAATGTCCTGTTTCATGTGGAACTCAAACAACTCTGATGGAAAAGGAAAAGTGACCTTTGAGCAAAGTTTACAGTATTCAGTGATGACAAGCTTTGATCAACATTTTTTGGGGTGTTGGAACGCTCTGAGCCATCTCTGGGATATCCAGTTTACGGGTACCCACTGACAACCCCCATAAACAGTATAGACCTACATATGTAATTGCGCATAAGGTCATTCAGTCAACCAAAATAGATTTAACGGGTATTCAGGACAGAACTAAGGGATTATACAGATATAATAAACAGAAGCATTTGTACTTACTCACAAACTCGTAATACCAAAAAATAAAATGCATGCACAAACACACTCTATCATAATCCCACACAAACACTCTTAGCAGGCGTGAAAGAAATGTCTGAGCGTCGTTTCCTTCCTTCTGGTCCTGATGAGAGAAAATAAACTATCCCGGGGGGTTTTCTTCTACACTGTTCAACCAATCCAGTAAATGTGGAGGAGGAGTTAAGATGGAGTGCAGCTTTGTTAACGCCCAAAGGCAGAAGTCCCATCACAGGCTCTCTACCATTTCCCCTGAAAACCAGATGCATCCGGTTTTGTGTGACTCAGCTGAGGGTGCACAATGGTAAACACAGAGAGAAGTGGAGGGAAGTCATGTTTGTGAATGGCGAGTAGAGAGTATCGAAAGATCCATACGTTATATGATGCTAGTTACTGTATAGGTGGAAGAGTGTTTTTAAAGGAGACATGGATTTATTCATGATATCTACAGCACAGAGCAACAGGCTGCGAGACAAAACAACTGAGAGACAAATGGGAATGAGGGAGGGGACTGTATGGTACAGAGATAAATGCAATGAAAGTGAACAGAATAATGTATATTTTAGAATACAAAGGACAAGAAACGCAAGAGAATAAGATGTAGTGAGAAAGGAACGAGGAAGGTATAGAACGAGACTAGTAGGGAGGCAGAGGGAGAAGGACTGTGCAGGAGGGGTAGGTTAAGTACAAATTCTGAACCACACAAGCCAACCACACACTGAAAGACTGTAATTTGGACTTTCCCAGAATAGAGAGTAAACGAAGATGGGAGGAGGGACAGAATAACATAAACTCTTTAGCAGCACGCAATGTGCACAACAACACACTCCCCTGGACATACATTCCCAAACACACACACAAACGGTACAGTAGGTGTGAAGGACATGCTCCTCACATGCCAGTGTACAAGCACACATACACTCACACACACAAATTCAGATGTTGATAAAATGTTGCTCAGGCTTTGGCTTTATCTTTAAATCTACTGCACATTACAATACAATCTGTGTAGTCAGCAAAACATCGGGAGGTTATATTTTGCTTAATAAACACACAGCATGTGTATGGCTCAGCAGTTATTTTTCAAGGGTTAAGGTTCAGCTTTGTTATCTTGGAGACAATAGGGAGATTTACAGATGTAGGATCTTAAAGGGGAATTTCACCCTTGGGGAATCTGAGCATGTTTTCATCATGTCTGAGGCAGTAAGATGTGTTTCACACATAATTACCCAGGAGGAAGGCAGGTCAGGGCTTTGCTCGCTGAATGATACACCCTTTGATGGCCTTCGGTGTATCAATGGTGGTGAGGGGTGAGATCTAAAAATTTATGTAGTCCTGCTTTGTGGCATTTCTCGAAGTCTATGTTATACTGATCTCACTATATGTTTTTGTGGGTGTATATATGGTTGTCCTTGTTTGATAGAGCCATTGGACATCTTTCATCGATGTTTCAATCAGTGGTTTCGTTACTAAATATACAAGCAGACACATTTTTTCCCAGTCTCTGAAAGACTACAACTTGTGTTGGGAGGTGCTTCGTGCTCTGGCTCCCGTCCTTCCCCCAAGGAGGCAGACACTAACAACAATCCTTTGGGAAAAACTAAAAGAACTGACCAGACGCAATGGCCAGATGCAAGTGATTCCTCTCACCTGCACAAATTTGACGATGGAACATCTGTTAGTTACATGGTGACATTCAACCGAACATGTTTCAACCGGAATATAATGTAGAGAATTCGAAACAAAGAGTTGGATTTAGCTTATGTTAGAAGCTCAGCTACAGCAGATGCCAGGGCAGATGACAAATATGGTGCCTAGCTAAGTTGTTTTTCCTGCCAGACACCTATCTAGTAAACCAATATGGTGTATTGCTGGTTAACATACTGTACTAACGTTACTGTGTTAATCAAATTATTTTTCTGTTTGCTAACTTAGCTAGGTAGTATCTCGATTGTAAAACCTCTTCTCTTTTTATTCATAGATATGGCTAGCTACTAAACAGCAAGGTACAATGTTACAACTAGCCACCTAAAGCTAGGTTTACCAGCAAAAGTTAGCACATGACTGGAGATGCCTAGCTAGTTAGTCTGGCACCTGCTAACTTCTTATGCACCACACCTCACATTTGTAACCTGTTAGCAAACATGTAACATTAGCAACTGTAAATGATTTTACTAGCTAGCTATGTAACATAATTGACAAGGGTTGACATTGGTTATGAACATGACTGTGAATATATTTTAATCTCACAAAATTATAGGCATGACGCAAGAAAGGATTCCAACAAGATGTAAATAACAAGTATTGCATATCCAGCATGCTAGCTAGCTAAGTTTACTAGCAAACAGTGAGGAGAAACAATAATACAACAATTTACTGTTGTAAATCTCTAAACCTTGAAGCTGGTTTTACTATAAAAAATATTTGCCAAAGCATGACTGATAGACATGGCTGTAGGTAGATACTGTCTTCCTACCTACCTAGGTTCATTCGTACAGTCTGGTTACTGTGCAAAGGTTGAGGGTTATGCCATGTTTCTTTCTATTAGGCTAGATATTGTTGTACATTTAATCTCTGTACCTGTGCACAGTGTAGAAGAACTGCATCCCGTGAACTGTATCCCTCTCGAGGGATTAGACATTGTGCTGAATTTCAAGCAGACGACACATGAGGAACTGAATGGCAATTTCATCATGACCACCGTCTTCTGATCACCAGTTATCTTAGCTACAGATTGTTACACCAGTTAAAATGTCATTTAACCAGATATTTTTGGTATCCATTACGGGGAGTTACAGGAGAGGTACTGTTTGGTGTAGCACAGAGAATTTTCAACCAACCTTAGTGATGCTGCCTTCGCCCTAGATTCGGGGAAATCGGAGTCTCATAAAATGTCCGTGTCCAGTTGAATTGAGAAAATGCAGTATTTTGTTTTTTTAATGTATTATTTCTTACATTGTTAGCCCAGAAAATCTTAAGTGTTATTACATACAGCCGGGAAGAACTACTGGATATCAGAGCGACATCAACTTACCAGCAATATGACCAGGAATATGATTTTCCCAAAGCGGATCCTTTGTCCGAACCACCCAGGGCATCTGAAATGATTCCAGAGGGTGACACAAAACAATGTCGCTGCAGAAGAGGTAGACAGAGCTGCCTTCTGGTCAGACTTCGGAGACGCGCACACCACCCACTGCTTCCGAGTATATTACTCGCTAATGTCCAGTCTCTAGATAACAAAGTAGACAAAATTAGGGCAAGGGTTGCTTTCCAGATAGACATCAGGGATTGTAACATACTCTGTTTCACGGAAACATGGGTCTCTCAGGATATGCCGTCGGAGTCGGTACAGCTACCTGAATTATTTGTGCATCGCGCCGACAGAAATAAACATCCCTCCGGGAAGAAGAAGGGCGTGGGTGTATGTTTCATGATTAACAACTCATGGTGTCATTTTAACAACATACAGGAACTCAAGTACTTTTGTTCAACTAACCTAGAATTCCTCTCAATCAAATACCAACTGTATTTTCTCCCAATAAAATTATTGTTGGTTATTGTCACAGCCGTGTATATCCCCCCTCAAGCTGATACCACGACGGCCCTCAAGGAAATTCACTCGACTTTGTTTCACTGGAAACCATATATCCGGAGGCTGCATTTATTGTAGCTGGGGATTTTAACAAAGCAAATTTGAGAGCAAGGCTACCTAAATTCTATCAGCATATTGATTGTAGTACTCGTGCTGGAAAAACTCTGGATCACTGCTACTCCGGGATGCCCTACAATGCCCTCCCCCGCCCTCCTTTCGGCAAATCGGACCATGACTCTATTTTGCTCCTCCCTTCGTATAGGCAGAAACCTAAACAGGACATACCCGTGATGAGGATTATTCAACGCTGGTCTGACCAATCGGAATCCACGCTTCAAGATTGTTTGATCACGAGGACTGGGACTTCTGTCATCATGAAGTGCTTTGAAAGACTAGTCAAGGATCATATCTCCTCCACCTTACCTGTCACCCTACACCCACTTCAATTTGCGTACCGCCCCAATAGGTCCACAGACAATGAAATCGCCATCACACTGCACACTGCCGTATCCCACCTGGACAAGAGGAATATGTATGTAAGAATGCTGTTCATTGACTATAGCTCAGCATTCAACACCATAGTACACTCCAAGCTCATCATTAAGCTTGAGGCCCTGGGTCTCAACCCCGCCCTTTACAATTGGGTTTTGGACTTCCTGACGGGCCGCCCCCCAGGTGGTGAAGGTAGGAAACAACATCTCCACTTCGCTGATCCTCAACACTGGGGCCCCACAAGGGTGCATGCTCAGCACCTTCCCGTACACCTTGTTCACCCATGACTGCGTGACCGTGCACACCACCAGGTCAATCATCAAGTTTGCAGCCGACACAACAGTAGTGGGCTTATAACGCCATTACTCAAGTTTGTGGGAACGCCCCCTCTACCTAACGAGCAGTATCAGCATTTGCTAAGAATTCCAGGCTTTGTGGGTCACTATGAGCAGAAGAAAACACAGGGAGACGAAACTTCCTGATTCTAAAGGTGAAATGAAAATGTGCGAGTTCTAGCTTGTGGTTTGGATAATTGTGATGTTTATGATAAAAACGTAATGTTGTTAATATAGCAATAACTATATGCCGTGTGTCACGACTTCCACCGAAGTCGGTGGTCGACGTCACCGGCTTTCTAGCCATAGCCGATCCACTTTTAATTTTCCATTTGTTTTGTCTTTGTTTTCTACACACCTGGTTTCTATTCCCCAATTACATGTTTATTATTTAACCCTCTGTTTCCCCCATGTTTGTGTGCGTGTTTGTATATAATGTTCAGGTCGTTACTTGTTGGCTGGTATTGTTTGCCGGGTTCGTTATTACGCCCGTTATTTTACGAGTGACCGGTTTTTCACTCACCTTTTTAGTATTTGTTTTATACTGGTGCTGTTTGTGGAATAAATTACCTTGTACACTCATCTCTGCTCCCCTGCGCCTGATTCCATGCACCAGTTACCCACAGCCTGACACCGTGGCAGATCCAGGGTGAAATTCCTTTTAATTTGAGCCAGTTTGCTACAGCAGGAAAATGATTTTGCAGCAACAGGAAATGTGAATTATTATGTGGACGATAATAAATGGACATTTTTTAGGGTTGATACATTTTTCATAAGGGAAAAATCTAAGTTCACATTAAAAACTTCAGAAGCCTTTTTAAAACTTAAATATACTGCAAGTTTAAAAGTTCCTGCATTGAAGGAAAGTTCTGCAACAGGGTGATAAAATAAATGTCTTACATCTGTACTTGTTCAAGTCATTTTTTCATTGTTGTTGGCCATGGGACTGGACAAAGAATCAAATAGGGACAGTTTTAGTCCCAGAGGCTTCCTGCGTATGGCCGTCGTCAGCTCTCTGCATCCCAAATGGTACCCTATTCCCTATTTATTTCACTACTTCTGGTCATAAGTAGCAAACTAAATAGGGAATATTGTGCCATTTGGGATGCAAACATTGTCAACCGCCCGCAAGGCATTCACATTGCAGTAGGTCATGCGAAACATCTAGGTCACTAGTTCTGATATGAAGTGGGTCAGGCCTTGGGCTTCTCCAAGTGTGTGTTATTAAGTGCTCTCATCGTTTTGATTGATATGATAGACAAAAGACTGTCCGATTATTTTCCAAGTCCGAGGAAGCTTGTTGCTCTGACTACGTTCAGACAGAGTCATCCAGTTGCTCAATCCCAGCATTTTCTGATTTACCAATGGGACGGATATTGATATCTATTTCAATTGTGCTATTTAAGCAAACAGCCTGAAACCTTTTTAATGAATTAACAATTTAGAATATGGAGCCACAATGTCTTATTAGATTACCATTATGTACTGGAAGCTTGTGTGTCCCCCCCGGCCTAGACCGTCTTTATTGAACAGTTTAATATTAAGACTGTTATTACATTACATTTTCATGTTGATGATTCAGCTGTGATTCAGGAGAAACCATTATTCTCACCTTGATCCCTCCCTGTGTCATCACGTCTGGGATTCCATGAACTGGTGGTTACAGTGTATCTCTGTGGGGTCTGTGTCTCTCTCGTCTCGCTTCTCTTTATCTGTCTGCATGGCTCATAACCTCAGACAGTATCTGGACCATGTCCAAGACATCTGTGTGCTGTATCTTTTATTAAGTTACACAAATAACCCAAGGTAGAACACCGGGGCGGGCCTGCCCAACTGATTGCCTGACTAACTGCAACAAGCCCAGTGTGCGCTCGCTCGCTCTCTCCCACTCCATCTTTGATTTGATTTAATTAAATATTATGAGTAACAAGCCTCCTTGTCGTAACGAGTCAGGCGGAGCAGAGTTGATTAGTATTGTTTTCCAACATGAGTGGGACATCAGCAGAAAATATCCCAGGAAGGAACTGTCTCTATTCTGGTGATTGCTCTTTCCATTGTACCAAAATGACAGGCATAGAAAATGGATGGATCATATGTATTATATGGTAGTCATTTGTCTGTTTCATAGATTCAATACAGTGAGATATCATGGGTTTTCTCATTGTTTTTGCAACATTCTATCGTCAAACTATGTATTTTTTTTCACATTTCATTTAATCTAATTGAAATATTATCTCTGTTGCAACAGCACACAGCATACAGTAGACTGGACAGTACGTCTGTGTATGTAGTGCCAATCATGTTCTGTCTCAGCAAATGTAAAAGGATTATCCCAATTCTCAGGGTTCTTTGACTCATTCATCTGCCAAATGTCTTTGTCTTTGACCTAGAGAAAGACGGCAATAAATCATGTGTATTTAGACATCAACAGCAGCTCAAACTGTTAATGTCTTTTTGAACTCATGTACAATGTGTGTCTTGGGTTAAATATTCAGTGTCATCGTGTTTTGATCCAGGGAACTCAACCCTATGGCGGGACTCAAAGGGCTTGATGAAAGATTGTTTCTCAGGTGTGTCTGTTCAGAGGACCAAGGAACAGGACACTGTCAAACACACGCCTACATCTCACCTTTCCCTTTGTGGGAACACTTTTACACGTGACATGAAATCAAGCTCTTTCAGGAGTGTTTAAAAACCACACACCCATGATATCAATTGATTGAATTCCTTTACTCTAGATATCACCTTTTATCACCCACACAGTAACAGCCACCTGTAGGCGAAAACAAACCCTCACCAAAATAATAGCAACAGTGCAACTGAGTTTGCAAAAGATTCATTATAAGATTTGTTCTTCTGTTCCGTGTCCAAAATAATAGCAACAGTGCAGCTTGTAGTTTGCAAACGCCTTGCAGTAGGATTTGCCCTTTTGGTCCAAAATCAGGGCACCAACTTCAGATTGATAGTAGTGGTTTCTTTGCAAAGGTCAGGTTAGAGGTTAGGTTTATGAGTGTGTCCACTCCGGACTGGACTGAGGGTTTTCTGGCTGGCCTGCGGCCCCTTATAAATATAAATACAAAATAAGAATAAAAAATAAGAATAAAAATAAAAATGACAATGGCAATGAGCGGGTGCAAGTCACTGATGGACAGAGTCACTGTCCAAGCTCTTGGAAAAACCCCATTGACAGATAAGTACAGTGTGTAATCTCCGGGAGATTGTTTTTCCATTGATTTCACTAGTGCTAGCTCTTTCCATACGGGCTGTTGCATTTTTTTTGTATATTCTTCGTAATGTCAATAAAGTTTTAAGCGGTCTGATACCCACTTATGTTCCGGAGGTCACAGGGCAACTGAGTGGAAAACAAAACAAAAAAAGATAGTAAATGCATTCTGGGAAATGTTTGAATTGATATGTCATCCATGTAAATGCATGTTTTCCATGGGGTTGATCATCTGAAACATATTGATCTCTTTTCTAAGAAAGCACCATATGAAATGTCAACCCCATTTGAATGTATTGATATGACAACAGAGAGGTGGGTGGTTTGCGGTTCGAGCTTCACTGTGACCTCTGTGTCCATGTTGTACAGATACAGAATAAACACCACAATTATGTCTACAGTGATGCTGTTATTTAGATAAGTCGGTTTTCCTGGTGTCTTTTCTGTTGGTATCTCAGCGAGCTGTTTAGTTTTAGCATTTTGTCATGTGGTCAGCACTCACACGAGAAGCATGTTGGACAAAGAACGAGAAGTCACTCCGAAAATCCGAACATAAATGTTTTTTGGGGGGGAAGTGAATAGACTGAGAATGAATGAAAATGTCTATGTTGGTCTGTTTGTGTCTGTGTGAATCTATGTGTCTATCCATTTCTAGGAAGCAATCTTAACTCCGGCATTTGCGTGTGTGTGTGTGTGTGTGTGTGTGTGTTTGTATTGGGAGAGACCTGGGACTGGCCCGAGAAGTCTGGACAGACAGACAGACGACTGATAGACTCACAGACATGCCAAGACCAGACCGAGGGAAAGGGAGCGGGAGGCCGAGAAAACGAGGGTGGAAAAGAAAAGGAAAGATAGAGAAAATGAGTGGTGTAGAGAGAAAGGGAAGGGAAGGAGAGCGAGACAGGGCCCCTGACCTGACCACACTGACACACTCTGGTCTCTCTCTCCTTGCCAGCTGTGCACTGTGGTTAGGTCTGAGAGGACACACTCACACACACATATACTTATCTATGCATGTTGCAGATGAGGACATACTTGGCCTGTGTGTGTGTGCGTGTGTGTGTGACCATATCCGCATATGCGCAAGCGTAAAACAGGTTGCTAATGAGAACAAATAAGTAAGCGTTGTGTATTTGTTTTCATCACAGCGTGTGTTTGTCTATGACCATGAATTTTACACAGACATACACAAACATGTATGTCCGTGTGTAGTTGCCTTTAAACATCTACTGCTCATGTAAGCTCATTTCAATGTGTTACACTTGCTGTGCTGTCTGAGTGGGACAGGATATCAATGGCCGTTTCCGAACACCCATATTAACGTATTAAATAGTATGAGTAAAAATAATGTTTTATAGTAAGTGAAATTTTTAAATAGTGCTCCGCATTCATAATCTGATGCATGATTGTGTTGACTCCCGTCATTCGTTCATTTTGATACAGCTCGTCAATTCACCTGATTATCAGTTGAGTCGGAAAAGACAAGTCAATTCTACTAGATCAAATGCTAGAATGGATATTTGGACATGGCCAGTGTGTAGAATGTCCCCACACGGCACTCCATCATCCCTGGTGCTCCTTCTCCACGTGTGACATGTCTGTGAGCCATTAGTGCGAAGTAATGCCATGGTGGCGAAGTAATTACAATATAGCAATTAAACACTGGAATAGTAGATGTGCAGAAGATGAATGTGCAAGTAGAGATACTGGGGTGCAAAGGTGCAAGATAAATAAATAAATACAGTATAGGGATGAGGTAGTTGGATGGGCTGTTTACAGATGGGCTATGTACAGGTGCAGTGATCTGTGAGCTGCTCAGACAGCTGGTGCTTAAAGCTAGTGAGGGAGATATGAGTCTAGTTAGTTCCAGTCATTGGCAGCAGAGAACTGGAAGGAAAGGCGGCCAAAGGAGGAATTGGCTTTGGGGGTGACCAGTGAGTTATACCTGCTGGAGCGCGAGCAACGAGTGGGTGTTGCTATGGTGACCAGTGAGCTGAGATAAGGCGGGGCTTTACCTACAAGCAGAAACTTATAGATGACCTGGAGCCGGTGGGTTTGGCGATGAGTATGAAGCGAGGGTCAGCCAACACAGTTAGGGTCAGAGTACAGGTCACAGTGGTGGGTAGTATATGGGGCTTTGGTGACAAAACAGATGGCACTGTGATAGACTGCATCCAATTTGTTGAGTAGAGTGTTGGAGGCTATTTTGTAAATGACATAGAAACCTTGCTGCTAACAGGCAGTGTGGGCACCCTGTGTTTTCAGAACGGAGCTTTGCTACTGCTTTCCAGGGGTTATTTTTACCGTGTGTGGAGTTCCGTTCAACTGGCAAGGGAGCGAGCTGCAGGAAACGCAAATGGTCAAGGAGTCAAGGAGATGTACTGTACATTAGTGTGTGTGTGGGATGGTGTGTGTGTGTGTGTGTGTACGACTGTGTGTGTTTGGTTGTATGACTGTGTGTAAGTGTGGGTGGGCATTTACATGTGCACAACAGTGCCTCTTTTTATGCAAAGGCAACTGTCTATTTGTATGTGTTTGACTGTGCGTTTGTCTCTCCATTTCTAGGAAACAGGCTTTCCTTGGCACACAAAGCAGCCCACAATCTGTATAACCTCCACCCACCACCAGCACCACCTCCATCCTGAAAGAGAGGCGCAACACTGGGATTCAATACTCCACAATCTGGGGGAGCGAGCATGCCAACATCCGTGAGATTAAGTTTGGGCACAGAACCTCTCTCTCTCTCTCTCTCTCTCTCTCTTCTCTCTCTCTCTCTCTCTGTATCTGTCTCTGTCTCTCACACACGTATAGTACCTGTCAAAGGTTTGGACACACCCACTCATTCAAGGGTTTTTCTTTATTTTTTTCAATGTTTGACATTGTAGAATAATAGTGAAGACATCAAAACTATGAAATAACACATATGGAATCATGTAGTAAACAAAAAAGTGTTAAACAAATGTAAATATATTTTATATTTGAGATTCTTCAAAGTAGCCACCCTTTGCCTTAATGACAGCTGGTATAAGGTGATTTGGTAACAAAACGGATGACACTGTGATAGACTGCATCCAGTTTGCTGAGTAGAGTGTTTGAAGCTATTTTGTAGATGACATCGCCGAAGTCGAGAATCGGTAGGATAGTCAGTTTTACTAGGGTATGTTTGGCGGCGTGAGTGAAGGAGGTTTTGTTGCGAAATAGAAAGCTGATTCTAGATTTGATTTTTGATTGGAGATGTTTAATATCAGTCTGGAAGGAGAGTTTACAGTCTAGCCAAACACCTAGGTATTTATAGTTGTCCACATATTCTAGGTCGGAACCGTTCAGGGTGGTGATGCTAGTCGGGCGGGCGGGTGCTGGCAGCGAGTGGTTGAAAAGCATGCATTTGGTTTAACTAGCGTTTAAGAGCCGTTGGAGGCCACGGAAGGAGTGTTGTATGGCATTGAAGATCGTTTGGAGGTTAGTTAGCACAGTGTCCAAGGAAGGACCAGAAGTATACCGAATGGTGTCGTCTGCGTAGAGGTGGATCAGGGAATCGCCCGCAGCAAGAGCAACATCATTGATATATACAGAGAAAAGAGTAGGCCCGAGAATTGAACCCTGTGGTACCCCCATAGAGACTGTCAGAGGTCCGGACAACATGCCCTCCGATTTGACACACTGAACTCTGTCTGCAAAGTAGTTGGTGAACCAGGCGAGGCAGTCATTAGAAAAACCAAGGCTATTGAGTCTGCCGATAAGAATCAATCAATCAAGTCTCTTCTTATTATTGGTGTCCTTTAGTAGTGGTTTCTTTGCAGAAATTCAACCATGAAGGCCTGATTCACGCAGCCTCCTCTGAACAGTTGATGTTGGGATGTGTCTGTTACTTGAACTCTGTGAAGCGTTTATGGGTGTTCCTTTCCTGTGACGGTCCTTATGAAAGTCAGTTTCATCATAGTGCTTGATGAATTTTGTGACTGCACTTGAAGAAACTTTCAAAGTTCTTGAAATTCCAGATTGACTGACCTTCATGTCTTAAAGTAATGATGGACTGTTGTTTCTCTTTGCTTATTTGAGCCTTATTTGAGCTGTACTTGCCATAATATGGACTTGGTCTTTTACCAAATTGGGCTATCTTCTGTATACCACCCCTACCTTATCACAACACAACTGATTGGCTCAAACGCATTAAGAAGGAAAGAAATTCCACAAATTAACTTTCAAGGCATACCTGTTAATTGAAATGCATTTCAGGTGATTACCTCATGAATCTGGTTGAGAGAATGCCAAGAGTGTGCAAAGCTGTCATCAAGGCAAAGGGTGGCTACTTTGAAGAATCTCAAATATAAAACATATTTTGATTAGTTTAACACTTTTTTGGTTACTACATGATTCCATATGTGTTATTTCATAGTGTTGATGTCTTCACTATTATTCTGCAATGTAGAAAACAGTAAAAAAAAAAATAGGAAAACCCTTGAATGAGTAGGTGTGTCCAAACTTTTGACCGGTACTGTACACACAAGAAAGACTATCATTCATACACACACACACCCCCGTACAAGCATACTCAAAATCTGTGTGGCTATGGACATGGGGACTTCCCACACAAACACATGACATCTTAATTCAGCAGGCCCCGACGAGGCGAGGCAGTACCCTGGGGAGGGAAAAACAGACAGAATGGAAAACTGCAGAACTTTGGCTGAGGTCTGCCCTGGAGAAAAAGTCAAAATATGTGCCTTAATCACTGTCCTTACATTGCCCTCTAGGAAGACGTGACATTCTCCAGTGAGATTCAGATAGAAGAGAGAAGCAGGGACATGAACATTTACATACACAGTACCACCATCAAACACACATGAATGAATGAAATCAATATACACACATGCCTAATCAATTATTCATACATACAAATCTATCCTGGTATGCATGCACTTTACGAAAATAACACACACGCGCACACACAAACACACACACTGAGGCACTGTGTGCCACCATAAATTACAGTCAACCCATCTGGGAGCATTAAGAATCTGTTAATGAATAGGGTGCTGAACAGCCACCACAAGTGGAGCGAAGGAGGAGGAAGAGAGGAGGAGGGAGGAGGAGGAGAAGAAGAAGGTGGGGGGGTTAGTAGCATCTGGGATGCAGATACACTGTATGTGTAGCAATGTACGAGAGGTTGTGGTAACAGTGTACTTCTGGGGGAGGAGAAGATTCAAAATAACTGTGTCATAACTAGTGCTCTATGACCCATTTGAGCACAGACTGTCTTTGTTGCGTAATGTCAGCTCACATGGAGGCTGCATTCTGTTGTATTCTTTGAAAGAACACTTTCTGTGTAAGGTTGAATATGTGAGCTTTTAAAGGTTGATTATATCCATGTAACATTACTTTTACATATTGGAAGACCAGGGCCCATATTCACAAAGCATCTTAGAATAGATTTAGGATCAGATCCTCCCTGTCCATATGATTATATTAATTATTATTATTATTATTATCTACAATGCTAAACTATGCTTAACCAGTACTCCTACTCTGAGACACTTTATGAATACAGGCCGAGGAGGAATAGATCAATGCTGACCCCATAACCCTGTTGCCTACTGAGTGAGATTACAGGAAAAAAAGATGTGTCCAATACCAGGCAGCAGAGGGAATGACAGTACCTTATCTGAGGAGGAGGTGTCGGAGGGAGTGCGGCAACAGAAGAGCCAGTTATCTTCAGTGACCTTTTAATACCCTCTTTCAGTCACAATGGTCTGCATGCGCTCAAAGTGGACACATGGGCATCGCAGAGCAGAAGTGTGCCTGGGTGGGGGGGACAAAGGTTGCCACCTGTATGCTAATGAAAATAAGGGCCCCTCCGAGAGAGGGAGGAAGCAGCAGTGCAGGGATGAAGAAGAAGTGTGCCACTCTTTAGGAGTGTGAAGGGGCCATAAACTGGGTGATAGAGCAATAAATGGATTTTCCCCTCTTTTTAAAGTAAAATGCGCCAGAAACAAGAAATGCGAAGTGTGCCACTTCTTTACGAGGGATGGAGGGGGTGCTATGAAATCCATTTTCTCCCTCCTTAGGATTGTGAGGGAAAGAAACAATGGAGCCAGTGTGGAATTGGTGGAGAAATGGTGGAGAGCAGAGCAGAGGAAGAAAAGGCAGTAAAATTCATTTCCAATCTTTCGGTTAAGTAATGAGAAGGGGGGGACTGGTGGAGTGTGCCATGTCAAATAACAGGGAGGGGGGCTGAGTGGGTGGGGGGTGAAGTGACTGATAGGCGCCCGGAGCTGTACAATTAATTTTCTCTTCCATTCGTTTAAGTAATGAGGAAGAAGGAGAACGGTGGAGTGTGTCGCTTTGCATACGAGCCCTTGTCAATAATAGGGATACGAAGGGAGAGGGGCAATACAATTAATTTCCTTGCTCATTCCTTTTCCTTATTTTCTTAAGAGGAGGAGAGAGGGAGTAGTGGAGTGTGCAGTGGCAGAGGGGGTGATGGAGGTAGATATGTACAGTCGTGGCCAAAGGTTTTGAGAATGACACAAATATTAATTTCCACAAAGTTTGCTGCTTCAGTGTCTAGATATTTTTTGTCAGATGTTACTATGGAATACTGAAGTATAATTACAAGCATTTCATAAGCGTCAAAGGCTTTTATTGACAATTAACATGAAGTTGATGCAAAGAGTCAATATTTGCAGTGTTGACCCTTCTTTTTCAATACCTCTGCAATCCACCCTGGCATGCTGTCAATTAACTTCTGGGCCACATCCTGACTGATGGCAGCCCATTCTTGCATAATCAATGCTTGGAGTTTGTCAGAATTTGTGGGGTTTTGTCTGTCCACCCACCTCTTGAGGATTGATCACAAGTTCTCAATGGGATTAAGGTTTGGCCATGGAGCCACAATATCGATGTTTTGTTCCCTGAGCCACTTAGTTATCACTTTTGCCTTATGGCAAGGTGCTCCATTATGCTGGAAAAGGTATTGTTCGTCACCAAACTGTTCCTGGATGGTTGGGAGAAGTTGCTCTTGGAGGATGCATTGGTACCATTCTTTATTCATGGATGTGTTCTTAGGCAAAATTGTGAGTGAGCCCACTCCCTTGGCTGAGAAGCAACCCCACACATGAATGGTCTCAGGATGCTTTACTGTTGGCATGACACAGAACTGATGGTAGTGCTCACCTTGTCTTCTCCGGACAAGAGAATGCCCCAAACAATCAGAAAGGGGATTCATCAGAGAAAATGACTTTAACCCAGTCCTAAAGCAGTCCAAACCCTGTACCTTTTGCAGAATATCAGTCTGTCCCTGATGTTTTTCCTGGAGAGAATTGGCTTCTTTGCTGCACTTCTTGACACCAGGCCATCCTCCAAAAGTCTTTCCCCACTGTGTGTGCAGATGCACTCACACCTGCCTGCTGCCATTCCCGAGCAAGTTCTGTACTGGTGATGCCCCGATCCCGCAGCTGAATCAACTTTAGAAGACGCTCCTGGCGCTTGCTGGACTTTCTTAGGCTCCCTGAAGCCTTCTTCACAACAATTGAACCACTCTCTTTGAAGTTCTTGATGATCCGACAAATGGTTGATTTAGGTGCAATCTTACTGGCAGCAATATCCTTGCCTGTGAAGCCCTTTTTGTGCAAAGCAATGATGACGGTACATGTTTCCTTGCAGGTAACCAGCGTTGACAGAGGAAGAACAATGATTCCAAGCACCACCCTCCTTTTGAAGCTTCCAGTCTGTTATTCGAACTCAATCAGCAGGACAGAGTGATCTCCAGCCTTGTCCTCATCAACACTGTGTTAACGAGAGAATCACTGACATGATGTCAGCTGGTCCTTTAATGGCAGGGCTGAAATGCAGTAGAAATGTTTTTTGGAGGATTCAGTTAATTTGCATGGCAAAGAGGGACTAATCGCAATTCATCTGATCACTCTTCATAACATTCTGGAGTATATGCAAATTGCCATCATACAAACTGAGGCAACATACTTTGTGGAAATTCATATTTGTGTCATTCTCAACACTTTTGGCCACGACTGTATATGGGTAAGGTGACTGGGCATCAGGATATAAGATAAACAGAGTAGCAGCAGCTTGTATGTGAGTGGGTGTGCGTGTGTGTAGAGTCAGTGAGTCAGTGAGTCAGTGAGTGTGTTTGTGGGGCAGTGGTGGAAAAAGTACTCAATTGTCATACTTCAGTAAAAGTAAAGATACCTTAATAGAAAATTACTCAAGTAAAAGTGAGTCACCCAGTAAAATACTACTTGAGTTAAAGCCTAAAAGTATTTGGTTTTAAATATACTTAAGTATCAAAAGTAAATAGAATTGCTAGAATGGACTTAAGTATCAAAAGTAAAAGTATAAATAATAATTTCAAATTCCTTATATTAAGCAAACACTTAGACATAATTTGCAAACAAAACATTTGTTTATAGTGAGGTAGTAGGGATGACCAGGGAATTGGACCATTTTCCTGTCAAAATGTAATGAGCACTTTTGGGTGTCAGGGAAAATGTATGGAGTAAAAAGTACATTATTTTCTTTAGGAAGGAAGCGAAGTAAAAGTAGCCATAAATATAAACAGTAAAGTACAGATACCCCCCAAAAACAACTTATAAAATATTTTTACTAAAGCACTTTACACCACTGGTGTAAGGCCCTGTGAGTATGCACAGAGAAAGTGCAAAGATTTAAAAAAAAACACAAAAAAAACATTTAAAGGTCAATGAAGACACAAGGTAAACTGGACCAGACACATGCTGTACAGTATACTCACAAACAAACACGTGTCCGTAAATAGACTACACACATGCTATCATTCTTTACACTTTTATTTACCGGTTGTACACTAAGAAAAAAAATTCAAAAACGGTTCTTCGGCTGTCCCCATAGGAGAACCATTTTTGGTTCCAGGTAAAACCCTTTTGGGTTCCATGTAGAATCCTCTGTGGAAAGGGTTCTACATGGAACCCAAAATGGTTCTACTTGGAACCAAAAGGTTTCTACCTGGAACCAGAAAGTGTTCTCCAAAGGATTCTCCTATGGGGACAGCCGAAGAACCCTTTTAGGTTCTAGATAGCACCTTTTTTTCTAAGAGTATATATTCCAAACTTTTTGATGCCACAATTACACGGAGTATCTATTTCCATTCATATTTCAATCTCAACTTGAAGGAATTAATCAGTAGGCTTATATCATATCATTCCTAATTGATGGCTGTTTACTCTGAATTCCATGTTATGCAGCACAATAAGCTGCAAGTTGCAACTTTTCGTAGTTGGGGCATTACTTCACATCTGTCAGAGGAAGTGAACAACAATGTCATGGAATTGGAATGTAAATATTCTCTCTTGTTAGCACCGGTGTCAGTCACTGTCCCCATCAATATGACAGGCTGGATCGCTCTGTTCCGGAAGTGACAGAGACCATAGTCTCTTCTCCCCCATAGGGTTCTGAGAGGATGTCAATGTCACGGAGGTCTGGGTGCTTTGGACAGATCACTTCTCTATTGGGAAGAGAGCTGCTGTGGCTTATATTTCAACAATTTTAGGAGGTAATGTGCGATTGCAGGGCTGGGACTGGTCCCAAATGGCACCCTATTCCCTATGGCCCATTTTCAGGTCTTGTGGTGGTTTCGTTGACTATGTACTTTTGTATATGTGTAATGCGGTAATGTGTAATGTGTTATCATTTGGTTTTCCTTACACTCTGGTTGGGATGTAATGGTGTAATTGTGTTGTTGGCAACAGTGTAGTGTTGTAATTTGGTGGGCAGGTTGTTTGAGTTGGGCTTCTGCACTCAGAGCTTGTTGTTTTGTTGTGTCAGGGAAATGCAGGGGGATTGTTAACAAGGCTTCTGGGTGGTCTCTTGTTCCTGCTTGTATCTCTTGGACATGCAGAAACGTCTTGTCACTGCAATGGAGTAAGAGTCCCTTTTCATGAACATTTTAATTCCTCCTTCTCCCTATTTTATCGCTATAGTATCGTCTCTACTTGCACAGAAAACCTTCTCATACATGTTGAAGTAGCTATTGAGGACTACCGGCAGTGTGCTCTGGGTAATTTATTCTCTCTTTCTTCCTCCTTACTTTCTTGCTTTGTTTACTTGTGTTTCTCCCTCTTTTTGAAAGTCCTTTCCCTTCCTTAATCTGTTTACAGTCTATTTCTGTCACAAACAATCTCTCTCACTCCGTACCTTTCTGTCTCTTGGTATCCCTCCCTCAATCTGTCTCTCTTCGTCACTCCTTTTTGCATCTTTTTTGTTTACATTTCTTTACATCTTTTCTTTCGGCTTCTCAACCTGCTCCATCTCTTGACCCTGACTCTTCCTCACCCACTTTCTCTCTAAATCTCTGTCTCTGTTTTTTCTGTCAGAGAACCGTCTGGTTATCAAACACTGTGGTTGCATTTCGCCTCATTCCTCCTCCTCTACTCTTCCTCTCCTCCATTCTCTTTTGTTCCTCTGCCCGGTTTGATTCTGTGCTCTTCAGCCTGAGAGCACACCGAGTGCTGAGCTCACCGTGAGACCTCTGACTGAGATGTGTTGTCTTAATACAGTAGGTTTACCTGAACACAACACTCCGCTGGCAGCACACTGATCATTTACTTCCAATCACTATAACGAACCACCACGCTCATCCCACCCACTCACAATTGACCAGGTTATTTACAACTTAACTGTGGCAATAGTATATAGGTGGTCGGTCACTGATTAATTACCACTTGTTTACTTTCTGCTGACTTACACGGAACCCAAACCGGCTTAAAATATCAAAACAAACTCTGAACAAATGACATTAATTTGTGGACAGGTCGAAAAGCATTAAACATGTATGGCAATTTAGCTAGTTAGCTTGCACTTGCTAGCTAATTTGTCATATTTAGCTAGCTTGCTGTTGCTAGCTAATTTGTCCTGGGATATAAACATTCAGTTGTTATTTTACCTGAAATGCACAAGGTCTTCTACTCCGACAATTAATCCACACATAAAATGGTCAACCGAATCGTTTCTAGTCATCTCTCCTCCTTCCAGACTTTCTCATCTTTGAACTTGTATGGTGATTGGCATCTATACTTTCATAGTATTACCACGACAACCGGCAAAACAGTTCATCTTTCAATCACCCACGTGGGTATAACCAATGAGATGGCACGTGGGTACCTGCTTCTATAAACCAATGAGGAGATGGGAGAGGCAGGACTTGCAGCACGATCTGCATCAGAAATAAGAATGACTTCTATTTTAGCCCTTGGCAACGCAGACGCTCGTTGGCACGCGCGAGCAGTTTGGGTACAATAATTGAATTACATATATTCCTAAATTTATTTCACAACGCGAGCGGTGTAGTCAGGGTATTAGCCTTGATGCTAGAACAAGGGCAAACATAGCAAGAACAAACTTGTTCCCATTGATACAGTATATTGTCTATGCTGGTCCTCTCTAATCCTATTCTGTTTGTGAAGGTACAGATCTATATTTAAAACAAAAAAAAGCTGACTTGTAGATTCTAAATTCCAAACACTTCCTTTTCTGGAAAAAAAGAAAGTGAACTCAAGATACAGATAAATCCAGGATAAGCAATGGGAAACATTGCCCTACTGTTACTCGAACTACCCATTAGAGTAACAACAGGGCAGTCATAGAAATATAATCTTGTCGTTGTGTTTCTATGCTAGCAGCAGCATCCCAGGGAGGCCCATAATAGGACATCCACTGGACACTCTGGACTGTGTGCCGCTCACACCTTCACTCCTTTCTATCATATTAATGCCATTGTTTAATGGCAGAACCATAACATTCCAGGCTAAAAACCATTGTTATTCACAGTACAGGGAGGGAGGCAGCGAGCCGGTAACATCCCCAGAACGAGACGCAAAACCCCAAGGCACTGTAGACCTCACCTTCTAACTTCATTCATTGCATTCTGACCGATGTGACATGGTGGCAGTAGAACTCCAGAGATAACCTTCCTATAGAAAACAACCTCAGTCATGCAGTCCTTCCTTCGTTTTAGGCCATTTGCATTTAGCTAGCTGTGAGCCCACTGAGATTCACAGAACAGGGTGGCAGACAGGCGGACAACATCCCCGGAATGATCCACACACTCCCAAGGAGGAGGAACTCTGCATTTAGTCAACTTAAGGTGACAGACAGATTAAGTTCAGCCTGTGGATCTGGTAAATATCAAGCTAATGACCCTGTGAGCTGCTGCTAACCCGGACCCATCCGGCACCAGACTGGGAATGTCATCATCATCAAGGTAACCCAGGAGTCATCCGCACCGCCACCGATTCCAGGAGTCATGCGCACCGCCACTGTTTCCAAGGAGCAGAAAATGGTCTGTCTGGGCCAATGTCAGATAAGCCATAGAAGGCCAAGAGAAATCATGAATGCATCCTAAATGGCACCCATAGGGATCTGGTCAATACTAATACACTATATAGGGAATAGGGTGACATTTGGGACACAGTATTTATCTATAAGTGTACATTTTTAGTATATCCATGACAGGTATAGCACAAGAAGGAAAACAATTTAAGATAAGCCTACAGTCCGTTCGGAAAGTATTCAGACTAGAGGTCGACCGATTAATCGGCATGGCCAATTAATTAGGACCGATTTCAAGTTTTCATAACAATCGGTAATTGACATTTTTGGATGCCGATTATGGCCGAATACATTGCAATCCACGAGGAGACTGCGTGGCAGGCTGACCACCTGTTACACAAGTGCAGCAAGGAGCCAAGGTAAGTTGCTACCTAGTATTAGGTCTCTGGACTGTGGCCCGTCGTTGGAGGTTCCGGACTGTGAAACGCCGCAGGAAGCTCTGGACTGGGAACTGGAGACCTGATGAGTGGAACTGGTACAGGTGGCACTGGGCTGATGACACGGACCTAAGAGCGAGTGAGGAGAGGAGACACAGGACGTACTGGACTGTAGAAGCGCACTGGATACCTGATGCGTGTGCCAGGCTGATGACACGCACCTCAGCACGCCCGTTCTGCAGCACTCTCAATGCTAGCACCTCTCTCCGGAATCTTGCGTCGAACTCCTCATCCGACTCCATGACTAGCTCTGGTTCGCTCCTCGGCTCTGCTGTCTGTTCCATGTTCCCCCTAAAAATTTTTATTGGTGTTTCTGTGGCCTACCTCGTTGGTATAACATCTCTGTTCCGCTTTCGCTGCCTCTAGTTCCTCCTTCGGAAGGCGATACTCCCCAGCCTGCATCCAGGGTCCTGCTCCATCCAGGATCTCCTCCCAGGTCCATTCCTCCTGAACACGCTGCTTGGTCCATTTTTGGTGAGTTCTTCTGTCATGTTCATCATATGAATCGGACCAAGGCGCAGCATGGTATGCGTACATTCTTTATTATTATAAGAATGAACACTGAACAAACTAACCAAAACGACACGAGAAGCTATACAAAATGAGTGCTGACAGGCAACTACACATAGACAAGAACCCACAAACACCAAAAAGGAATTGGCTACCCTAATATGATCCCCAATCAGAGACAACGATAAACAGCTGCCTCTGATTGGGAACCATATCAGGCCACCATAAACATACAAATACCTAGACCTACAAAACACTAGACATACAGAAACCCTAGACAATACAAAAACTAACGTATTCACCCTAGTCAAACCCTGACCTAACCAAAATATAAAGAAAACAGAGATATCTCAGGTCAGGGCGTGACACTGGAACCCTACTTGTAACGGATCTAAACCGAGCCAACTGAGGTCTTACTTGATTAGGTTTGTTAAATGTGCTAATCGGACAGTTTGGGTTAAATGTCTCGCTTAAATGTAACATGTCATTGTAGGTAATCAAATCAAATCAAAGTTAATTGGTCACGTGCGCCGAATACAACCTTAGAGTGAAATGCTTACTTACAGGCTCTAACCAATAGTGTAAAAAATGTATTTGGGAAACAATAGGTAAATAAAGAAAAAAAAACAGTAAAAAGACTGAAAAATAACAGTAGCAAGGCTACAACAGTAGCAAGGCTACATACAGACACCGGTTAGTCAGGCTGATTGAGGTAGTATGTACATGTAGACATGGTTAAAGTGACTATGCATATATGATGACCAGAGAGTAGCAGTAGCGTAGAAGAGGGGTTGGCGGGTGGTGGGTGGCGGGACACAATGCAGATAGCCCGGTTAGCCAATGTGCATGAATGTATAGTTAAAGTGACTATGCATATATGATAAACCGAGAGTAGCAGCAGCGTAAAAGAGGGGTTGGGGGGGGGGGAACACAATGCAAATTGTCCAGATAGCCATTTTATTACCTGTTCAGGAGGCTTATGGCTTGGGGGTAAAAACTGTTGAGAAGCCTTTTTGTCCTAGGCTTGGCACTCCGTTACCGCTTGCCATGCGGCAGTAGAGAGAACACTCTATGACTGGGGTGGCTGGGGTCTTTGACAATTTTTAGGGCCTTCCTCCGAAACCACCTGGTGTAGAGGTCCTGGATGGCAAGCAGCTTAGCCCCAGTGATGTACTGGACTGTACGCACTACCCTCTGTAGTGCCTTGGGGTCGGAGACCGAGCAATTGCCGTACCAGGCAGTGATGCAACCAGTCAGGATGCTCTCGATGTTGAAGCTGTAGAACCTTTTTAGGATCTCAGGACCCATGCCAAATCTTTTTAGTTTCCTGAGGGGGAATAGGCTTTGTCGTGCCCTATTCACGACTGTCTTGGTGTGTCTGGACCATTCTAGTTTGATGGTGATGTGGACACCAAGGAACTTGAAGCTCTTAACCTGCTCCACTACAGCCCTGTCGATGAGAATGGGGGCGTGCTCAGTCCTCCTTTTCCTGTAGTCCACAATAATCTCCTTAGTCTTGTTTACGTTGAGGGAGAGGTTGTTATTCTGGCACCACCCGGCCAGGTCTCTGACTTCCTCCCTATAGGCTATCTCATCATTGTCAGTGATCAGGTGTTGTGTCGTCTGCAAACTTAATGATGGTGTTGGAGTCGTGCCAGGCCATGCAGTTGTGGGTGAACAGGGAGTACAGAAGGGGACTGAGCACGCACCCCTGGGGGGCTCCAGTGTTGAGGATCAGCGTGGCAGATGTGTTGCTACCTACCCTCACCACCTGGGGGCGGCCCATCAGGAAGTCCAGGATCCAGTTGCAGAGGGAGGTGTTTACCCCAGAATCCTCAGCTTAGTGATGAGCTTTGAGGGTACTATGGTGTTGAACGCTGAGCTGTAGTCAATGAATAGCATTCTCACATACAGTGGGGAGAACAAGTATTTGATACACTGCCGATTTTGCAGGTTTTCCTACTTACAAAGCATGTAGAGGTCTGTCATTTTTATCATAGGTACACTTCAACTGTGAAAGACGGAATCTAAAACAAAAATCCAGAAAATCACATTGTATGATTTTTAAGTAATTAATTTGAATTTTATTGCATGACATAAGTATTTGATCACCTACCAACCAGTAAGAATTCCGGCTCTCACAGACCTGTTAGTTTTTCTTTAAGAAGCCCTCCTGTTCTCCACTCATTACCTGTATTAACTGCACCTGTTTGAACTCTTTACCTGTATAAAATACACCTGTCCACACACTCAATCAAACAGACTCCAATCTCTCCACAATGGCCAAGACATGAGACCTGTGTAAGGACATCAGGGATAAAATTGTAGACCTGCACAAGGCTGGGATGGGCTACTGGACAATAGGCAAGCAGCTTGGTGAGAAGGCAACAACTGTTGGTGCAATTATTAGAAAATGGAAGAAGTTCAAGATGACGGTCAATCATCCTCGGTCTGGGGCTCCATGCAAGATCTCACCTCATGGGGCATCAATGATCATGAGGAAGGTGAGGGATCAGCCCAGAACTACTGATTAAGTTCTGCTTTTCTGATGTATCAAATACTTATGTCATGCAATAAAATGCAAACTAATTACTTAAAAATCATACAATGTGATTTACAGACCTCTACATACTTTGTAAGTTGGAAAACCTGCAAAATCGGCAGTGTATCAAATACTTGTTCTCCCCACTGTAAGTGTTCCTTTTGTACAGGTGGGAAAGGGCAGTGTGGAGTGCAATAGAGATTGCATCATCTGTGGATCTGTTTGGGAGGTATTCAAATTAGAGTGGGTCTATGGCTTCTGGGATAATGGAGTTGATGTGAACCATTACCAGCCTTTCAAAGCACTTTATGGCTACGGACATGAGTGCTACAGGTCTGTCATCATTTAGGCCTTTGTGTTCTTTGGCACAGGGACTATGGTGGTCTGCTTGAAACATGTTGGTATTACAGACTCAATCAGGGACATGTTGAAAATGTCAGTGAAGACACCTGCCAGTTGGTCAGCACATGCCCGGAGCACACATCCTGGTAATCCGTCTCGCCCCGCAGCCCTGTGTATGTTGACTTGTTTAAAGGTCTTATTCACGTCGGGTACGGAGAGCGTGATCACACAGTCGTCCGGAACAGCTGATGCTCTCATGCATGCCTCAGTGTTGCTTGCCTCGAAGCATGCATAGAAGTGATTTAGCTCGTCTGGTAGGCTCGTGTCACTGGGCAGCTCGTGGCTGTGCTTCCCTTTGTAGTCTGTAATAGTTTGCAAGCCCTGCCACATAAGATGAGTGTCGGAGCCGGTGTAGTATGATCTTAGCCCTGTATTGACGCTTTGCCTGTTTGATGATTCATTGCAGGGCATAGCAGGATTTCTTGTAAGCTTCCGGGTTAGAGTCCCGCACCTTGACAGCGGCAGCTCTACCCTTTAGCTCAGTGCGAATGTTGTCTGTAATCCATGGCTTCTGGTTGGGGTATGTACGTACAGTCACTGTGGGGACGACGTCCTCAATGCACTTATTGATAAAGCCAGTGACTGATGTGGTGTACTCCTCAATGCCATCGGAAGAATCCCGAAACATGTTCCAGTCTGACCACTTTTTTATAGACTGAGTCCCTGGTGCTTCCTGCTTTCATTTTTGCTTGTAAGCAAGAATCAGGAGGATAGAGTTGTGGTCGGATTTACCAAATGGAGGGCGAGGGAGAGCTTTGTACGCATCTCTGTGTGGAGTACAGGTGATCTAGAATTTTTTTTTTCCTCTGGTTGCACATTTAACATGTTGATAGAAATGTGGTAAAACTAATTTAAGTTTCCCTGCATTAAAGTCTCCGACCACTAGGAGCAACGCCTCTGGGTGAGTGGTTTCCTGTTTGCTTATTTCCTTATACAGCTGGCTGAATGCAGTCTTAGTGCCAGCATCTGTCTGTGGTGGTAAATAAACAGCCACGAAAAGTATAGCTGAGAACTCTAGGCAAGTAGTGTGGCCTGCAATTTATCACAATATACTCTACTTTAGGTGTGCAAAATCTAGAGACTTCCTTAGATTTCGTGCACCAGCTGTTGTTTACAAATATGCACAGGTGCGGCATATATCCCGCTAGCTGAATATCCATGTCATTCAGCCACGATTCCGTGAAACATAGGATATTACAGTTTTTGGTGTCCCGTTGGTAGGATATTTGTGATCGTACCTCGTCTAATTTATTGTCTAATGATTGCACTATGGTGAGTAATATTGACGGTAACGGCAGCTTTCACACTCGCCTTCTGCGGGCTCTCACGTGGCATCTGGCTCTGTGTCCTCTGTACCTGCCTCTTCCTCTTGCAAATAACGGGGATGTCGGCCCTGTGGGGTGTTTGGAGAATGTCTTGTGCGTCCTGCTTGTTGAAGAGAAAATCTTTGATCACTGTCCTGATATCCTGCAGCTTTTTATTGCCATAAGATACGGTTGCAGAAACATTACGTACAAATAACGTGAACAAAACCCACATAATAGCACAATTGGTTGGGCGCCTGTAAAACTGCTGCCATTTCTTCCGGTTCCATGTCAAATACTGCAACAGTAAATGCTCCCTAGTTAAATGTTATGTCTATGGGCCTATGTCATGTTGGCAATGTCACCAGACATACACAAAACCAATCACTGAAATTGAGGCATGAGATTTTATTTTATTTAACCAGGCAAGTTCGTTAAGAGCTAATTCTTATTTACAATGACCCGGCCGACGCTGGGCCAATTTGTGCGCTGCTCTATGGGACTCCAAATCACGGCCGGATGTGATACAACCTGGATTCAAACCACCACTGAGATGCAGTGCCTTAGACCGCTGCGGCACTCGGGAATCAATAATATAATGTTTTTTTGCATCCCAAATGGCACTCTATTCCCTATATAGTGCACTACTTTTGACCAGCGCACTTTGTAGGGAATCGGGTGCTATTTGGGAAGTAAAATAGCCTAAAGGTCTGTTAATTAACTGACCACTATAAAGTGGTTGTCGTGGAAAGCTATTATACAACTTACTTCCCTCAAATTGGGTCGTTTGCTTCTGTGAAAATCGTGTTATTTCTTAATTGATATATCTATCCTTCTGCGAATAAGTCTGGAAAAAGAAATCGTCAATAGAATAGGTCCTAATACTTAGAAATTACCCTCGTCCTGTACCACAGAGGGCGTGCATCCCGCATCTGACAAACAAAATGGGGAGAAGGGGGGAGCGGCGAGGTGCGATGTCCTCCCATTGGTTCTCATTCATTATGAGGCGTGTTTAACGATAGTAGGTGTTCCACAAAACTAGAAACCAAGCAAATTGTTGTTCATTCATTACGGACTGTGCTTGACTGAAACAGGCTCGTCTTATTTTGCCGAGTGCTTCGTATTTTTGCTTTCTGTTTTGAGGCTGTTGCGTGCATAAGTACATTTGTTGAGTAAATAACCTGCTCGAACGCATAGATATTTTCCTACATTTGTTTTGACTGCAAGACTCGCCGGTTTTCCTCTGAACGCAACCTCTTCACTCAAATAATGGATTTGGTCTGGAGCCTGTGCTTCGTTGGGAGTCTCGGCGCTTGGTTTGCTTCTGCCGAAAGGCACAGCATATATTGGAATAACACAAACAGCAAGTAAGTTAAACTATTTGTGATCGCTTACGTGTTTTGTTTTTTTGTCATTCTATTTCATTACTGTTCTTTCTTAAAGATTTGCAATTCAGATTCGCAAGTGCAACAAAGTAATACAATGTATCAGAAGCTGTAATAGTGACTTGCATGATTTGCTGACTCGGATTGTCGGGAAACTAGTCAATGCTCAATAATGCTACAGTACCTCTTTATCTGTGCATATCAATGACTATGCAATAGCCTATACCTTTTTAATTACCACATGAATGTGATTGTTAGGGTATTTTAAATAGATTATGTTGTTGCAGCCTACTACTTTAATTGGTTTACAATCTGAGTCTACTGAATATGCAGCTGGCCACTGTTGTCATGATAATGCAAGGCAGTTACAGTATCTTGTTAACTGGCTTCACTACTGCCTGAGGGGAAACTTAAAAAAAATCTAATTCCTTGTATAACCTGGTCAATTTATCTGTGTCACAATCTGTCTGTCTACCCTTTTGGTGAATTGGTAGTTACACAGTTACCATAAATCTGATTTATTGATGGGCTACCATCTAAATTACCCCACTTTCAAGGACATATGGTATGAATTGGGAGTTGCATCATTATTAGCACCACTGTTAGCAACTGAGTTTAAGCTTGTGTAATATATATTTAATAATAATAAAATGTCCTATTTTAAAAGACCCAACCACACTAACAGTAAATGTAATTCCACATTCCATTTGTATCAACAGATATAAAAAAAAATGTAATGGGTTTGCCTATCTTTACCCAAGGCTTTATAACAGTCACCCAGAGACGTGACCGTGGTAGTAAATATCGGTTGCAAACCCATCCCCACTGATGGCGTTTATCTCAATCTTACATTTTCATTACGGGTGTCTGTCTGTCCACTAAATCACTGGATATATATGATGGGCTGACGGGACAGGACAGGGAGACATATGAGGGTTCAAATTTCAGATGGAAATATGAGGAATAATGGTCAATGACAGAGGATGTAACTTGAAGCCTGCCTAGTAGGTCATATTGCGGGAGTGCGATGGATAGCTTGGGAATTGAAGCCCAAATTGTTGGGGTTTGGAGCTCACTCTGAATAAGTGGAGATCAATTAGAGTTATGGTGGTTGGGGTGAAAAGTTGGGAGGGTGAGACTGAAACACACACACACTCACTCACTCATACACTAACAAACTCACTCAATCACACACAAACAAACAAACAAGACAAATGGCCATTCAACCACAGCAAGGCATACACTCTCACTTGAATGCAAACTCTTTTTAAAACCTTTATTTAACATGTCCTGTCTTGTAGACACACACATACATGCATATATATTCAAATTCACACAGTACTAAACTCAGTTCATCTTGCTGTGATCCCTAGAGATTTCTCATAAAGCCATGCCACTGCAGTCATTGTTCTCAGAAACACATCCATGTCATAATCTTACAGAATTAAGTTACGAGTCCCAGATGTGAGCATGCTACGTCAAATGCAGTGACAACAATGATCATAATTTCTGAAAATAAACGCATAATCCCCACGCTTGCTATTTTTACTGGATATCTGCACTAAATCTCTCCCTCTGGCTGCACTTAATCCCACACTCGCAGAAATAAAGGCGAGTTCGGGAAAGGTTTTCTTTTTTTTTTTTCATTCTCCTTTTCTTGGTTTTCTCTAAATCTGTTTTTCCCCCTCAAACCCAATGCTTGATAAACCTACTGTTGATCTGTTCATGGCTCTCTCTGTCCTTTTTGGGTCGACGCCCTCCCCCTCTCCCCCAGTTTGTGTGGCAGATCAATCAATGGTCTTGATTAGAAAGCTATAGCTAATCTACTTGACAACAGACTAATCATTTTGGTCAGTTAGGTGGTAACGATTTACCCTGTCTGCTTCCCTACGGAATAAACAGTGTGTGTGTCAGTTACAGATGCCCTACTATGCATTGGTGTGTACTATGTTTGTGCCTTGGGGCATGTTGACGCTGCCTGTGAGCGAGCTGCCGCTGTGTTTCAGTCCAACAGAGGTCTTTCTGGCTGGGTTGTTATGTGTGTGCGCCCGGGGCTCTGAAGTGCGACCAATTTTGTTGGATGCAACAATTATTTTGCTGTGCGACCAGGAGTTTTATTTTAGGAGCACCGTGTGACTATTAAAAACAAAACCTCCCAGATATCATGTAATGATAAGGCTTCCCTGTACCCTAGAGTGCCCTAGAGAAACAAGCGAGTGCAAATTTGTTAGGGTCATGGTTGTACCATAACTACAACGAAAAGGCTTTGCTTTCAGACCAACCAGGTCAAAAGATCTGACCCATATTACCAGCGCAACATTTTTATCTTCCTATACCGGAACATCGTGGGTAGTTCTAAAACAGATTGTGCGTCGTTAAACATTAGTTTACACTTTTTCAGCCATGTTACCTCATTGGCTGGCTAGCTAACAACCTGGTAACTTTACCACTATCTAAACATTTGGGGCCACAGAAAGAAAGGAAAAGTGATAGCTTCTTCAGAAAATCAATGAGCATGGTGATACATGAATGAGTCATCACAAACCTGACTTTTCTTTTTAAAGAGACCGTGTACACTTTTAAATGTAATGCATCTAAATAAGGAATGTGTGCTTTTACACAATGTAGGATCCTAATGTTGTCAATCTGCAAGCTTGCATCATAGGTTAAGAAGGGCTTTATCATTGACACTGGTTCCCAGAAGTTGATCTCAGTATGCTTTGCTCGGTGTGTGTCTGTGTGTCCGTACGTCTGTGTGAAAGGTGTGTCCAATGGGGGAAGCAGTGTGTTAAAGCACCAGCTCCTAAAACACTGACTGGCTCGCTCACACACACATGAACCCAGACGTTCACCCTCACACACTGCTGGGCAACGGGCACACTGCACTGCATTGCTGTGATTTGATGTTAACATTCATAACCCAAAAGTAAAGTAATACTGTAGCCTACTCCTTCAGCTTGCTCTTTCTCTCTTTTACCCATTATTTTTTTCCTGACAGAGCATGAGTAAACCTCCCTCCTCCTCCCCGTACCTGTTTCTTCCTCTCTCCACCGCCCCCTCGCTCATTTTGGCTCTGTTCCTTGTTTCAAGCTGGTTGTGGCAGAAAGTTCAACATGTTCAATGTTAACACTTTCCTTACTTAGATTTTTTTTTCTATTTTTATTTGCCTCTTTTCCATCTTAATGGCTTTTTTTCTTATCACACAATTCCAACCATCCCTTTTTCTCGCTGCACATTTGATCTTTTTGGGGGTTTAATCTTCGCTAATGTATAGCATTTTTTTTTTAACCTCAATAAGCTTTACGATATTTTCACTCAACAGGCTTATCGCTCTATAGTGTATTTCATCAAAATAAGTGACCTTTACGGTGCATTTGCCTCGAATTAGTAATTTAATTAATAAGTTTCACCCATATAAGTGATTTTTGCAAGTTTTATCCAGCCAATTTGGATGTTTTTGTAGTGCTTCCTATACAAATTGGGGGTATTCTCTTCACGGAGTGCCACAGAAGAGAATAGTAACTGGTGTGACTGATTGGGGGTCAGAGTGCACACGGTGATGAAGTGCCATTGCCTCTATCAGTCTGTCAGTCATTCTGTCACTGAGGTGGCCTTTGAATGCTGTCTGCCGCTCAGGCCTCCCCTCTTCACACGGGTTTGGAACTGCCTCGGAGAGATTCATTCTTCCTCATGTCTCTGGTTCACTCACTGCTCCCTCCACCTTTTTATCTCATCTTTACATGCTGCCCCCAGTCCATTATTTCCTCACCTCCTAGTCTCCCTCTCTAAAGGGAGGAAGGAGAAAAGAATGGTAAGAGGTGTGGATTTAAAAAAAAAATGAGTTTTTGGCACCCTTAGCTATTCGTCACTAGGCACTTTGCCATCTTTTTCTCTTTCTCCCGGCTTTACCTTTCCCGCAGGCAAACCCCTACCCACCTCTCCTTCCAGCCGCCATGGGTTATTCAATGAACTCAAGCAATTTCGACCCCTCTTTCAGTTGTTGGCTCACTCTGTATGCTTTTCTCTTCTTGTTTTTTTTTCACGAGGCAGTGGAAGTGGTTGAACCAGTCTGAGAACTCTGCTCTGCCACTGAAAGGAGTAAAATTGAGAATAACAAAGGTGTGTGTGTGTAGAGAGAGGGTTGGCTAGCCACGTCTTCTGGTATAAGTAGGTGTGTGAGAAGGGATTTCTACATTGCTTAGACAATCTAAATTGTATCTCCCTCCTCTCCTATTTTCTGCAAAAAAGGGCTGTTTTTCCTCTTCTCGCTAATCTCATATTATTCCCTTCTTTTTCACCCCCTTTCTAGTAATTTCTGTGAATGACTCTTTCACGGCCCACTCATTCTCTGTTTCTCTACCTCTCCTAAATCCCATAAACTGCTCCCTAATCTCTGTCTAGTGAATTGGAATCAGAGAAAACACGCTGAGATTGAGGACTACCAGTAGTCTGATGTGATAGCCTCAATTTGATTTTATTAGGATCCCTACTCTTCCTGGGGTCCACACAACATGAAACATGCCATAATACAGAACATTAATAGACAAACCACTCAAGGGCAGAACGATATACTTTTAAAAAACAACGTTTTTATAATTTGTATTTTTTACAAAAGGCACACGCAGCCTGCATATCAATACACACAAACTATAAACCGTTGAAGTCAGAAGTTGACATACACTTAGGTTGCAGTCATTAACTCGTTTTTCAACCACTCCACAAATTTTTTGTTCACAATCTATAGTTTTGGCACGTTGGTTAGGACCTCTACTTTGTGCATGACACAAGTAATTCTTCCAGCAATTGTTAAGACAGATTATTTCACTTATAATTCACTGTATCACAATTCCAGTGGGTCAGAAGTTTACATACACTAAGTTGACTGTGCCTTTAAACTGCTTGGAAAATTCCAGAAAATTATGGCATGGCTTTATTAGCTTCTGATAACTCAAATGATGTCAATAAGCCTAATTGGGGGTGTGGATGTATTTCAAGGCCTGTCTTCAAACTCAGTGCCTCTTTGCTTTACCTCTACAAGTCTGGTTCATCCTTGGGAGTAATTTCCAAATGCCTGAAGGTACCACATTCTTCTGAACAAATAATAGTACACAAGTATAAACACCACGGGACCACGTAGGCATCATACCACTCAGGAAGGAGACACGTTTTGTCTCCTAGAAATGACCGTACTTTGGTGCGAAATGTGCAAATCAATCCCAGAACAACAGCACAGGACCTTGAGAAGATGCTGGATGAAACCGGTACAAAAGTATCTATATCCACAGTAAAATGAGTCTATATCGACATAATCTGAAAGTCTGCTCAGCAAGGAAGAAGCCACTCCTCCAAAACCGCCATAAAAAAGCCAGACTACTGTTTGCAATTGCACATGGGGACAAAGATCATACTTTTTGGAGAAATGTACTCTGGTCTGACGAAACAAAAATAGTACTGTTTGGCCATAATGACCACCGTTATGTTTGGAGGAAAAAGGGGGAGGCTTGCAAGCCGAAGAACACCATCCCAACCGTGAAGCACGGGGGTGGCAGCATCATGTTGTGGGGGTGCTTTGCTGCAGGAGAGACTGGTGCACTTCACAAAATAGATGGCATCTTGAGGAAGGAAAATGATGTGGATATATTGAAGCAACATCTCAAGACATCAGTTGGGAAGTTAAAGCTTGGTCGCAAATGGCTCTTCCAAATGGACAATGACCCCAAACATACTTCCAAAGTTGTGGCAAATTGGCTTAAGGACAACAAATTCAAAGTATTGGAGTGGCCATCACAAAGCCCTGACCTCAATCCCATAGAACATTTGTGGGCAGAACTGAAAAAGCATGTCTGAGCAAGGAGGCCTAGAAACCTGACTCAGTTACACCAGCTCTGTCAGGAGGAATGTTATTATGGGAATCTTATTATGGGAAGCTTGTGGATGGCTACCTGAAACGTTTGAACTAAGTTTAACAATTTAAAGGCAATTCTACCAAATACTAATTGAGTGTATGTAATCTTCTGACCCACTGGGAATTGTGATGAAAGAAATAAAAGATGAAATAAATCATTCTCTCCACTGTTCTTACTTTTCACATTCTTAAAATAAAGTAGTGATCCTAAGACAGGCAATTTTTTACTAGGATTAAATATCAGGAATTGTGAAACAGTTTTAACTAAGTTGTATGTAAACCTCAACTGTAGGTCAATGATCATTGGTGTGTGAGAAGGGTGTGTTTTAGGGTTGGGCGGTATCCAGATGTTGATACCGTCATAATGTTTCTGTACAATACAGGGGTATATGGTATTATCGAGTGGGGCGCTATTTAAAAAAAAAAATAATAATAAATAAACTCAATGCAACAAAGGCTCTTGATCCAGGAGGGGATGTAATGTCTCTGCTGGTTACAGCAGAGACATTTTTACTATTTTCTACATTGTAGAATAATAGTGAAGACATCAAAACTATGAAATGACGCATATGTAATCATGTAGTAACCAAAAACTGTTAAACAAATCAAAATAGATTTGAGATTCTTCAAAGTAGCCACCCTTTGCCTTGATGACAGCTTTGCACACTCTTGGCATTAGTTCAACCAGCTTCATGATGTAGTCACCTTGAATACATTTCAATTAACGGGTGTACCTTGTTAAGTTCATTGGTGGAATTTCTTTCCTCAATGCGTTTGAGCTAATTAGTTGTTGTGACAAGGTACGGGTAGTATACAGAAGATAGCCCAAGTCCATATTATGGCAAGAATAGCTCAAATAAGCAAAGAGAAATGACAGTCCATCATTACTTTAAGACATGAAGGTCAGTCGATACTGAAAATTTCAAGAACTTGTTTCAAGTGCAGTCGCAAAAACCCTGAGCGCTATTATGAAACTGGCTCTCATGAGGACCGCCACGGGAAAGGAAACTCAGTTACTTCTGCCGCAGAGGATAAGTTTATTAGAGTTAACTGCACCTCAGATTGCAGCCCAAATAAATGCTTCATAGAGTTCAAGTAACAGACACATCTCAACATCAACTGTTCAGAGGAGACTGCATGAATCAGGCATTCATGGTTGAATTGCTGCAAAGAAACCAATACTAAAGGACACCAATTAGAAGAAGAGACTTGCTTGGGCCAATGGACATTAGACTGGTGGAAATCTGTCCTTTTGGTCTGAGTCCAAATTTGAGATTTTTGGTTCCAACTGCTTTGTCTTTGTGAGGAGCAGAGTAGGTGAACGGATGATCTCTGCATGTGTGGTTCCCTCCGTGAAGCATGGAGGAGGTGTGGGGGTGCTTTGCTGGTGACACTGTCAGTGATTTTATTTAGAATTCAAGGCACACTTAACCAGCATGGGTACCACAGCATTCTGCAGCGATACACCATCCCATCTGGTTTGGGCTTAGTCCCACTATCATTTGTTTTTCAACAGGACAATGACCCAACACAGGGCTATTTGACCAAGAAGGAGAGAGTGATGGAGTGCTGCATCAGATCACCTGACCTCAACCCAATTGAGATGGTTTGGGATGAGTTGGACCGCAGAGTGAAGGAAAATCAGCCAACAAGTGCTCAGCATATGTGGGAACACTTTCAAGACTGTTGGTAAAGCATTCCAGCTGATGCTGGTTGAGAGAACGCCAAGAGTATGCAAAGCTATCATCAAGGCAAAGGGTGGCTACTTTGAAGAATCTAAAATATATTTTGATTTGTTTAACACTTTTGGTTACTACATGATTCCATATGTGTTATTTCATAGGGTTGATGTCTTCACTTATTCTACAATATAAGGAACCCTTGAATGAGTCGGTGTGTCCAAACTTTTGACTGGTACTGTTATACACACAACAATGGCTGTTTTGAAAATCATACCATTTAGTATTTTGAAATACTGAATAAACCGTAGTATCACCCAAGCGACAGTTATAGTTGACAATCATCGGTTAAGCAGACTAACTACCTTGACGACCATAATGACAAAGCCAATTTCCTGTATGTCTGGGTGGGAGAAGGAAGGTTGCTAAGTTTTGAGTAAAGTAAGATCGTGATTCAGGCCAAAGGTTTTCAGAGGCAGTGTTACAAGAGCGTGTATGTGCGTGTTTCCCTACGAATGTGAGCTTCCTGGCCTAGTCTTTTCCCGGGAAACGGCATATCCTGCCGACACAATAAACAATACCGTTCTCACACACTGGCACACGCAATCACCAAACCCTGTACTTATTACTTAAGGGGGTTGATGAAATGATCCTGAGAACATTTTTATCAAAATTAACACAACGCGTTTCCTGCCAGTGAGAGTAATTGGATGAATAGTGATTGGTTGTTTGATTGTGTGTGTTCCACTGTGTCTCCAAGATTTTCCTTCTGATCATTTTCACCTCAATCAACCCCATGGGTGTTTTTCTGCCCCTGTCTCTGCCTCTTCCTTATCTATGTGCCAGACTTCCTCTTCCTCCACCTCCTCCTCATTACAACCTCTCAACCCCAAATACTGTGTATGAAAGACTTTCCTGGTAAACAGGCGTAGGAATATGATAAACATGGAATTGTGTGTGTCCAGACTTGTCCAACTACATAGTCTTTGTCTTTGCACGTATCCATGCATTTGCAATGAAGTGTGTATGGGGTCGATTATTGTCTCTGAAAATGAGCCATTGTGTGTTCTGTAAATAAGGATCGTTTTGATGTGTTTGTCCTGTTGTTGAAATGGCTGGACTCTGGTGGTAACTTGTTCCCACAGCGATTGCATGCATATTGTCGTTAATCTACAGCAGTGGTACTTATTGCGCGGTCCACAGGCCAAAGCCCTTTCATTTGCGGCTTGCAGTGATTTTTCATATTTTCCATTCATTGTACATGACAATGATGATACAATTTCAATTCAAATGTGTCTAATGCTGGCCCGAAACACTTGATTGAATAAATATATATATATATATATATATTATTACACACACAGTTGAAGTCGGAAGTTTACATACACTTATGTTGGAGTCATTAAACCTCGTTTTTCAACCACTCCACACATTTCTTGTTAACAAACTATAGTTTTGGCATGTCGGTTAGGATCTCTACTTTGTGCATGACACAAGTAATTCGTCCAGCAATTGTTAAGACAGATTATTTCATTTATAATTCACTGTATCACAATTCCAGTGGGTCAGAAGTTTACATACACTAAGTTGACTGTCTTTAAACAGCTTGGACAAATCCAGAAAATGATGTCATGGCTTTAGAAGCTTCTGATACGCTAATTGACATCATTTGAGTCAATTGGAGGTGTACCTGTGGATGTATTATAAGGCCTACCTTCAAACTCATTGCCTCTTTGCTTGACATCATGGGAAAATCATAAGACTCACAGAATGTGATGCAGCAAGTTGTGTGTGTGTGTGTGGTGAACATTTTTATGAGCGACAGGTAGCCCAGTGGTTAGAGCGTTGGACTAGTAACCGAAAGGTTGACAGATCGAATCCCCGAACAGACAAGGTCAAACAAGAATTTGTTCTTAACTGACTTGCCTAGTTAAATAAAAATAATTATTGCGAGGGCACTGAATCACTGGAAATTCTGTGAGTTGCTGGAGGAATACCAGACAGAATACGGCGACTTGATATTTCTCAATGGCTGTCTCAAGTTTTGGAAAGATTTCTCTCTCCTCCCTCAAATCTGTGAAGGAGGATATTTAAAGCTGGCTTTTTAAAATGACATCACCTGCCACCTGAACACGGTGAATCTCCAGCTCCAAGGGAGTTTGAGTCAAGATTCAAGGATATCAGTTCATTGCAATGTGAATTAAGATCAGGTGTTACCCATTTCGGGAGCCTTGTGTCAGACACGGAGTATCCACTTCTGAAGCAATGTGTGCAAAGAGGTGACCATTGTATATCGGCACTTAATCATGTGGAGCAGCATTTTCAACAATGAACATTGTGAAACAAAAACAGACTGACCAATGCACACCTGGATTGCCTCACAAGGATAGCAGCAACACTATACATTTAGAATGAATTCAGTCAAGGAGCAGAGGGGACATTTTCACTCATCCAACTGAGGTAACCCTTAATATGGGTCTTTATACATGTGATGTAGCCTATTTGATATGCTGTACATCAAATCAATTGCATGTGCTCTCTTACTCTGAATTTGTTTAATTGATAATATTGGAAGAAAAAGTACAACAAATGTAAAGATCTGCGCGGCCCTCTGAATGATTGTCTCAACCCAAAGTGGCCCTCTTACAAAAAATAGTGAGTAACGCTGATCTACGGTATGGGTCTCATACATACACACAGCTCCAGTTACTGGTGCCCCCTGGAGGTCAAGATGTGTAATGATAATCTATTCAATGCAAAGAGGTAATCTCAGCTAAACCTCCTTGTACAGTTTCAAAGCCACGGGCAGGCAAACAATGGTGAATGCTCAGACTATTATACTCTGAGGAAGGGGGAAATAATGATGAAAAAACAAGGTTTATCTTATGGAAATCAATTCTGCAAAAAATTGTGTCTTGAGTAATCTAATTTCAGTGGTGACATTTTTGGTCAGGCTCTCACACAAGTACAAATGACTCTGGGACCGTGTTAGACTGTTAGAAAGAGCACACATATTCATATCCCCGTGGTTGTCCAAAATAAGGCAATTATGTTGCTGGTGGATTCTGGGGTTACTTTGTGGGAGGGAAGGCGTTGAAGTCTTTGGCCAAGGGCGGTGTCAGAATGAACAATGGACAAAGGTAAAGTAACCGATATAGAAAGGAGAGAGATTGATGACAGAAGTCAACACAACCCAAGTATGAACCTGCCTCTGAATATTATGTTAAGTGGGAGGGGCTAATAGTTGGCCCATTCTTGTTTCTATTAACTGTGTTAGCCAATACAAACAGTGGGTCACAAACTCACATATTTGGCATTCCAACAAGGCCGGGTCTGATTGGTTCGGCAAGTGCTAGGGGAGAGGTCGGAATTAAATGGGGATCTATTGGGCTTATTGAGTGATGCAAGATGGACTGGGAGAGGGTGGGGAGACCTGACAGAGATGGATAGATGAAACGAAAGAGAAATTTAGCTGTGTAGAAAAATGTGAACCAGCCCCACAAGCACAGCCAGACTTATATTTCAGAGTGGCTCTTCTCTCACGCTCCTCTATTTTTTAAAATCTTAACTGTTTTTTTCTTTTTCCAGGGAATAAATTCAGAAAGAAATGCCAGCCCTGTAACCCATGTCTTTCATCGCTCTTCTTTAACACCCCTCATTTTCCAATTTTCCCTCCATGGTCCTATGGACACATACACAGGACACACACACACACACAGGACACACACTGTTCAGTCCTTTTTGAAGTCCCAAAGTCCAGAGTAATACCCCCTCTCTGTTTGGGAACAATGGACCCAGGGCCCCACCCTGCCCCACTCTTCCCCCACTACCGTCCTCCCTCTCTGGGCCTCAGTGTCGGCTCTAAGTCCTTGTATTAGGCAGAGTCTGGTGCCGCTGAATGGACCCAAACTCAGCCGCTGCTCCACCTGATAATCCGTGCTCGGACGAGCCGATTAGACGCCCCCGCGGCATTCCGATCCACTCAGCCGTAACTCCGACCAGTCACCTCTTAGGCTGTATTAGTGTGGCATTATGACCCGATGTGGGGAAAAAAAGATTCTGAGGTTAGTGTAATTGCTCTAGGTTTGAGTGATGGGTGATGGCTCTAGACTATGGCATTGATGGTAATTGCTGTGGAGTTTCACAGTGGTCAGGTGTTGCGAGCTTGTCAGCTGGTGTAACCTCATGTTTTTTTAAATAGACAACTGAACCTCAAAGCAGGTGATTCTCCACACTATCCATCTCAGGGCTTTTAAATGCACGGGAGCAGCACATTACTTGCTGACCGTGTGTGTGCTTGTATGTGTGTGTCCAAGGACCCTCTGGTGCCGACTTTGCGATTGTCCGACCTTTGATCCCGAGTGAGCCCTCCTCCCCTCAGATGTTCAACATTCCACAGGGCGATAGAGTGCAGAGATGAGAGAAGGAGATGGAGGGAGGGGGTAGAGGTGAAGAAAAAAGCTAAACGCTGGCCAGAGATTAAAGTAGATAGATCAGGCTCCTGCCCATGAAGAGGCTCTAATAAATCAAGAATTCACTCGAGACGAGGAGAGGTTGAAACAGTCTGGAGTCTATTTTGCACTAGACACAATACACACAAAACCACTTGACGTTCGCTGGCTGTTTATCGTCGTCATTCATTATCCCCCTTATCATCTCACACACACAGATTCCTCAGTAAACCTAATACACACACACACACACACACACACACACAATCGTAGTTGCATATCTGTCATCGTTCCACAAATCCTCCATAAGTAGAGAATGCAGTCACCCCTCCCGCCTGTAAATGTTGCTGTCATTAAAACTGAGCATCCGAGGAACAACAGAGGGCATAAATGAGCTCTAACCATAGTGAGAAGCAATTCAGGTGCCATTTTCAATATGGAGTCTGAAATCAAGAGAAGCTGTTTAGAGTCTGCCAGAGTGATGGTGACAACGTTTGACATTGTTAACTTTTCAATCAGGCATTCTTTGAAGTGCCTTTAATCAGTCGTGCTGCAAAAGCCCCCGGGATAAATAAACTATTTACAATTAATAAAGGGGCCCCTCATGGGTGAGTATTCAGCCCCCTGTTCATTTGTGTTAGTAAGATATTCCATCAGAGGGTGCGAATAGTACCACTGTATGAAACGGTGGCATTGATGAAGAAACTGCAATAGTCACACACACACACACACACAAAGTTTACCACAGAGGAAAAGCCATTCGCAGCGAGAGGCCCCTGACCCTCTCATTCACATGGCTCCCTCACTCCCAGCCTGAGGGTGACTTTATTACCCTTTTTTTTTGTTTTAATTGCACTGCCCTTTGACACCCCCCCTTTTGATGAATACTTTGGAACCATACCACAAACAACTTTTAAATCAGGGGGAGAGCGAGTGTGCGTGCTCGGTCGTGTGGTTACTGTTTGAGGAGGATACTAGGTCAAACGCAGCATACGAACATGTTTGCTCAATAGTATTATCGATTTAGCTGGGATTGTGAGTGTCAGGCAAAATGACCACTCTACAGTGGAACTTGTAAACTGTGTGTGGCAGCTAGGCAAACTGTAGATAAGCACTAAGCTGTCCTAGCACACAGTCAGTGGAATAATAATTACTGGCCCTGTGTTTGCTTAATATGCCACTATTATGCAGCTAGATGGATGTTGACTCGCTTAATTAGTATACAGAGCGAAACGGTTGCTCTTTTTACCGGCCCCAACACTACTCTTGCCACGGTGCTGTTAATCTGGTCATCTGCATTGAGGGAAAGCAATGAAGCGGGGAGGCAGAGGGGGTTGTGCTGGAGGGGTGGGGGAAGGGTAGTGGGCACTAGGAGTTTGGAGCCACAGCGTCTGTCCTTTAACCAGGGGGTCCACCGGTAACAAACAACACCAGCTAATGAGCGACAAGGGCCTCTCTCCGCTTGTGCACTTTGATCGTTACTCACACATGGACCTTGTCACCCCCCCGGAACACATCCCAAATGTCACTTCTTGTGTTCATTGCTTTCATGGGGTGAAGCTGGAATTCTCAACAACAAAAAACAGATACCCAAGAGCCAAAATGGCTCCAATGTGGAGTTTTCATTGGCAGATGTGCAAATACCCAACCCAGGACTATGGAGCAACCCATCTCTCACAGAGCTGTGTGGTGCAAAGGCGTCAGCATGCTTCAGTTCGACTTTGACTAGCCAAACTGAATGAGTATGATCCCATGCTCCCTGAAAAGATATTCACTTGAAAAAAATGAAGAGGAAAGCGGCAATATTACCCCAGGACATTAGAGGCGGATGAGCTGGTAATGGGCCATCTACAGCCAAACAAGGAAGAAATGACACACCTAAACAAGGAATACACACGCAGGAGAATAAAATTGTGTATATAGAGACACTTGACTGGCGAGAAATGCATTTTTTTTATTGCCCGGGATCTACTAGATTTGATGTGCCTAGTAACACACATAATAGGCGAGATACGGAGACAGAAGATGCCCGCTACAGGTTCACAATGGTGGCTGTAGGGGCATATGGCCGAAAGAGCTAGGGTGAAGTGTTTCAGGAGTTCTTTTGGGTCCAAACTGCTGCAGAAGACCCTCGATTTACCACCGCCAGGCCAGCTGTCCTGCCAGGTACCACAACGTTTTCATGGGACATGCGCCTTTCCCCCTACATGAGAACCTCATGCGCCCTTATCCAGGTATGTTGATTATAGAATGTTGGAATCAATTTCACTTTTTCTGTTTCTAATTTCCCTTGTTACTGCATACATGTATGCACCTCTATATGAAAAAATGGCACTTATCAAGGCTTTTGGAATATGGTTCCTGAACTTTGTTTTTGTTTACTAAATTCATATCTGACATTTATCTTGTTAGACTCCCGTGAGAGGTATCTCAATAAACCTGGGTGTACCTGAAACTAGCACCACTCTTGTTGTCGGAGAGTCAGAAATTGCATTCGGCATCATGGCTGCAAGAAGGAGGATTCTTGATGGATGCACACACTGTTGTTTGTGTGCACTGTGAACCAGTAGAGTTCTAATCTTTTTAATAAAATGAAACCTGATTCTGGGACGTCTGTGTGCAATCATTTACACTGAAAAATATAAATGCAACGTGAAGTGTTGGACCCATGTTACATGAGCTGAAATAAAAGATCCCAGAAATATTCCATGAGCACAAAAAGCTTATTTCTCTCAAATTTTGTGCACATATTTGTTTACATCCCTGTTACTGAGCATTTCTCCGTTGCCAAGATAATCCATCCACCTGACGGGTGTGGCATATCAAGGAGCTGATTAACCAGCATGCCTATTACAGAAGTGCACCTTGTGCTGGGGGACAATAAAAGGCCACTCTAAAATATGCAATTGTGTCACACACCACCACAATGTCTCAAGTTTTGAGGGAGCATGCAATTGGCATGCTGACTCCAGGATTGTCCCAGAGCTGTTGCCAGAGTATTGAATGTTAATTTCTCTACCATAAGTCGCCTTCAATGTCGTTTTAGAAAATTTGGCAGTACGCCCAACTGGCCTCACAACCGCAGACCACATGGTGTCGTGTGGGCGACCGGTTTGCTGATGTCAACGTTGTAAACAGCGTGCCCCATGGTGGGGTTATGGTATGGGCAGGCATAAGCTACGGACAACAAACACAATTGCAATTTGAATTCACAGAGATACCGTGATGAGACGTTGTCGTGCCATTCATTCGCCGCCATCACCTCATGTTTCAGCATGATAATGCATGTCCCCATGTCGCAATGATCTGTACACAGTTCCAGGAAGCTGGATATCTCCCATTTTCTCCCATGGCCTGCATACTCACCAGACTTGTCACCCATGTTTGGGATGCTCTGGGTCGAAGTGTAAGACAGCATGTTACAGTTCCCTCCAATATCCAGCAACTTCGCACAGCCATTGAAGAGCAGTGGGACAACATTCCACAAGGCAAATGTTAGTCACACCAGATACTGACTGGTTTTCTGATCCACACCCCTACCTTTTTTAAAGGTACAGTATCTGTGGCCAACTGACGGATATCTGTATTTCCAGTCGTGAAATCCATAGATTAGGGCCTAATAAATTAATTTCAATTGACTGATTTCCTTATATGAACTGTAACTCTGTTGTATTGACATGAAGAAATGCAGAGCTTTTTCAGAAAACAAATAAACCTTTTATTCTTGCTTCTGAAATTAAGCCACAATACAAAATTGTCTGCTGAGAACAGACGCGTAAACAAGTGCCTATGGAGTAAAATAAGTGTCGGGGTGTAGTTGCACATCTTTCTGAATGTAAATATTTCTGAAAGAGTGCAACCGTGTCTGCTATGAACAGACATGTAAAACCCCAAAAAAGTGTTGATAGAATAAAATGAACGTGTCTAGTGTCTGACGCCTGAGTTGTCTGAACAACTTCAGAACAACTTGTTAATTTCATTGCGGTCCCAGTCGTTTGGTCCATGTCATTTTCTTGAAGTCATGCACAAACTCATGCAGCTGGTGGTCAAATTCCTCCCGGAGTTTTGGCGAGAGTTTGTCCATGAAATCAGCTATAGGTGCCAGGACCCTGTGGAGCGGATGGGATGAGGGGGAAATGAGGAGTGTCTGGAGAGCAGAGGAGGAAAAAAGACCACAGAACAGAGGAAAGGGGATCAAAGTAAAGTCTGATTTTTATTTTAATTTTTTTAACTTCTGGGACAAGCTGGTGGCTCTATGCATATGACAATGCCTTTGTGTCAAGGACTGAGTCTGCAGCTCTTTTTCCTCCCTTTACCAGACTTTGCTACCAAACTTTGACTTTGGTAACACCAATGTGGGTAGCTTATGTTTTTCTTTATCTGACAAAATTGTTTGATCAAAAGTTGTGACGATCTTTAGTTTAGTTGGTTGTCTTTCCATGCATGAGTATGCTGCTAGGCTAGCTAGCCAATAGCCAGCCAAGAAGCTTGCGCTAGCTATTGTTAGCCAAACATGACTACTCTTCGTTGACTACAATAGAAAATACAACACACCCCATCCTTTGGTGAAGACAGCATGTTCCTTTCTGGCTTTGTGTGCCGAACAAGCCAGCAGCAACATTTCTGGAGCAGCCTTTCTACCGGGATCTCCACTGCGGCCCATGTTTTTCTTTTTCTTTGCTTTGACAAACTTGTTGCAAACCCTACCCACTTTTTAGAATGAATTGGCATTTATGTAGAATTGTACTGGGGAAGGTACTTTTTACTTACTCGGTCAAATGATGCTCGAAGTTGTCGTTCGCCATGTTGAATCCACACGAGTTTCGGGATGAATCGACAAGCAAAAACTTGCGGCAACCCGACAGTTGACCAATCACGGATGAAGGGGTGTCCATTTCAGCTTCCGAACTTCAGCTTGCCCTTGAGAAAAAAAATGGTTGTGTGCCCAAACAGCCGACAAAACCCTAACCGAATTCCAAAATGAACAAAAACGGCACAATGTCAGCATAATATATACACAAACTGTACCAAACTGTTTCGGTTGGGAAGCATGCGGCCGCCTTAATAGGGGGTGGATATAACACGCCACACACTAGCTGGCTTTGTGAGAGTTCCCCCAAATGCAGAGTTGCACATGTATTCATTGCAAAAGCAATAAAACTCTATCTAAGACACACATTCGGGGCGTGTGTTGTGAAAACATTTAAGCTGGGTGAGTTTACTCCATTTCTCCGTTACTCTGGGCACCCTGGTGATGCAGACCAATTCAGGCAGGAGGAGTTGGTAATGGATAAGCACAGCTTAAGTAACTGAACACTGGGTGAGGGGGTGGTGGTTGTTTTGCTAGAGGCTAGAGCCAGCTACTGCTCTCCAGTTTGGTGTGTGTGTGTGGTGATGGATGGGGATGAACGCATATCTCTGTGAAAGAATGACGGGAAAGAAAGGTAGAGAAGGAGAGCAAAAAGAAAGAGGAGGAGGGTGGGAGTGTAGGTGATTTTTTTTTTTTTAACTGGGTGGAACTAGGGGCCTCTTCACACTACGCTACCTTGACACAAATCAGGTCCGGGAGAGGTAGTTTAGAGTCAGATATACAGTTGGAGTCGGAAGTTTACATACACTTAGGTTGGAGTCATTAAAACTCGTTTTTCAACCACTCCACAAATTTCTTGTTAACAAACTATAGTTTTAGCAAGTCGGTTAGGACATCTACTTTGTGCATGACACAAGTAATTTTTCCAGCGATTGTTTACAGACCGATTATTTCCTGTATAATTCACTGTATCACAATTCCAGTGGGTCAGAAGTTTACATACACTAAGTTTACTTTGCCTTTTAAACAGCTTGAAAAATTCCAGAAAGTTATGTCATGGCTTTAGAAGCTTCTGATAGGCTAATTGGTGGTGTGGATGTATTTCAAGGCCTACCTTCAAACTCAGTGCCTCTTTGCTTGACATCATGGGAAAATCAACCAAGACCCCAGAAAAAAATTGTAAACCTCCACAAGTCTGGTTCATCCTTGGGAGCAATTTCCAAACACCTGAAGGTACCACATTCATCTGTACAAACAATAATTTGCAAGTATAAATACCATGGGACCACGCAGCCTTCATACCGTTGAGGAAGGAGATTGGTTCTGTGTCCTAGAGATGAACGTACTTTGGTGCTAAATGTGCAAATCAATCGCAGAACAACAGCAAAGGACCATGTGAAGATACTGGAGGAAATGGGTACAAAAGTATCTATATCCACAGTAAAACGAGTCCTATATCGACATAACCTGAAAGACCGCTCAACAAGGAAGAAGCCATTGCACTGCCATAAAAAAGCTAGACTATGGTTTGCAACTGCACATGGGGACAAAGATCGTACTTTTTGGAGAAATGTCCTCTGGTCTGATGAAACAAAAATAGAGCTGTTTGGCCATAATGACCGTCGTTATTTTGAGGGAAAAGGGGGAGGCTTGCAAGCTGAAGAACACCATCCCAACCATGAAGCACGGGGGTGGCAACATGTTGTGGGGGTGCTTTGCTGCAGGAGGGACTGGTGGACTTCACAAAATAGATGGCTTCACGAGAAAGGAAAATTATGTGGACATATTGAAACAACATCTCAAGACATCAGTCAGGAAGTTAAAGCTTGGTTGCAAATGGGTCTTCCAAATGAACATGACCCCAAGCATACTTCCAAAGTTGTGGCAAAATGGCTTAAGGACAACAAAGTCAAGGTAGTGGAGTGGCCATCACAAAGCCCTGATCTCAATCCTATAGAAAATGTGTGGGCAGAACTGAAAAAGTGTGTGCGAGCAAGGAGGCCTAAACCTGATTCAGTTACACCAGCTCTGTCAGGAGGAATGGGCCAAAGTTCACCCAACTTATTGTGGGAAGCTTGTGGATGGCTACCTGAAACGTTGGACCCAATTTGAAAAATTTTAAAGGCAATGCTACCAAATACTAATTGAGTGTATGTAAACGTTTTACCCACTGGGAATGTGATGAAAGAAATAAAAGCTGAAATAAATCATTCTCTCTACTATTATTCTGAAATTTCACCTTCTTAAAATAAACTGGTGATCCTAAGGGAATTTTACTAGGATTAAATGTCAGGAATTTTGAAACACCTTAGCCAAATACATTTTAAACTCGGTTTATGTAAACTTCCGACTTCAACTGTAGATTTGAAATCTCTCTTTAAGAGAAAGTAGTTTGGAAGACATAACCCATCTGAGTGGAACAGTGTAAGACAACCTCTCTCAACACATGTCTACTGGTATGAAGGTAATTATTTAGGGGACAACATTTTTGCTCTGTTAGCCACATAGAAAATGTATGGCTTTAAAAAATATCCACACGTGTGTATCATTGCATTAATCAAGTTTGCAAACGTATGTGCAATATGGTTTAGATGAAGCTCCCGTATAGTTTGAATTGCTATCCTTATTTTGTTAGTATGTAGACAATGGCATTTACGGTATGCTAAAAGCTGCACTCACAAACCGAGAAGTTGCAAATCTGATGTTGAAGAGACATACTGTTGATCTCACTAGACATATTTGACAAATGTAAATCTGCCCGAGGACTGCTGGTGTAAAAAGCTTAGAGGACTGGAGGGAGAAGAGGCAGGCAGATAGTCTGACTGTATCTGCTCCCTGTGTGTGTGTAGCTGTAATGAGAGGGGGAGTGTGGCTGGAGACAGAAACAGACAGGGACCAGACGTGTGTGTCTGTCCTTAATGAAAGGGGTAAATGCTCAGGAGAGACCTGGCCTCATATTCATACCGCTCACTCTTTCGGGCGGCGGTGGTGCGTGTTTTGTGATTAGGCACCCCTTGTCTGTGCATGCCTGGTGTCTAGCTCTGTCTGCAGTTTAGTATCGATACTCATCTCCTGGCCCGGTGTCCTGAATGACTGCTAATGTTTCTCTGTAAACATCGCTGGGTGCCAGGGGGGAGCCGGGATCAATGTTCACTCAGGACTAGCTCCCAGCACAGACGGCACTGCTGTCCACAATCATCCATATTTCTATACATCCACCCAACTCACTTTCCCACTTGTGTTTTCTCCCTACCTGCTGCTCATGCCTCTCCATCTCCTCCATGATTTCCCCTGTTGAATACGTGGCACACGCCACCGGCCGATACAAACTTCAAAATTGTATTGTTTTTTCTTTGCCGCCCTGACGCCATCGCCATACTTATTAATCCCTATGACACTTGTGACTCGACTAACCCCCTCTTTCCCCCTTTGATCTTCGTCCTCAGGTTCCTAAGGGACAGCTATGCGGTGGAGGTGCGTCTGAACGACTACCTGGACATCGTGTGCCCCCACTACCCGCTGGGCGAGGTGGCATCGCAGGATGCTGAGCGCTACGTGCTCTACATGGTGGAGCGGGAGGACTACGACGCTTGCAAGCCTCAGTCCTACGACCAGATGCGTTGGGAGTGCGGCCACCCCTTCGCCCCCCACGCTGCTGAGAAGTTCTCCGAGAAGTTCCAGCGTTTCACCCCCTTCACCCTGGGCAAGGAGTTCCGCCAGGGAGAGAGCTACTACTATATCTGTAAGTGTCTAGCTATTTTTTTTTATCCATGTAAGTAAATTTGTAAGAGAACCCTAAAGTCAACGTTTGTTTGACGTTTTCAGACTTCAAAAGTAGTCGTGTCAAAATGCGAGTGAGGTGAAATGTTCCTTTTAAGTAAGGAAAAAATGTGAGGGGAAAAGCACTGCCGATGACATAGATGTGTATGACCCTTAGTAAAGCACCCAGACAAACAAGTCGTCACCTTGAAGGCGTATGTTAACATTCAGTGAATGTTGGCATGCTACGTTGTGTTGTTGGCATGCTATGTTGTGCATCAGCGCTCACATGGTAGCTAGCAGATAGCTGGTGGCCCAATCACCCAGAGAGGCGACGCTGTGACCCTGAGTGTGTTGTAATTAGATGAGCGATAGGACGGGACACCCTCCCCCTGTTCACAGATGGCTGCAGGTCGTGTGTGCGTGTGCATCTGTCTGTCTGTCTGTGGAGGTAGATTAAGGTGACACAGGAGGATAAGTGCATTTGCTTTTCTGTAATCAACGCCAGTCTTTGTCCCTTCCCCTCTCCAGCCAAACCTCTGCACCACCACGGACAGGAGTGCCTCAGGCTCAGGGTAGACGTCGTAGCTACTGATGGTAAGTTTCACTGCCCAAGTGGTTGGGTGGTCAAAAGTAGTGCACTATATAGGGAATAGGGTGCCATTTGGAATGTAACCTTTGTCTGACAATGATGATGATGATTTTAGCTCCAGGCTGCAGTATGGCAGAGGAATTGATTATTTTTCTCATCCAGGTTCTCAAGAGGCCAGGGTTGCAACTGGAGGAGCTGCAGCTGTACCTGGAGCTGAGGATGGAGCACACAACCCTTCCAACAGGCTGCCTGCAGGTATGTTAATGCCCAAACCATTGGGCCAGTTGTATTCTCTATGGGCCAGTTGTACTTGATCCTAGGACTGAACGTTTAGGGCCGGTTTGAAAGACGTGATGGGAGGGGGGACCATTTAATACATGTTTGAATAAGGCTGTAACGTAACAAAGTGGAAAAAGTCGAGGGGTCTGAATACCTTCCAAATGCATTGTATATGCCAATGGAGATTCTTCATTGATGATGCTTTTTTAATCCAGGACTAGGATTAATCTGTGTCGGGGAAACCGGCCCTTGAAGTTAAGATTAAGGATGAGTTAACATGGACTAATATATATATATTCTATATTTTCACCATACAGATGACCCAGTGGTAATCCTGCCAGAGGTCCAGAAAAGTGTGCGGACAAATTCGTCGGTGTCAAAGGCGTCCTTCTCCATCCTGTCATTGTTTGTCCCAGTCTTATTATTGCTGCTGTTACAGTGAGACTACAAATCTCAGACTTGGAGGACATACAATGAAGTTGGGTCTGTGGGGAACCACAGGCACAAAAGACAGTTCTCAAAGCCCAAGTGCTGGTCACTGGGAGAGGGACAAATTTGAGTCTCGTAAGTACGGATGGACACATGCACTGAGTGTGCCGAGTGAGAATTTGGTTAGAGTTTTGTGGGAAGGCACTGAGCTTTCTCAAGATGTCAGTATTTCCTGGAGAGATTTTGTTCTCTTTAAGGTTAGTGTTTTGCTCTTCTCCTCCAAAAAAAAACACAATTCATTTTGGAAAAGTGCAGAAGAGAATTTTGAAGAGGAACATAAATGGACGAAGAACAATCACAGACGACAAAAGCTAAATGACTTTCTTATATGGACAACTATTTGGATTTGATATGAATTTGTGTTAGAAAAAAACTGCATTTAGTGTTACATCTTCTCTAAGCTTTTGAGCCAAAGAATACAGTGATCATCTCTTCAGTATTTAACTATTCTATTACAACCTTGACTATTGTGTTCTGTTTGTGTTATTGTACTGTAATTGAGTGGCGCTAAATGTCCTAGTGATTCTTTCTCAATGTAGCATTGACAAAAGCAGGGGATGTGTTAGCGAACTATCAATGTTCCTGTGCAGACGCGACCATGTGCTTTCACAGCACTAACCATACAGCACAACAACAACAGACACTGACTGATGCACAGACTGACATCACAACACAGACCCATGACATAGTAGACACTGCATGGAAAGGTATTGTGTACATTCTGTGAAATCATTTGTAAAAGTTTGCAGCTGAAAGATTGACTGTATGTTTAACAAAGCTCTCTCTGAGGGGGGAGAGTGTTAGAATTAGTGTTTCAGTGAGAGAAAGTGTGCGAGGGAGAGCTAGAGGTCAAACAAAATGTTCAAACTGCCAAAAGCAAACACGGATACGGTACATTGTGTGAAGCAGTGTAAGGCAGGCCTTTTCTGTATGTCAGATCATGCACCCGTACCGTTTAAACTGACAAACAAAATAAACCAGACTGAACTATGCTCATCACAGTACTTGCCAGAGCAGTGTTTCACTATGCAACACTGTTCTCTACCTCTACTTACACTAAAAAGTCAACCAAGTAAAAATGTTTATTCAAAAACAGTTGACATTTGGTTGGTAATACACTATATAAACACAAAGTATGTGGATTTGGCTATTTCAGCCACACCAGTTGCTGAGAGGTTTATAAAATCGAGCACACTGTCACGCAATCGAGCACACAGTCATGCTCTATAGACAAACATTGGCAGTAGAATGGCCTTACTGAAGAGCTCAGTGACTTTTAACGTGGCACCATCATAGAATGCCACCTTCCCAACAAGTCTGTTTGTCAAATTTCTGCCCTGCTAGAGCTGCCCCAGTCATAAATGCTGTTATTGTGAAGTGGAAACATCTAGGAGCAACAACAGCTCAGCTGAACAGAACCGCTGTATCGTGCAAATATCATCTGTCCTCTGTTGCAACACTCACTACCGAGTTCCAAACTGCCCCTAGAAGCAACGTCAGCACAATAACTGTTTGTCGGGAGCTTCATGAAATGGGTTTCCATGGCTGAGCAGCCGCACACAAGCCTAAGACCACCATGTACAATGCCAAACGTTGGCTAGAGTGGTGTAAAGCTCTCCACAATTGGAGCAGTGGAAATGCTTTCTCTCTGATGAATCACGCATCACCATCTGGGTTTGGCGGATGCCAGGAGAATGCTACCTGCCCCAATGATAGTGCCCTGACCTCAACCCCATCAAACACCGAACCAGGCCTAATCGCCCAACATCAGTGCCCGACCTCACTAATGCTCTTGTGGCTGAAAGGAAGCAAATCCAGGAAAGCAATGTTCACACGTCTAGTGGAAAGCCTTCCACGAATAGTAGAGGTTATAGCAGCAAAGGGGGGACCAACTCCATATTAATGCCCATGATTTTGGAATGAGATGTTTGACGAGCAGGTATCCACATACTTTTGGTCATGTAGTGTAATTTACAATTTGGTTGTATTATAATGTAATTTGCCAGTCAGGGTTATACTGCTATGGTAAGATTATCGGCCTACACACCCAGTCAGGCACACAGAACTCACTGAAACCACAAGACACCGTATCAATCACAGCTGCCAAGCCCAACATCACAGGGTGGTTTGAACAACAGACAACATTATATGACTAACATTGAGTCAATCCTTTTTGTTACCTTATTTTGTATATGTGTAAGTAAAGTGTATTATATGTGTATATATATATATATATAGAAGATTATATAAAGAATCAATTTGATAATTATGATTAATGTGAAATAAAATATATTTTTGTGAAAACAAGAACAATGTGGTTTCCCTTCCTCTGACTTTATAATTTCCCCTTTTCTTTTTTTATACCCCCTAACAGATTTCTGTTATATTAGTGGAAAGAACATCACGGAGATAAGTTGATAGCTATAATAATGATCACTCCGATTAATATGGAGTTAAATACAGATGTTCACGCCACTTTTTCCAAGGCCAATTTCTCCCCCCTGCCCTTCTCATTTCTCCATGTCCCCATCTTAGTCATCCTCTCCTGCTCTGTTTGTATTTCCATCCATTGTTCTCTTCCTTTCTCTCTTCCCAGAGGAGCTTTATGGCTGTGACAGTAAAAACAGCTGTGGCACCAAAGTGTGGTGCCACAGCACTCCCCTGTGTTTTCAAAGTGGTTGTCATAAATTAGGTCCAGCAGACGGTTGACCCTTCAGAGAGAGAACATAATGGGAGCCTGTTGAGGAGAACTGCTCCTCTGTTGACTTGCTCCTCCTGCCCTGACATCAGTAAACGTGAAGAGTGTTGAGTAACAGGTGTAAAATTGTTATCACCATACTGAACGTAAGGGCAGTCTAGACACAGCAAAGGCAAGAAAAGCCAGGCTGAGAACAATGTCTTCAACTGTAAAAAGAAAAAAGAAAAAGGGCAAGGCATGGTCAGTAGTGCACATTTCTGTAAATAATAAAACAAAACATTTGTCTGTAAACATCAATCGTCAGTGCAGCTAGACATGTAGCCATATACAATGGATTAGGAAAGTATTCAGAACACCTTCCCCTTTTCCACATTTTGTTAAATTGCATCCTTATTCTAAAATAGATTAAATTAAATGTTTTGCTCATCAATCTACACACAATACCCCATAAAGCAAAAACAGTTTTTTAGAAATACCTTATTTACATAAGTATTCAGACACTCGAAATTGAGCTCCGGTGAATCCTGCTTCCATTGATCATCCTTGAGATGTTTCTGCACATTGATTGGACATGATTTGGAAAGGAACACACCTGTCTAAGGTCCCACAGTTGACAGTTCGTCAGTGCAAAAACCAAGCCATGAGGTTGAAGAAATTGTCTGTAGAGCTCTGAGAAAGGAGCGAGAATCCAAGCGACACGTCTGGTGGAAACCTGGCACCATCCCTACGGTGAGGCATTTTGGTGGCAGCATCATGCTGTGGGGATGTTCTTCAGCGGCAGGGACTGGGAGACTAGTCAGGATCGAGGGAAAGATGAACAGAGCAAAGTACAGAGATCCTTGATGAAAACCTGATCCAGATTGCTCAGGTTCTCAGACTGGTGCGAAGGTTCACCTTCCAACAGGACAATGAACCTAAGCACACAGCCAGACAACGCAGGAGCGGCTTCGGGACAAGTCTCTGAATGTCCTTGAGTGGGCCAGCCAGAGGCCGGACTTGAACCCCATCGAACATCTCTGGAGAGACCTGAAAATAGCTGTGCAGCAACGCTCCACATCCAACCTGACAGAGCTTGAGAGGATCTGCAGAGAAGAATGGGAGAAACTCCGCAAATACAGGTGTTCCAAGCTTGTAGCGTCATACTCAGGGCTGTAATTGCTACCAAAGGGGCTTCAACAAAGTACTGAGTAAAAAAGTCTGAATACTTTTGTAAATGTGATTAGGTTTTTTTTCTTCATAATTTTGCAAATAAAAAAATAAAAAACCTGTTTTGCTTTGTCATTATGGGGTGTTGATTGATGAGGAAAAAATACAATTTAATTAATTTTAGAATAAGGCTGTAACGTAACTAATTGTGTAACAAAGTTGAGGGGTCTGAATACTTTCGAATGCACTGTACGACATAACCATTTCCAAAAACTGTGAGCCAATCTCATAGGTCAGGACAAACAGCATTTTACATCAGCAGTTGGGAGGATACAATAATCTGGAGTTTCCAGAGCCTAGGGGGTTGTTATCTAAAGTTATGGTCATTGTATGCGTCCAAAATTGCACACACAAAAAAAAAAAAAAAATTGTGTACTACTATTGACCAGACCTATGTGCCCTGGTCAAATGTAGTGCACTATATAGGGAACAGGGTGACATTTGTGGCGCACTCATGTTGTAGCATCTGTAACCTTGCTGGGCGGTACTGCGGTTGTGGAAACGGAACCGTGTGATCACAATTGGCTGACTTTATAATCTCATTGTAGTTATTTATTATGCAGTGGTGTGTGCAGATTACATTTCATCAATATCAAATGAACACAAATAGAACATAGCTCGCCAAAGTATTCGGAAGGAGAGCCCCCTGAGTGGTTGCCTAGCCCACTGGCTAGAAATGACAGAGAGTAGGTCTACGGGTCAGGGTCACGGAGGGCTGAAGGAAAGGAACACAGACTGGTCACTGTCAACAACACAGCCAGGCAGCTCGGCTCAGGCTCTCTCTCCAATCGGGGAGCATCCTGGCACCCTGCCATCGGAGCGTGGTCTGGGTGTGGTCTGCTCTTCCCAGCAAATAGTCCTGTCACACGCTCTTCTCACCCATCATGCCTCTGCCAGGGTCATCTATCTTGTTTTCCAGCTCCAGCTCAGCTTTCCTGACCTTGTCACTTACCCAGGCTTTCTCTTTCTCTCTGCCTGACCCTGTCTCTAGCTCTCTTTTCAGCCCAGTTCATCCCTTTCTTTCTGTCTTTTTGTCCTCCTTCTACCTCTCTGACTTCGCCAATATTCCTATCTTTTTGAAGGTTCTTAGGTTTACTGTGAAATGTATAGGAGAGGAAAGGGTTTTTCTGTACGCTAGAAGGATTAGCTATACTTTAAACTCGTCTGTGTTGATGACACTAATCTTAGTGCTGTCAATGTCTCTGGATCCCTGTAGGACTGGCGAGGACCTATGTGTGACCCTCTATCCTTCCCTTCTTGCTCGATCTCTGGTTTGTTTGTTCCCAGTTTTTCGGCACTCCTCTCACACTGTTGTAGCCCAGCTCAGCAAGCAGAGGGAGTGCCGAAAAACAGGGGGAACATTCTGCGTGCATAAGTCATCTCTTTCTCTCTCTTGCTGCCTCTCTGTCAGATCCTCCCATGCCAAAACCAGTCCTCTCATGAAATTGTTAGGCGAAATTTCAAAACAAAAAAAAGTCTACAGAAAGAACATGCAGCACCAATAGGGAGTGTCTGCAACAAAAATAATTATTAAGTAACACTGAGCGTGTCTTTCTGTGAGAGAACTCAGATGAGTTTGACTTGTACAGAACGTATCACTTTATGTTTCAAAACAAATGAATCATTCAAAATGAACCATCCTTTTACCAGCAATGTAGAAACAATGGTGTGTCAACTCTAAATCTATCAAACATATTTTATGTCATTTAGCAGACGCTTTAATCCAAAGCAATTTACAGTCATGCATGCATACATTTAACGTACAGGTGGTCCCAGGAATCGAATCCACTGAGCTGGCATTGCAAGTGCCTTGCTCTATCAACTGAGCCACAGAGGACCACAAGGAGCATATCTCATACAAACATCTATTCAGAACATTTGTTCAAGGTAATTCACAATTTGACGTTGATGTTACGAGTTAACGTTTGGCTTCCAGACTAACAGCTCATGGTTCCGAGAAAGGGGAGTATTTGATAGTTGTGCGTGTTAGTGAATAACAGATCATTGATCGATTTATCTTGGTATCAGATAATGACTCAACCTACTCATGACACAGATTCATACAATTCCACATAAAATCAGACAAAAATATGAAAGTAACCTTTCTTTGAATTTAACAGTGTCGATTGAATCGGTTGAATATTCTATACAAAGAATTCAATCTGTTGACTATACTATTCAAATAGTTCAAGTGGTAGGCATTATCTGATAACAATAATGAAGCAGTCATTTATGAATATACACTTTCATTACTAACATTCCCAACTACACTGTCAAAATGAAGTGCTTTATAACACTAAATCTAGTGGCAACTGAGGCCTATACCATAGGACCAGGAGCTATTGGCCTGGAGGTCAAAGGTTAATTCATAACATCAACATCAAATTTTATTAGTCACATGCGCCGAATACAACAGGTACCTTACAATGAAATGCTTACTTTCGAAACCCTAACCAACAATGCAGTTTTAAAAAAAACATAAGAATAAGTGATAAAAGTAACAAGTAATTAAAGAGCAGCAGTAAAATAACAATACCGAGACAATATACAGGGGGATACCGGTACAGAGTCAATGTGTAGGGGCACTGGTTAGTTGAGGTAGTACGTACATGTAGGTAGAGTTATTAAAGTGACTATGCATAAATGACAACAGAGAGCAGCAGTGGTGTAAAGGGGGAGGAGGTCTGGGTAGCCATTTGATGAGATATTCAGGAGTCTTATGGCTTGGGGGTAGAAGCTGTTTAGAGCCTCTTGGACCCAGACTTGGTGCTTCTGTACATAAGAGACGGTAGCGGCAAAATTATGTACAAAATAAGTAAAAAATAAGTTTAAAAAAAAGTTACAAATAAACTAACAAAAAAACAATCGGCTGGGGGGGCGCGTAAAACGTCTGCCTTCTTCTCTGGCGCCATCTTATGTATCACATCATGAATGAATATACTCTGTACAATGCAAGTCAACACATGCTTTTCACCTGAGAAACTGTATGGATGGTAGCTGTGAGTTTGACTTGTCTGTCCTGGCCAGGACTCACTTGAAAAGGAGATGTCAATCTCAATGTTACTTTCCTGGTGAAATAAAAGGATCGTCCTTCAGCAGTGAGAAGATGTTTAGACTGATTCTCAGAATATCAGATGAATTAACCTATTTGAATGTCACACTATTTGGGGACCAAAACATGACACATTTTCGATTTAACTTTTTAACATTCTTCTTCTTCTCTGGCTTATTACTTATCACAAAACACATCTAACAAAGACATAATGCTTGGGCCCATAAGGCATACAACATTGGGTCTCAAGGTCTATCATAACTGCCTCTCTTCCAAACATCACATTGAGTTATAACAGTCTTCAAAGTTGATATCACAGAATCTGTCAGTGGTACATTGAAATGCAATGGTAGCATTACACCGCCTTTGCTGTTGGAATCACAACTCATAGTGCTGCAAGTCCCGCCTCTCCCATCTCCCCATTGGTTTTTAGGAGCATATACCCACGAGGGTTATTGAAAGATGAACTGAGGTGTCACACTCCAGTCTAGTTGGTGGTGGTAATGCACCTTAAAGTTGGTTGCAAACAGCCATATAAAGTCCAAAGAAGAAAAAGCCTGAAGGAGGAGTGATGACTAGAAACTAAATCAGTTAACCTTTTAATCTGTGGATTAATTGTCGGAGTAGAGGACCTTGTGCATTTCGGGTAAAATAACTACCCAATGTTTATATCCCAGGACAAATTAGCTAGCAACAGCAAGCAAGCTAGCTAAATTGCCATAAATGTTTAATGCTTTTCGACCTGTCCCCAAATTAATATAAACTCAGCAAAAAAAAGAAACGTCCCATTTTCAGGACCCTGTCTTTCAAAGATAATTCGTAAAAATCCAAATAACTTCACAGATCTTCATTGTAAAGGGTTTAAATACTGTTTCCCATGCTTGTTCAATGAACCATAAACAATTAATGGACATGCACCGTTAAGACACTAACAGCTTACAGACGGTAGGCAATTATGGTCACAGTTATGAAAACTTAGGACACTAAAGAGGCCTTTCTACTGACTCTGAAAAACACCAAAAGAAAGATGCCCAGGGTCCGTGCTCATCTGCGTGAATGTGCCTTAGGCATGCTGCAAGGAGGCATGAGGACTGCAGATGTGGCCAGGGAAATACATTGCAATGTCCATACTGTGAGACGCCTAAGACAGCGCTACAGGGAGACAGGATGGACAGCTGATCGTCCTCACAATGGCAGACCACGTGCAACACCATCTGCACAGGACCGGTACATCCGAAGATCACACTTGCAGGACAGGTACAGGATGGCAACAACTGCCCGAATTACACCAGGAACGCACAATCCCTCCATCAGTGCTCAGACTGTCCGCAATAGGCTGAGAGAGGCTGGACTGAGGGCTTGTAGGCCTGTTGTAAGGCAGGTCCTCACCAGACATCACCGGCAACAACATCCCCTATGGGCACAAACTCACCGTTGCTGGACCAGACAGGACTGGCAAAAAGTGCTCTTCACTGACGAGTAGCGGTTTTGTCTCACCAGGGGTGATGGTCGGATTCACGTTTATCGTCGAAGGAATGAGTGTTACACCGAGGCCTGTACTCTGGAGCGGAATCGATTTGGAGGTGGAGGGTCCGTCATAGTCTGGGGCGGTGTGTCACAGCATCATCGGACTGATATTGTCATTGCAGGCAATCTCAACGCTGTGCGTTACAGGGAAGACATCCTCCTCCCTCATGTGGTACCCTTCCTGCAGGCTCATCCTGACATGACCCTCCAGCATGACAATGCCACCAGCCATACTGCTCGTTCTGTGCGTGATTTCCTGCAAGACAGGAATGTCAGTGTTCTGCCATGGCCAACAAAGAGCCCGGATCTTAATCCCATTGAGCACATTTGGGACCTGTTGGATCGGAGGGTGAGGGCTAAGGCCATTCCCCCCAGAAATGTCCCGGAACTTGCAGGTGCCTCGGTGGAAGAGTGGTGTAACATCTCACAGCAAGAACTGGCAAATCTGGTGCAGTCCATGAGGAGATGCACTGCAGTACTTAAAGCAGCTGGTGGCCACACCAGATACTGACTGTTACTTTTGACCCTTCCCCCCTTTGTTCATGGACACATTAGTCCATTTCTGTTAGTCACATGTCTGTGGAACTTGTTCAGTTTATGTTTCAGTTGTTGAATCTTGTTATGTTCATACACAATAATTGCACATGTCAAGTTTTCTGAAAATAAACGCAGTTGACAGTGAGAGGATGTTTCTTTTTTTTTGCTGAGTTTAGTTGGTTCAGAGTTCATTTTGATATTTCAACCTGCGTTGTCCTGATCGTGTCTGGTGTGGGTGGACAACATCAACATGTGTGCGAGCGGTCTGGACAGCATGTCAGCCTCATCAGTGGACCGGCTGGTAGAGACTTTGCATTATTATGCGATCATTATTATGGATTTGGCTCTGCGTTTCAAGTTACAGTACTGTACTAAATCAAAAGCTTCCCTCTTGCGAATAGCCTTTTGCCTAACACACAGCAATAACACTAATGGTAATCCTCTCACGTGCATGGTAAGCAAAATGCAAGGAGATTTAACAAAGAGCTCTAGTAGTGGAAAGGTCATTTCTAATGGGAGAGCTTTGTGTATTACTGGCTCTAGGTTGCATTAGATTGCAGATTTATCGCTAAACCATAAACATACTCAAACTGTGTTGAAGACAATGTCATTTTTGAAGATTTGGTATTAAAGCCAAGATGGAAGTTAGTGCTTTAGTCTAGAGTTCTGTCGCCCTTTTTTGATCATCTGATGCAAAACATTGACATCAACAAGGATCTTTTTATGTATTAGGCCAAGGTTAACTACAACACTATTTGTGTCAGCATACAAGCTAACAACCAAAGTTGGATCATCTTGGAGATAAAGACAAACAGATGAAAACAGATGAAGTCAGAGTTACGCATGCATGTGGTTATGAGTGGAAAGTGCAAATCTGCCAGACTAGAGGTCTGTTTTTCTGTGGTGTATCACAGGTTCCTTTTCATCATTGAGCCAGTCAGCGCTCAGTCAACAGCTTGCAACAGATCCATGGGGGGTGGCAAGGCAGAGCTTGATCCTGTGCCAAATCAGGCACATGGAACACGTTGGCCGAAAAACTGCCAGTTCGTTTGCATTCGTTCTGAAGTTATAAGAGGGCTTTAAACCCTTTAATGATGCCTTTGCTCAGATTGTGCTTTGTTTGTGCACAGCAGGGGTCACTGAAAATGAGCATAGGCAGCCATTTTAGCCTGACGAGAAAGAGACACTTGATGCCAAAATCATCCGATTAGTTCAGAGCTATATATTTTCACCTATTTATTTAAAGTCAAATCTTATTTGTCACATGCGCCGAATACAACAGGTGTAGACCTTATTGAAATGCTTACTTACAAGCTCTTAACCAACAATAAAGATTTAAGAAAAATATCTAAAAAAATAAGAAATAAAGTAACAAATAACTAAAGAGCAGCAGTAAAATAACAATAGCCAGGCAATATACAGTGGGTACCGGTACAGAGTCAATGTGCGAGGACACTGGTTAGTCAAGGTAATTGAGGTAATATAGGTATCAAAGTGGCTATGCATAAATAATAACAGAGTAGCAGCAGCATAAAAGAGGGGGAGAAGGGGGTGGCAATGCAAGTAATCTGGGTAGCCATTTGACTAGATGTTCAGGAGTCTTATGGCTTGGCGGTAGAAGCTGTTTAGAAGCCTCTTGGAACTAGACTTGGTGCTCCGGTACCGCTTGCTGTGAGGTGGCAGAGAGAACAGTCTATGACTAGGGTGACTGGAGTCTTTGACATTTTTTGGGGCTTCCTCTGCCACCGCCTGGTATAGAGGTCCTGGATGGCAGGAAGCTTGGCCCCAGTGATGTACTAGGCCGTACGCATTACCCTTAGTAGTGCCTTGCGGTCGGAGGCCAAGCAGTTGCCATACTAGGCAGTGATGCAACCCGTCAGGATGCTCTCGATGGTGCAGCTGTAGAACCTTTTGAGGATCTGAGGACCCATGTCAAATCTTTTCAGTCTCCTAGGGGGGAATAGGTTTTGTCGTGCCCTCTTCACGACTGTCTTGGTGTGCTTGGACCATGTTAGTTTGTTGGTGATGTGGACGCAAAGGAACTTGAAGTTCTCAACCTGCTCCACTACAGCCCTGTCGATGAGAAATTGGGGGCAGGTTCGGTCCTCTTTTTCCTGTAGTCCACAATCATCTCATTTGTCTTTATCACATTGAGGGAGAGGTTGTTGTCCTGGCACCACACGGCCAGGTCTCTGACCTCCTCCCTGTAGGTGGTCTCGTCGCTGTCGGTGATCAGGTCTATCACGGTTTCTTCATCGGCAAACTTAATGATGGTGTTGGAGTCGTGCCTGGCCATGCAGTCATGAGTGAACAGGGAGTACAGGAGGGGACTGAGCACGCACCCCTGAGGGGTCCCGTGTTAAGGATCAGTGTGGCAAATGTGTTATTACCTACCCTTACCACCTGGGGGCAGCCCGTCAGGAAGTCCAGGATCCAGTTGCAGAGGGAGGTGTTTAGTCCCAGGGTCCTCAGCTTAGTGATGAGCTTTGAGGGCACTATGGTGTTGAACGCTGAGTTGTAGTTAATGAATAGTATTCTCACATAAGGGTTCCTTTTGTCCAGGTGGGAAAAGGCAGTGTTGAGTGCAATAGAGGTTGGATCTGTTGGGGTGGTATGCAAATTAGGTGGGTGTAGGGTTTCTGGGTTAATGATTTTGATGTGAGCACTTCATGGCTACATACATGATTGCTACATGTCGCTAGTCATTTAGGCAGGTTACCTTAGTGTTATTGGGCACAGGGACTATGGTGGTCTGCTTGAAACATGTTGGTATTACAGACTCGGAACAGGAGAGGTTGAAAATGTCAGTGAAGTCCCTTGTCAGTTGGTCAGCGCACACTCTGAGTACACATCTTGGTAATCCATTTGGCCCTGTGAATGTTGACCTGTTTAAAAGGTCTTACATCGGCTGTGGAGACCGTGATCACACAGTCGTCCAGTACTGCTGATGCTCTCATGCATGTTTCAGTGTTATTTGCCTCGAAGTGAGCATAGAAGTAGTTTGGCGCGTCTGGTAGGCTTGTGTAGCTGGGCAGCTGAAAGCAGTGCTTGAGTTGGACTGAAAAAGGTTCCGGTACTCATTTTGGGTGCTGGTACTGTTTATACACTACATTACCAAAAGTATGTTCATCGAACATCACATTCCAAAATCATGGGCATTGATATGGAGTTTGACCCCCCTCTTGCTGCTTTAACAGCCTCCACTCTTCTGGGAAGGCTTTCCACTAGATGTTGGAACATTGCTGCTGGGGACTTGCTTCCATTCAAGCACAAGTGCAGCAGTGAGGTTGTACACTGATGTTGGGCGATTAGGCCTGGCTCGCAGTCAGCATTCCAATTCATCACAAAGGTGTTCAATGGGGTTGTCAGGGCATTGTGCAGGCCAGCCAAGTTCTTCCACACTGATCTCAACCAACCATTTCTGTATGGACCTCGCTTTGTGCACGGGGGGCATTGTCATGCTGAAACAGGAAAGGGCCTTCCCCAAACTGTTGCCACAAAGTTGGAAGCACAGAATCGTCTAGAATGTCATTGTATGCTGTAGCATTAAGATATACCTTCACTGGAACTAAGGGACCTGGCCCAAACCATGAAAAACAGCCCCAGACCATTATTCCTCCTCCACCAAACCTTACAGTTGGCACTACGCATTGGGGCAGGTAACGTTCTGTGTGATTCATCACTCCTGAGAACGGATTTCCACTGCTCCAGAGTCCAATGGCGGCAAGCTTTACACCACTCCAGCCGACACTTGGCATTGCGCATGGTGATCTTAGGCTTGTCTGCGGCTGCTCCACCATTTCATGAAGCTCCTGACGAACAGTTCTTGTGCTGACCCTTGCCTCCAGAGGCAGTTTGGAACTCAGTAGTGAATGTTGCAACCGAGGACAGGCAATTTTTACGTGCTACAAGCTTCTTATATACATATAGTGTATTTAAGTGCAGGAGCTCCACAATACTTTGTAGCAAGTATTTAGGTTCTGTTACTCAGCTCCAGCAAGGTCCTGCCCAAATCAAGCACTGTCTGAAACCGAGTCTAAAGGGAAACAACAGTATGTATATTTGTGTTGCCAAATATATAAATATTATATAAGACCATTCCATAGAACAGTACAGAGCATTCATTCTGTGGTTGAAGTAAAGAAGCCCCTAAGCCAAGGCCATATGTTGAGAGATCCTTAAACACACACACACACACACACACACACACAGCTTTGGGAAACATTTGTCTTTATTAAGTCACAACTGCCTCAGGACACAAGTCAGAAACATCTCAATGGAATGTGCACTTCTTGAAGACAAAAAAACTAGCTGTCGAAATCAACAGCTGAATCTCCAGACACACTACTCAACTCAATTAGCTAGAGGGTATACAAGTGTTTGACAATCCTTGGGCGGAAACTAATCCTAGTCCTGTTCTGTATCAGCATGACCCTCGAGTTTTATTAGTAGGCATTTCACAATTAACTACATTTGGCCACACAACAGTGATTTGACTGTGCTGCATGATACAGACTTCCCTAAAGGGTCTGGTCTATTACCTAAACGGTGCACAAAGTGCCCTTTATAGGGTTGACGTAATAGTACAAGCATTAGTGATGTAACAATACAAACAGTTGACGTGTTGTTGTGCTCCGTTTCTCTTGATGTTATTGGTCGAAACTGGTACTGGATAGCGGTCGGTTTTGGATGATGGATGAGTCAGCCCGAGTGACTAGGCATCTGTATAGGGTGAATCATGAATACAGAATAGGGACAACAGCATTCAATGGCGTATGTAACTAAGCAAGAACCGCTTTGACTTTATCCACTATGGACATTGTACGAAATAAAATAACATGGTCCATGATAAGAACTTTGAGTTGTATGAGTCCAAGTCTGTCATTGTGGTGTCTATCGCATAGTCTCTATAGTCTGTACTTTTCACATCTTCAACCCTTTTTTCCTAAGGTCCTCCTTGGCCTCCTTTATCTGATCCTGTAGTTCTTTGGATGCCTCCTCACAGTCGTTGAAGGTGGCCACCCTGTATCCCACAGTAGCCAAGGAGTAGCAGCCGAACACCACCAGCAGATACACAGGCATGGGCCAGGCCACCTCCTTGTAGGCCACTGGGAGCCTCAAGTTCAGAAGGTCAAAAGTCACGAGAGCCCATGCTGCACCTATTACCGAAACGCCAAACACCCACTCCAGGAGCTTGGTCATGGTGAGCAAGATGATGGGAAACTTCAGGGCCAGGAGACCAGATGCCAATAAGCCTGAGATAGGAAAAGAGTAACTTAGGGTTGAAAAGAAAACTCAGATCTTGAGTGTTTTACTAACTCATTTATTCAATGCAGTCCAGTGACTGCCCTTATCATGATTTAATGGATATTTCAGCAAGAAAAAAATACATGCATCTTAATCATATCAATCTAAAATTCGCCCTCGCTATCTACATCTTTAGATATTTTCTACAGTCACGTTCAGCAGTGTTGCTAAAACACTGTTACAAAACAACTGTAGCCAAAATTATGTGTATGCTCTGGGCTAGGCTGAACAAGCATCTGAGCAAAGGCGGAGGATGAATATGATAAGTCTCCTCTCTAGCCCAGTTAGCTACCCTTACATTTTCCCATTAGACAGCTCTGCAAGCGTTATAATGTCAAAATACATTCGTTACTCACAGAATATGGAGTTTTGCTGAGCAACTATTGTTATTTATTGCCGTCCAGCTCGGTACGTACTTCCAAAAAAGTTTTAGAAGCAACTGAAAAAGTGTCTCATCTATGTATTGTTTAAAAAAAAAATGTTTTAACCAATTGTAGGGTGTTCACCCATAAAATAATTAATTCATTCAAAGTTTATACAAATATGTCCATTCAATAGAGAATTGCGTAATAAAAACAGTCCAACAGTCCAAACCCCATGTCCTACTATATATGGTTCAAAAGTTAAGATGATTTACTCTGAGAATTTAGCATATTTAGAGTGAATGTCGTCATTGGCATGATCAAAAAGTAGTCACTGCTCAGAACTCTGTGGCGCTGCTTCGCGGCACAACGTCACCAACTTCGAACGTCAACTGATGAGCTAACTAGTGGCTGCAGGTTCGTGTGTGAAAATGGGGTTTTTCGAAATTAAATCTGCTGAATACAAAACAAAACTATATATTTAATTACAAAACTAACGGACTTAATTTCAATATTCGCGAAGACAATCCTGTTCCTGTTTTCAAGGCCACTCTAAAATGTGCAGTTTTGTCACAACACAATGCCACAGATGACTCAAGTTGAGGGAGTGTGCAATTGGCATGCTGACTGCAGGGATGTCCACCAGAGCTGTTTCCAGTGAATTGAATGTACCATAACCCGCCTTCAACGACGTTTTAGAAAATTTGGCAGCATGTACTACCGGCCCGGCCTCACAAGCTGAGGTCACGTGTATGGCATCGTGTGGGTGAACGGTTTGTTGATGTCAATGTTGGCAACTCAAATCAAATTTGTCACATGCGCCGAATACAACTGGTGTAAACCTTACCGTGACATGCCAAGCCCTTAACCAACAGATCAAGAAAGTTAAGAAAATATTTACTAAATAAATTAAAGTAAAAAATAGTAACACCAAAATTGAACAATAATGAGGCTATATACAGGGGGTACCGGTACCGAGTCAATATGCGGGGGTACAGGTTAGTCAAGGTAATTTGTAAAGTGACTAAGCTTAGATAATTTTAAAAAAGGGGGGGTTACGTAAATAGTCCAGGTGGCCATTTGATTAATTGATCAGCAGTCTTATGGCTTGGGGGTAGAAGCTGTTAAGGAGCCTTTTGGTCCTAGACTTGGCTCTCCGGTACCGCTTGCTGTGCGGTAGCAGAGAGAACAGTCTATGACCTGGATGTCAGTGATGTACCGAGTGCCCTATAGTGGCGGTGGGGTTATGGTATGGGCAGGCATAAATTACAGACAAACACAATGGCATTTTATCAATGGCAATTTGAATGCACCAAAATACCATGAAGGAGATCCATTTAAAAAAAAAAAAAGGTATGTGACCAACAGATGCATAGCTCTATGGACTGATTTTCTCATGAACTGTAACTCAGTAAAAATCTATGAAATTGTTGCGTTTATATTTTTGTTGGGTATAGATTCATTCCAGACAATACAGTTTAATTTCGAACTGTTATTGAAGTACATACTGGGCGGGACATCAGTAGATTCGGCCTCCTGAGTGACGCAGTGGTCTAAGACACTGCATCCCATTGCAGTACCTGGTTCCGGCGCACAATTGGCCAAGCATCATCCGGGTTTGCCTGGGTTAGGCCATCATTGTAAACAATAATTTGCTCTTAACTGACTTGCCTAGTTAAATATAGACAATAGTTGCTCGGGGAATCTCCATATTTGTTAATGAACGTATTGTGACATTATAAACTCGGTGGTTCGAAAACGGGATGCTGATTGGCTGAAAGCCAAATGACAAAACATTTATTTTTACTGCTCTAATTACGTTGGTAACCAGTTTATAATGGCAATATTGCCAATACAACACAGCTATATGCAGGCAATCGGCGTTACGTCGGGCGTAAGAACAGCCCTTAGCCATGGTATATTGGGCATGTACCACACACCCTTGAGCCTTGATTGCTTAATTATAACGCTTGCATAACTGTCTAGTCGGACAATGAATGGAGGAGACTCGTCATATTCATCGTCTGTTCTTCTGCCCTGATACTGGTTTTAGGCTAGGCTATTCGTTGCCAAGACTACAAATGAGGTAGCTAACAAGCTACCCTAACTCAACAGATCACAGTAGATACTGGCGACATCACAAAGCTGCAGCTCTATGAAAAGAGGAATAGCTTCAGTTAGTTGGCCTATATGACGACTATTTTGCGATATGTGAGTTTTGACTATATTAGAGAGAACAGAGTATTTAGCTAGCTAGCTCTGTAGCTAACGTTAGCCAGTTTAGGTTCCAATGTAACACAACAAACTAGCGACATAAAAGGCATTCAACGTCGAATTTGCATATACATATAGTACATGTACATATAGTATTTGACCTAGCTAAATACATTTGAAAATGGACTTAAAAATACAAATATACATCGTTAAATATTAATACGCGTTCTTACCTTCTTCCTAAAGCCAACTCACCACTAGGCGCAGAGAAATGACGTCATTAGTAAATACGGACTTATGGGATATGAAGTGTCAGAGAGATTGAAGGGACTACAAGTTGTGTCCAACAAGTGACACATTTCTTTAGAAATACTCAGACATGAAAAGCAATCTGTTTTTTATGGTCATAGGATATGTAAAACATATTGGAAACAGATTACTCAAAGTACCTCTAATTGTTTCTTTAAGCAAACAATACTACATACTGCTCTAAATGTAGAAATTCATTTTCAAATATTGTCATTCACAACCTTGGTCTCATCCTTTGTGATGGTAATGATATACCATGTTAAAAGCGGACCAACAAAGGTTACATGCGCTCAGTGGCACAGACGGCGTCATTAATTCAATGTCTCTTTATGTTTTTAATTTTTTATTTATGTCACCTTTATTTAACCAGGTGGTTAAGTTCTCATTTAAAACTGTGACCTGGCCAAGATAAAGCAAAGCAGTGTGACATAAACAACAACACAGAGTTACACATGGAACAAACAAACATACTGTCAATA